>NC_092336.1:404448333-404797916 GCF_046630445.1 Rutidosis leptorrhynchoides | reverse complement strand
GATAAACGATGATCATGGTGATGTCATGCCTGATGAATTCATAAGTGAACTTAGGAAAAGAAAACATAAGTTGCAAAATATAAGAAATTTGGAAACTATCTTTGATCAGATGAGTTCTGATGATACTGACAACATAAAGACAGTAGAAAACAAAGATAGCTATTATATATTTAGTAGCGTTTGCGGGTTTCGTATGTATGATATTGATTTCGGGTGGGGGAAGCCCGTTAAAGTAACCATTTTCGGAGGGACGACTAAGAATTTCACTGTTTTGATGGACACTCGTGATGGTAACGGTATCGAAGTACAAGTGTCTATGGAAAAAGAAGACATGAAGATACTTCTAAACGATGCCGAATTGTTGGCATTTTGCTGTTAATCTGTTGAATTTTGTAGTTATATGTGCACCCACAACATATATTAAGTTGTAGGTTGTTGTTTTTGTTGTTTTATATTCGTTTTTGGATAGTGTTATTTGTTCACCTTGTTGGATGTTATGCAAGGCAAGGAATAAGGTAAATTTCACTCACAATAAAGATCGAGCCGGCAAGTGTTCTATGTAACGAAAAAGTTAGTTTCGAATAGTTCGATGTATTTGTTCAACAACTGGATAAGATTCTTTAATGCTTTTGGAATTCCGGCCAACGTTTTGTCTTAATCTTAATGTGGAAGATGGATTAAGTTGTTCTTGTTGTGTTCTTTAAAACATTTTGTTTTGTAAGGTGTTGTCTTTTACCTTTGTATGTGATTTCCATTTTTTGTCTCTTGGTAGTGGTGTTTTTTAGTTATAAAATTTCAGTTCTTCAAACAAATAAATATATTGGTTGCTTTTGTTTTATGACATGCGGGTGAAATGAAAAAGTGATCGTTAAAAAGCAAGTCATTTGATCAGTTTCTGACTGATGTCAGCTGATTAATTGTATATATTCTTGAAAAGTTCGTATAGAGTTGTGTTTGTCTTAAAAAAATAGAAAAAAATAGCAAGAGCTTTTTAGCTCGACTCAAATTGTAAGAATTTTAGCTCAACTTGTTTGAATATTGTTGGAATCGGTCATGTCATTTATACATAGTTTGAAGACTTACTCATAGTATCATACTATTGTTATAAACAAATATATATACAGTGAGTTTGTTACGTTAGTTGCATTTAGATATTTTTAATACATTTTAATAATAAGGAAGTTATTTGACACGTCATAAATTGCCCTTGTAGTGTACACTATCAACCAAATATACGTTGAGTAAATTAAAACAAAATGTAATCCACATTAAATCCTATAAACACTGGAGTACAATAACAGAAATAAAAAAGCAGAATTTAGTAATGATCATGATAACGGCAAGTTCCAGTTAATTCCTCCTTAGTGCAGCTGCAGATAGAACCACCAAAACCACTAAAATGGCAACTGCTAGAAATGAACCCACGACTGCACCGCTGACACGTGGACAGAATTGGTTAAATTGCTGGCAAAGCGCTGGCCAATTCGTGTTGGGGTTTCCATTATGTGCCAAGTAGACGATGGCTGCAGCCGCTGATGCAGCTGCCATGGTCAAAGCCAACGCTAGCTAAAAAAACCAATACATTATTGTTAGAGAAAAATATAAGTTCCGCTTTCAATTTAAATTATAAATCCAACTATTAGCTACTTTCACCAAACATACTCTGATGAACACATAAGGTTTTTCTTGCTCCTTATTAAGATGGGGTATTTTTTATCCAGATGTACGTGACTTAACCGGATTATTCTGCAACCGTTTCTAACCCTATTACCAGACCACCCGCACATATGCTTCTAGTGAGATTTAAACCCAAACTCTTGTGAAGATATGAAGACTCCAATCACTAAACTAGGCTATCGATTCAAATCAAATATGAGACAAAATTTAAATAACAATGGTCAATGGTGCAGATGTTTGCTATTAACAAAACTAAAAATAAAGATGGCCTACCGTATCGAAAATAAGGAGCAACATCCTAGCACCTACGATATGTGGACGTACGATGCAGACAATCGAGAAAGGCAAAGAGAGCGCGAGATATGCACATGTTATAGCGTTTCCTGCCAAGAAAAACCTGCATAAAACATTCACAATTTTTTTTTAATTTAATTAGACGTCTAATATACCATCATCGTGTCTTTTAAATTAAGACATCGTGCCATACGTGAAGGTAGGGAAATCGTCATAGCTCGCTTGAAACTGAAACAACTGAGTGAAAAACGGAAGGTTTTGGCTTGTTGTGCCCATGACCGCAGCCGCAGCTAAAGTAGCAACAATTGCACATATCCTTAGTATTAAATCAATAATGCCAACACCTCTTTTCCACCCTGCACCGTGCGGGACATCGCCTAGTCTTACCGTAGAAGCAGCCATAAACGGAGGTCCACCCTTTCTAGATTTAAAGGACTTAACCTCCGTTACTGGGATTGCTATATCGCCACTTTCTTTAACGGAATGACTAGAATCCATAGTATAATTAAAGAGATTTGAGCAAATGCTACACTTGAATGTATGTGAAAAGGCTTGATGAAGATAGCTTTCAGGGTATTGGTTTATATATAGAGAAGCATACATGCATATTAAAGAATAATGCATGTATATTTGGTGGGTTAGTTTGGTTTGATATAAACTAGCATTCTGTTTTTTTAAGGAAAACAGAGGAGTTGTTGCCAATGTTAACTAGCTCCATTAAAAGGTGCTTAGAGCAAGTAGTTAACGTATAAAGTGAAAAGTTGAGCTAAAACACATCATTATTTCTACTAGAAAAAAATTCTATATATGTATCTACTTTGTATAACTTGTTCTTCACACCTTTTGTGGATGTGGCAAGAACGTATTCTAAATATGAAAAATTTACAATTAAACAGGGGTAAAATTTTTGAAAGGCCAAAATTCTAAGTATAAAAATACTTTCATTGATATTCTCATAAAATATAAAAATGAGAATGTTCAAACAAGTGTTCTCACAAAATATAAAAATGAGAATGTTCTCATTTGAACACACACACACACACACATATATATATATATATATATATATATATATATATATATATATATATATATATATATATATATATATATATATATATATATATATATATATATAATCTAATGGTCCACAAGTGTTCTCACAAAATATAAAAATGTGAATGTTCTCATTTGAACACATTTATATATATATATATATATATATATATATATATATATATATATATATATATATATATATATATATACTAGTGAAATGATCCGTGACATCACGAGTTTATTTAAACGAAACAGTTTAATGATATATTTTAAGTATTAAGTGAATTTAAATGCTAAAGTCAATTTAGTTTAAGGACCCGTGGAACCACGGATTTCGACTAAGAAATTTCTTGTTGTTTTTACAAACATATTGATGTACTTAACTTAGTCAGAATAAATAAATTACATTTATTCTTCCACCACCTTCTTCCAATGTTCATCACAATTACTGTTTTCATTGTCATAAAAGCCTACATTATAGCCTATTATTGAGACATGTATTTCGTATACAAATGTAACGTAATTAATCTCGTATAAAGAACCATATTTGAACAGTAATAGTAATAATAATAATAATAATAATAATAATAATAATTATAATAATAATAATAATAACAATAATAATAAATAATTAAATAATAATAATAATAATAATAACAATAATAATAATAATAATAATAATAATAATAATAATAATAATAATAATAATAATAATAATAAAGTATGCTTAAAAAATGCTTATTTTTATTTATAATAATAATTATAAGTAATAACAAATACCAGTTGAAATTTAAAAAAAAAATTAAATTACAATTATTATTTGAATGTTGTATAATATGATTTAAAGTTTTTACATGTGTTCAGGAGATGTTTTGTAAAAGATTTTAAAATTTGTTTTAAACGTTGTATATATGGTCATTAATGTGTGTTTTATCATAAGATTGTACATAATTCTTCAAATATTGTATATATGGTCATGAAGATGTTTTACCATAATGTTGTACATAATGCTTCAAGTATTATACATATGGTCATGACGTGTTTTATTATAAGGTTCTACATAATGCATCATATATTATACAATTAAAATGTTAATATATTTATTAAATAAAATTAATTATTTTAATGACATCATCATGGATGGTTTAGAATTTTTCTTTTTTGAATTTTTTTTAAGCTTAGGTAATCTTTATTTATGATATCATCATTATATAATTTTATTATATATATATATATATATATATATATATATATATATATATATAGTTATCATCAAGAAGGACTCACTTTTTTAGGGGGAAAGGAAGTAAATTTTTTATTATTATTTTTCTTTTTTTTCGAATTTTTTTTCTAACATTTAGATCACAAGAAAATAAGAACATTTATTAAAAATACTTTGTAATCAATGTTATTATTTTGACGAAAAATGTCGAAGCAATAAATGATAACATGCATCATGAGTAATGTTTTATTAGAGTTTTTTTCATCGTTTTTTTCCCCATCTTATGTGAAGTTTTTTTTCTTTCAAAATTTAGCTTGATTGAGAGTTTAAGGTTTAGAGTTTGATGTTTTGGGTTTAGTCCCTTAAATCAAACTCAAAACCCAAAACTCTAAACTATTAACTCTAAACCGTTCGTGTTAAAAATTTAATCTAAACCCTAAAACCTAAACTCTAAATCGCTCGTGTTAATAATTCAATTTAAACCCTAATTTATAAACCCTAAACTCTAATTTCTAAATCTTAAAAAAGTACTCTAGTTAAAACATTATTCATAATGCATATTATTATTTATTTCTTCGAGCGTTTTCCCACTAAAATAATAACATTTATCAAAAAGTGTTTTTTTAAAAAAATTCATATTTTTATGTGATTTTAATGTTTGAAAGAAAATCCTAAAAAAAAAAACGAAAAATTACTTCCCCCAAAAAGTGCTTCAATCTTGATTAAAACACTATATATATGGACGATATCCATATATAAGTTTAAAAAGGGTACAAATGGATAAGCAAATTTCAACTTTATTTTTTTTTCAAAAAATTATTTTTTTTGGGTCTCTTAATATGCAAATAGAAAAAAACGCAAAAAAAAAAACAAAATCTTTAAAATATCGATAATAAATGATAATAATCGTGATGAATGATTAATTTATGATTCATCACTCATTTTGATGAATGATAAAATTAATCATTCATCACGATTATTATCATTCATCATCGACTTTTGAACGATTTTAATTGTTTTTAGCTTATAAAAATATAGATTAGGAGAGCATTTTGACGCAGAGAGAGATATGAGAGAATATGAGAGAACCCAAAGACCTTAGTGTATTTTACACAGATTGAGCTAAATCTGCCAGATATTGAGGTCAGTCTGTATGTGACTCTCTGAGTTATTTCCTATTCAAAGTTCTCTCGGGATTCTTTCATATATATATATATATATATATATATATATATATATATATATATATATATATATATATATATATATATATATATATATATAGTGGTAGGATCAAGAGGGAAGTAACCAATCGGGGGGAAGCGGGGAGAAGCAAAAACTTTTTTTTTTCGTTTTTTGAAAAAACTTTGTTCACGAACATTATAGATGGGATGAAAATATGAACATTTAGTAGACACACTTTGTGATAAATATTTTTATTTTGGCGGAAAAATGCTCGAAGAAGTAATATATAACAATTATCGTGTTTTTCGAGCGTATGTTGAGGTTTTAGCTATTGGGGTTTAGATATTAGGGTTTAGATATTAGGGTTTATAGGGTTTAGATATTAGGGTTTAGAAATTTAGGGATTAGATTTAGGATTTAGATTGAGTTTTTAACACGAACGGTTTAGAGTTTAGAGTTTAGGGTTTAGAGTTTAGGGTTTAGGGTTTAGGGTTTGGTGTTTTGGGTTTATGGAATAAACCCAAAACACCAAACCCTAAACCCTAAACCCTAAACCCTAAATGTGATGCCCCGTACAAAACCATCGTGTACGAATCATCAACAACAGGATCATTACAAGGTCAAACACTATATGCTATTTCAAAATACGTTTGCATTCATGATAAAAGGTGATGTCTTAACCAACATCAATGTTTAACAACCAAAAGTATGCTTCTATGAATAGAAGCAAAGATAATAGTGCGTGACCCTTAGGTCGTTACAAATCATAGTTTCAAAAGTAATAATGTTTATGAATGCAAGGTAAACGTTCATGCGGTGACATCTCTAAAGCAGCGGGTGTCTACAGCAAGACTAGTACAACAGCGGAAGCGGCTAACCTTAAGCACCTGAGAAAAACATGCTTAAAAACGTCAACACAAAGGTTGGTGAGCTATAGTTTAAGTATAACAGTAATGTAAGGTAGGCCACGAGATTTCAGTGCTACAAAGAGCGTTTCAAAACCATATGATAAAGTATATGTTTAACCGTGGGCACTTGGTAACTAACTTAACGTTTATAACCCCCTGAAAGTACACTTGGCGAGTGCGTATGTATTAAGAAGTATTAAACACCCATTAAATGCTAGCGCTACTAGCCCGAGTGGGGATGTCAAACCCTATGGATCCATATCTAAGATTCGCGTTCACCGGTTCAAAGACCAATGACTAAACGTTACCGAGCTAAGGGGAAAGTTTATACGGTTGTATAACCCACACATATATAAAGTTTAAGTACTCGTGCCTAGTATGTAAAACGTAAAATGCGCATGTATTCTCAGTTCCCAAAATAGTTAAAGTAAAAAGGGATGCTATAACTCACAGTGGTAAAGTAGTAGTAAAGTTGAGTCGGGAAGTAAGCAAGTATGTAGGTCCGGAAAGTCCTCAACCTAAGTCAAAAGTTACTAAGTCAGTAAATCGTCCCAATATGTTTAAAAGTATGTAAATTAGGTCTTAAAGGTCATCATCATTCATCATCAAACAAAAGGTGTAAAGTAAGTTTCATTCATGAAAGAAGTTTAAAACAAAGGCTAACTTGGATCAGTCACCACGGCCTCAATACCTACTGAAATAAGGTGAGACCCATGGCCATCGCTCCGTATATAAGTCCTTTAGTTGTGGTAAAAATTCCAAAAGCAAACTTGTCTTCGTTTGACCGTGGCGACGGTCTAAGTGCGAGTAGTTCAGAATTTTCAACACAACGTTAAAAGACATAGTGACACTTGAACAGAACTAACTGAAAATAAACTTTACAGTAGCCCAGGTATTCGGGTCTGTTCCAGAAAACAGTAAACAGTAGGTTCCGGTGGGTTCTTGGTGCTCGATGCTTATCACGGTTCTCATCCTTGATGCATATAGCTTCAAATGTACAACTCGTTGATGTGTTTGCATCATCTTAACCAAGGTTTGACCATCATAACACTTGTGTAAGTCTAAGACATGTAGCACAACTCATTTAAGTGTTGCAAGTAGCTTGATGAACCAAAGTTACATCAAAATCTTAGATCCGACACATACATGAACTATAAAAGTAATATTGAACTACAAACTTGAAAGTAAACTAACTAATCAAGATCTTAAATTGTAGAACATAGTTCTTAGTTAGATCTTGAAGATCCAAGACCCAAAAGTCTAGATCTAAAGTTATTAAGTTAAATCCTATGTAATAACACTTGAATCTTTACTTTAATGAAACCATAAGTTACAAAACTTAGATTTTTCATCTTGTAAAGTGTATGTAAGCTTACAAGCTTTTGTTTATGACAAAATAAATAGACCATAAGCTATAGAACTTAGATCCATCACAAGTATATGAAGTTATAACTAAAAAGTTATACTTCCATGTTCTTGAACTTTTAAAGTTAACTTTAGTTCAAGAAAAATGAGATCAAAGTTAACTAGAAACACTTGACCAACAACACAAAAATCATGAATTTAAAAGATGCAAGAATGAAGAAATAAATAAATCTACAAGTTAACAAGTTCATGGTTGTTCATACTTTAAAGATTCAAGCCAAAATCTTGATCTTTAAGAAAGTAAACTTTAAGTTTACAAACATGAATTCAAGTAATGATTTTTACAACACATGAACTTTAATCTTTAAACATTAAGTGTAGAACATAAACTAGGAAGTTTTGTTCTTGTATATTCTTGTAAATACAAGATGAAATGAAGAACAAACTAAAGAGTTTGATTCTTGTTAACTAGTAAGTAAACAACAACAAGTGAGTAAACAATAATCAAAGACAAGTAACTTAAACAAGCAAAAGATGGTGATGATGAGAGTGTGTAGGTGCCACGGTTTTAGAGAAGAGAAAAGGAAGAACATTAAGCTTTGTTACTTACAATTTGAGAGAGAAATGAGAGAAAGATGGAAGTATGAAATGAAGTGTGTGTAATGGAATGAGAGAAAGCAAGAGTGTAATTAAAAAAAAAAGTTTAAACTCCCCCATTACTATAGGTGGTCGACGGTTAGGGGAATCAAAGGGGGGAAAGAAATGTTCACTAGTCTTTTGCATGCTTATGGCTCAAAAGTTGGTAATTAGGGGTATTTGCATGGAAAAGATGTGTAACCATACTATTAACTAGATTCCATAAGTATTAATCGATCTAGTTAAGCCTAAATGTAATACTTACATGAAATATGGGCTAACAAGTCCATTTAAGTGAGTAGGGTGGGCTTCTAAGCCCATGTACAATTATAAAGCCCAAGTATGCATGTAAGTAACAAATTAAATAAATAAGCCCAAGTAATTAACTAGTAACCTTAGTTAATTAAAATGATTAATAAAACTTAATCATGAATATAAATAATATTCTAAAAATATTATTCGTGTAATGTTCGTGTGTCACAAAGACGTGTCGGGCATTTAAAAATCATGTATGGTAACAAGTAAATGTATAACAATACATTCATTTAATCACAAGTATTAATAATAATAATTATTAATTAAACGTTGGAAAAACCAGGGTCATTACACTAAACCCTAAACTCTAAATCGGGCTAAATTTTACTTCACAAAACATGAAAAAAAACGTTCATATTCTTCACGAACAATATTATCTTGAATGTTATTTTTGTCGATCGTTTTCCCGCCTAAATAATAACATTCATCACGAAGTGTCTCTTCTAAATGTTCATATTTTCGTGTGATCTTGATGCCGGAAAAAAAAATTGCAAAAAAAACGAAATTTTTTTTTTTTGCTTCCCCCCGCTTCCCCCCGATTAGTTACTTCCCCATTGATCCTGCCCCATATATATATATATATATATATATATATATATATATATATATATATATATATATATATATATATATATATATATATATATATATATATATATATATATATATATATATATATATATAGTGGGTAGGTTTAAGAGGGAAGAACATGTTGAGAAAAGTGGGAGAAGTATTCTATACCACACAGTCACCTATATTTAATTTTACAATATTGTCCTCACCCTGATCCCACACATCCACCTCTCTAGATTTATGGCTTAAAAATTTTGGGCCTAAACCGATAAAATTTTTTGACGAATGGCTAAAAATGGAATGTATTGAAGACATGGTTAAAGAGTGTTGGAATGAGGAATTGCCAGGAAGTTCAAGACTTGACTGTCGATTCAGAAACAAGCTGAAACGTCTGAAACTGATGCTGAAAATGAAGTGTGCTAGCAAATTCTCTTAACTGGATGCTGAAATTGAGAGCTTTAAAAATATAGCTCTTGATTTAGAATCAAAGGCTGAGAGTGCTACATTATCAGATGAAATCCATTGTTATCTTTTTCCACTTTCATTGCGGGATTTCCGGTTGTTGAAGTAATCTAGAGGGCCTCTGATGCTCGGCCTTAACTTTCGAACAAGTCAGACACTTACCAACATAAGTTGCAACGTCCTTATTAAGATTCGGCCACCAATACTGTTCTTTAAGATCGTGGTACATTTTGCCCGCTCCGGGGTGTATCGAATATCTCGACTTGTGTGCTTCATCAAGTATGAGGTTCCGTAGATCTCCATAAAGAGGTACCCAAATTCTTCTGGCATAACATCGGAGTCCAGACTCCCTAACCTCGAATCGAGAGACAAGAATGTTCAAATGTTCATGAGATATATTCTCCTCCTTGAGAGCCTCATCTTGGGCTACTCGGATCTGACTGTTGAGATTTAAATGGATGGTGATGTTCAGTGCCTGAACACGAAGAGGTGCCATCCTCTCCTTTCGGCTCAAAGCGTCAGCTACAACATTGGCCTTGCCAGGATGATAACGAAGTTCACAATCATAGTCGTTTAGTGTCTCGATCCATCGACGCTGTCTCATATTCAGTTGCTTCTGATCAAAGATGTGCTGGAGACTCTTGTGGTCGGTGAAGATAGTACTTTTAGTTCCATACAAATAGTGTCTCCACAATTTGAGCGCAAAGACAACGGCTCCAAGTTAGAGATCGTGAGTAGTGTAGTTCCGCTCGTGAATCTTCAGTTGACGGGAGGCGTAAGCGATAACCTTTGATCTTTGCATCAGTACACAACCAAAACCACTTTTCGATGCATCGCAATAAACGATGAAATCGTCACTGCCTTCAGGAAGAGATATGATAGGTGCGGTGGTCAACTTCTTCTTCAAGGTTTGAAATGCTGATTCGTGTGCGGGTTCCCAAATGAACTTCTTCCCTTTGTGAGTCAGCGCGGTCAAAGGACGCGCAATCAGAGAGAAACCTTCAATAAACCTTCGGTAGTAAGCGGCGAGACCTAGAAATTGGCGAATATGAGTTGGAGTAGTGGGAGTCTCCCACTTGCTGATAGCTTCAATCTTGGTGGGATCAACTTTGATACCCTGGTCGCTCACAACATGACCTAGAAATTGGACTTCCTTCAACCAAAATTCACACTTGGAGAATTTGGCGTAAAGTTGCTCTTGCCTCAAGAGTTCAAGTACTAGTCGGAGGTGTTGTTCATGCTCTTCTTCACTCTTAGAGTAGAGGAGGATATCATCTATGAAGACGATAACGAACTTATCCAGGTATGGTTTGCAGACACGGTTCATAAGATCCATAAACACGGCAGGTGAGTTGGTTAAACCGAATGGCATCACGAGAAACTCAAAATGACCGTAACGAGTTCTGAATGCAGTCTTCATCACATCGCTTTCTTTCACCCTCAACTGGTGATATCCGGATCGTAAATCGATCTTGTAATAAATTCTCGATCCTTGTAGTTGATCAAAAAGATCGTCAATTCGGGGAAGAGGATACCGATTCTTGATTGTCAATTTGTTGAGTTCACGATAGTCGATACACATACGGAATGATTCATCCTTCTTCTTCACAAACAACACAGGTGCGCCCCAAGGCGAGAAACTTGGTTGGATAAATCCTCAATCTAACAGCTCTTGTAGTTGGCTCTGTAATTCTTGCATCTTGAAAGGTGCGAGTCGATAAGGTGCGCGAGCTACAGGTGTAGCTCCTGGAACTAAATCAATTTGAAACTCTACTGCTCTTGGTGGCGGTAATCCAGGTAATTCTTCAGGAAAGACATCGAAAAATTCGTTCATAATTCGAACATCGTCCACACACTTCACCTCGGTTTCTACCGTTTTCACATGTGCTAGCACGGCAAAACGTCCTTTCTTCATGATCTTTTGCGCTTTCACGCAACTAATGAGGTTCAGCTTTAAGGTACATCTCTCTCCGTAAATGATCAGTGGCTCGCCCTCTCCGTGTGGTATACGAAGAGCTTTATCTCCACAGATAATGTCAGCCTTTATCTTGGTCAACCAGTCCATACCGAAAATAACATCAAAGCTTCCTAACTTAATGGGTATCAAGTCAATCTCGAAATCTACACCAGCTATGTTGATAATAGCTCCTCGACTAATATGGTCAACTTTCTCAAGTTTTCCATTGGCGACCTCGATAAGCATACTCTCTTTTAAAGGAAGTAATGACCAATTTATCTTATCACAAAAGTGTCTACATACATAACTTCTATCGGCACCAGTATCAAATAAGACAGAAGCTAATAGATTGTTGATAGTGAATATACCTGTCACCAAGTCGGGATTTTCGCATGCATCCCTTGCATTAACGTTGAAAGCTCTACCACGGGATGGTCCGCCGTCCTTTCTTTTGTTGGGACACGCATTTCTGAAGTGGCCCGTCTGTCCGCATTCGTAGCAATTTTTAGGTCCATTGGTGTTCGGCTTTCCATTCAAAGTGGTGACCTTGCAGTCCTTACCGATATGTCCAGTCCGTTGGCACTTTTCACAAACAATGTTACAATACCCAGTATAGTGCTTGTAGCACCTATTGCATTGTGGTAGGGTACCCTTGTAGTTGGGGTTTGAGTTGTTGTTCGGATTGGGGTTTCCACCGTTGTTGTTTCCTCTGAAACCCTCATGTCGTTTCGCCGAGTTTTGATCATAGGTCCTTCCCCTGTTGTTATCCCATTTACGCTTCTCACTACTACCCGCTTCAGACTTAGCCTTCTCCGGTTCATCGATGATAATTTGGTTCATTAAAATATGCTCCATGCGCATCGCTTCTGGGACATTGGGTGGCTTGGACGAGGTGATGTTTCCCTTAATGGACTTAGGAAGTCCCCACAAATTTCCATACGTTTGAATTCCGGGGTAACCATGGTAGGACACATTAGGGCTAGTTCCAAATACCTATGATTGTAACCATCGAGATCGTTTCCCACGACCTTCAACTGCATAAACTCAATCTCCATCTTCTGGATCTCGGTCCTAGGGCAATATTCCTCAGTCAGGGCTACTTTGAATTCCTCCCATGGGGTAGCAAACGCCTCATCAATACCTTTTGCTTGAGCCAACGTGTTCCACCACGTTAGTGCGCCGTCAGACAGAGTGCATGAAGCAAACTTGGTTTTATTCACTTCTGAGCAGTTACTAACTCGAAACACAAATTCTAATTTCTCAAATCATCTAGTGAGACCAACCGGCCCCTCCGTTCCACTAAAGTTGTGGGGTTTGCAGCTTTGGAACTCTTTGTATGTGCACCCATTACGAATGGGCTGGATAATCAGTGGCGGTGGAGCTTGGAGGTTCCTTTCCGCTAAAGCTGCGGTGACTCGTTCATTGATCATCTCCTCGATTTGGGCTGCGGTAGGTGTTGATCGTCCGTTGGCCATGATGTTCTAAACAAAAATTTTGACTCAAGTCAAAATCCAGTATTAAAATATTAATAATACACTATATGGTAACCAACATGGAATCAACACATCACATGTTTATTAAGTAACGCATCTAGGTACAAATACCACAGAATCATCATACAGTAATGTAAATAGAATACCGTGCAGGAATTAAATAACGCAAAGTTCCATTCATTAATAATAAGTTGCATACATCTGTATAGGTTCGTACAATACATAAGTAATACATAAAACTACAACTAGATTACATAATAAAATCTACTACAAAAGCCCTACGGTGAAGGTGGGTGTAGGATGTCCAATACGTGGGACATCTGGTCCTCGAGCTCAGTTAACCGAGCACGGAGGATCTCCACCTCCCTCATCAGTTCCTCGACAGAGGGAGAGGGTGGGGCAGGGAGTACAGTCGGTACGGGTGGTGCTGGTGGAGCTGATGGTGCAGACGGTTCGGCTCCAGAAGTAGAGGCTGCGAAGCGGTAAGGCTTACGGATGAAGGGATCAGCAGGATACGGCACAAGCCGCTTACGGGCGGTAACCCTACGACGCCGACCATATGCGTCAGTGAATGCTCGACCTCCATTAATCCCTGGAATGACGGTACCATCGAAACGGTACCGCTTCTTCGGCGGGGTGGAGGGTGGCTGTACAGGTGCATCATCGGGGTCCTCCTCGTCGGAGTCATCGGTGGAATCCTTGCCACTAGAGTCGTCTGAGGATGTGTCGTCGGATGACGGGTCATCTGAATCATGTGGAGGTGGCTACACGGGTGGCTGTACTGGCTCTCCTAGGGCGGCCATCATCTGTCGGTATCGGGCGGGTCCGATCGGCACGAGACGTCCATCAAGAGCGCGTCGGCACCAATGACGATACTGATTACGGAATGGACCTTCCCCAAATTTCGCGGGAATCACAACGCCACCAGGATGGTTCTGTGGCTCCTGAGGTGCTGAGGCTAGTGGAGCTGGAATCTCCGGGAGGTCCTTGGCTCCGTCTGCAGTACCCACTGGGGCAGGCGCATGACTACTAGCTCCGGAGGACGAAGCGCCTGGGTCACTAGAGTGTGTCGCCGACGGGATTGGGGGATCGGCAATAGTGGCAGGTGAAGTGGCTAAAGTGTCTGAATCGCTGCCCAAAATGATAGCAGGTGGAATATCCGACATCTGAACAAGGAAAAATAAATTTTCCATGTCAGTAAGTCATAAAGCAAGCACGTATTAGGCCAAATAACTATGATAGTCTAGATCATGTGTAACAGTAAGTAGCATGGCAATAACGACAAGTATCATGCAATCGAAAGCAGATAATAGCATGCAGTAGTGAAATCATATAGTATCATACGGCATATAGCAGTAAAAGTAAGTAGCAGCATGCAGTAAGTTCAGCGGAAACAAGTAAACTAGCAAGTTGTAAATTAGTCCTATTAGTGAATCCTACTCGGGTCGGTCCAGACTCACTAATGCAACCTAATTCCCTACAACCAATGCTTTGATACCAAATGTGATGCCCCGTACAAAACCATCATGTACGAATCATCAACAACAGGATCATTACAAGGTCAAACACTATATGCTATTTCAAAATACGTTTGCATTCATGATAAAAGGTGATGTCTTAACCAACATCAATGTTTAACAACCGAAAGTATGCTTCTATGAATAGAAGCAAAGATAATAGTACGTGACCCTTAGGTCATTACAAATCATAGTTTCAAAAGTAATAATGTTTATGAATACAAGATAAACGTTCATGCGGTGACATCTCTAAAGCAGCGGGTGTCTACAACAAGACCAGTACAACAGCGGAAGCGGCTAACCTTAAGCACCTGAGAAAAACATGCTTAAAAACATCAACACAAAGGTTGGTGAACTATAGTTTAAGTATAACAGTAATGTAAG
Organism: Rutidosis leptorrhynchoides; assembly: GCF_046630445.1. Classification (NCBI taxonomy): domain Eukaryota; kingdom Viridiplantae; phylum Streptophyta; class Magnoliopsida; order Asterales; family Asteraceae; genus Rutidosis; species Rutidosis leptorrhynchoides. The sequence continues at coordinate 404,782,869 of NC_092336.1, read as the reverse complement.
ATAGGCCACGAGATTTCAGTGCTACAAAGAGCGTTTCAAAACCGTATGATAAAGTATATGTTTAACCGTGGGCACTTGGTAACTAACTTAACATTTATAACCCCCTGAAAGTACACTTGGCGAGTGCGTATGTATTACGAAGTATTAAACACCCGTTAAATGCTAGCGCTACTAGCCCGAGTGGGGATGTCAAACCCTATGGATCCATATCTAAGATTCGCGTTCACCGGTTCAAAGACCAATGACTAAACGTTACCGAGCTAAGGGGAAAGTTTATGCCGTTGTATAACCCATACATATATAAAGTTTAAGTACTCGTGCCTAGTATGTAAAACGTAAAATGCGCATGTATTCTCTGTTCCCAAAATAGTTAAAGTAAAAAAGGGATGCTATAACTCACAGTGGTAAAGTAGTAGTAAAGTTGAGTCGGGAAGTAAGCAAGTATGTAGGTCCAGAAAGTCCTCAACCTAAGTCAAAAGTTACTAAGTCAGTAAATCGTCCCAAATAGGTTTAAAATTATGTAAATTAGGTCTTAAAGGTCATCATCATTCATCATCAAACAAAAGGTGTAAAGTAAGTTTCATTCATGAAAGAAGTTTAAAACAAAGGCTGACTTGGATCTGTCACCACGGCCTCAAAACCTACTGAAATAAGGTGAGACCTGTGGCCATAGCTCCGTATATAAGTCCTTTAGTTGTGGTAAAAATTCCAGAAGCAAACTCGTCTTCGTTTGACCGTGGCGACGGTCTAAGTGCGAGTAGGTCAGAATTTTTCAGCACAACGTTAAAAGACATAGTGACACTCGGAGGGCCATACATCCTAAACCGTAACTCGGATTAAGATGAGTCTTAAACGAAAAATTATCTAATCGAACAGAGATAACTGAAAATCAACTTTACAATAGCCTAGATATTCGGGTCTATTCCAGAAAACAGTAAACAGTAGGTTCTGGTGGGTTCTTGATGCTCGATGCTTATCACGGTTCTCATCCTTGATGCATATAGCTTCAAGTGTACAACTCGTTGATGTGTTTGCATCATCTTAACCAAGGTTTGACTATCATAACATTTGTGTAAATCTAAGACATGTAGCATAACTCATTTAAGTGTTGCAAGTAGCTTGATGAACCAAAGTTACATCAAAATCTTAGATCCGACACATACATGAACTATAAAAGTAATATTGAACTACAAACTTGAAAGTAAACTAACTAATCAAGATCTTAAATTGTAGAACATAGTTCTTAGTTAGATCTTGAAGATCCAAGACCCAAAAGTCTAGATCTAAAGTTATTAAGTTAAATCCTAAGTAATAACACTTGAATCTTTACTTTAATGAAACCATAAGTTACAAAACTTAGATTTTTCATCTTGTAAAGTGTATGTAAGCTTACAAGCTTTTGTTTATGACAAAATAAGTAGACCATAAACTATAGAACTTAGATCCATCACAAGTATATGAAGTTATAACTAAAAAGTTATACGTCCATGTTCTTGAACTTTTAAAGTTAACTTTAGTTCAAGAAAAATGAGATCAAAGTTAACTAGTAACACTTGACCAACAACACAAGAATAACGAATTTAAAAGATGCAAGAATGAAGAAATAAATAAATCTACAAGTTAACAAGTTCATGGTTGTTCATACTTTAAAGATTCAAGCCAAAATCTTGATCTTTAAGAAAGTAAACTTTAAGTTTACAAACATGAATTCAAGTAATGATTTTTACAACACATGAACTTTAATCTTTAAACATTAAGTGTAGAACATAAAGTAGGAAGTTTTGTTCTTGTATGTTCTTGTAAATACAAGATGAAATGAAGAACAAACTAAAGAGTTTGATTCTTGTTAACTAGTTAGTAAACAACAACAAGTGAGTAAACAATAATCAAAGACAAGTAACTTAAACAAGCAAAAGATGGTGATGATGAGAGTGTGTAGGTGCCACGGTTTTAGAGAAGAGAAAAGGAAGAACATTAAGCTTTGTTACTTACAATTTGAGAGAGAAATGAGAGAAAGATGGAAGTATGAAATGAAGTGTGTGTAATGGAATGAGAGAAAGCAAGAATGTAAGTAAAAAAAAAGTTTGAACTCCCCCATTGCTATAGGTGGCCGACGGTTAGGGGAATCAAAGGGGGGAAAGGAAATGTTCACTAGTCTCTTGCATGCTTATGGCTCAAAAGTTGGTAATTAGGGGTATTTGCATGGGAAAGATGTGTAACCATACTAGTAACTAGATTCCATAAGTATTAATCGATCTAGTTAAGCCTAAATGTAATACTTACATGAAAGATGGGCTAACAAGTCCATTTAAGTGAGTAGGGTGGGCTTCTAAGCCCATGTACAATTATAAAGCCCAAGTATGCATGTAAGTAACAAATTAAATAAATAAGCCCAAGTAATTAACTAGTAACCTTAGTTAATTAAAATGATTAATAAAACTTAATCATGAATATAAATAATATTCTAAAAATATTATTCGTGTAATGTTCGTGTGTCACAAAGACGTGTCGGGCATTTAAAAATCATGTATGGTAACAAGTAAATGTATAACAATACATTCATTTAATCAAAAGTATTAATAATAATAATTATTAATTAAATGTTGGAAAAACCAGGGTCATTACACTAAACCCTAAACCCTAAACTCTAAATCGGGCTAAATTTTACTTCACAAAACATGAAAAAAACGTTCATATTCTTCACGAACAATATTATCTTGAATGTTATTTTTGTTGATCGTTTTCCCGCCTAAATAATAACATTCATCACGAAGTGTCTCTTTTAAATGTTCATATTTTTGTGTGATCTTGATGCCGGAAAAAAAATTGCAAAAAAACACGAATTTTTTTTTTTGCTTCCCCCCGCTTCCCCCCGATTGGTTACTTCCCCATTGATCCTGCCCCTATATATATATATATATATATATATATATATATATATATATATATATATATATATATATATATATATATATATATATATATATATATATATAGGTGGGTAGGTTTAAGAGGGAAGAACATGTTGAGAAAAGTGGGAGAGGTATTCTATACCACACAGTCACCTATATTTAATTTTACAATATTGTCCTCACCCTGATCCCACACATCCACCTCTCTAGATTTATGGCTTAAAAATTTTGGGCCTAAACCGATAAATTTTTTCGACGAATGGCTAAAAATGGAAGGTATCGAAGACATGGTTAAAGAGTGTTGGAATGAGGAATTGCCAGGAAGTTCAAGACTTGACTGTCGATTCAGAAACAAGCTGAAACGTCTAAAACTGATGCTGAAAATGAAGTGTGCTAGCAAATTCTCTCAACTAGATGCTGAAATTGAGAGCTTTAAAAATATAGCTCTTGATTTAGAATCAAAGGCTGAGAGTGCTACAATATCAGATGTTGACAAGGAGCTATGGAAATCCTCTAGAAAAAAGTGGTTAGATAAAGAAAAAATAAAAACAAGTATGCTCAAACAAAAGGCTTGGGTTAGATGGATCCTCGAAGGTGATGAAAACTCTAAGTACTTTCACTCGGTGATACGCAATAGATATAGTAGAAATAACATTCGAGGTCTTTCGATAAACGGCGTTTGGAGTGATGAGCCTCATGATATCAAGGAAGCTGCATTTCGACATTTTTCCCATGTTTTCAAAAATTTAGAAGGGGAAAGGCCAAGTTTGGAGGATCTGTCATATCCTTCATTGTCTTCGGATGAAGTTTGTGCTCTTGAAGGTCCGATTGATGAAAAGGAAATTTTTGAGGCCATTAATGATTGCGGAAGTACGAAAGCTCCGGGGCCGGATGGTTTTAACATGTATTTTTTCAAGAAATTTTGGGACGTAATCAAAATGGATCTTATTGCGGCGATCTCATGGTTTTGGGAAAACGAAGAAATTTCTAAGGGTTGTAACGCATTGTTTGTCACTTTAGTGCCTAAAAAACCGGATCCCCTGGGGCTTTGTGACTATCGACCAATTAGCTTAATTAATAGCTACTACAAAATCATCACGAAAATTCTTTCCAATAGACTTAGAAGGGTGTTACCTAATCTCATTAGAGCCGAACAATCCGCTTTCTTGAAAGGTAGGTTTATTTTGGATGGTGCTCTCATCGCGAATGAAACACTCGAGTTTCTAAAGTCTTCAAGGAAGAAAGGTATCATCTTCAAAGTGGATTTTGAAAAGGCGTTCGATAGCCTAAATTGGGAGTTTTTAATGGAAGTAATGCGTTGTATGGGATTTGGTGAAAAATGGAGGAAATGGATATTGGCTTGCCTCAAGTAGGCATCTATCTCGGTCTTAATCCATGGATCTCCGACCCGGGAATTCTTGTTGGGAAAAGGTGTACCTCAAGGCGATCTGTTGTCTCCTTTTCTCTTTATCTTAGCCTCAGAGGGTTTAAACATTTTAACTAAAGTGGTGGTTGAAAAGGGGATCTTTAAGGGGGTAGAAGTTGGAAGTGATAAGGTCACCATTTCACATCTTCAATATGCGGATGACACCATCTTTTTTGGTGATTGGAGCAAATCAAATGCACTCAATCTTATCGCTTTGCTTAAATGTTTTGAATTGCCCTCCGGTCTTAAGGTAAATCTCAACAAAAGTTATTTGTATGGTGTTGGCACAAGTTATGAAGAAGTGGAGGTGTTAGCACGTAAGATGGGTTGCAAAGCCTGGAAATTCCCATTTACGTATTTAGGTCTTTCGATTGGTACTAAAATGAATTCTCTGAGTGCTTGGCAACCGGTCATCAAAAAATTCAAAAGTAGACTCTTGAGTTGGAAAATGCGTTCGATGTCCTTTGGTGGACGGTTAGTCCTTGTTAAATCGGTTCTCAATAGTCTCCCTTTGTACTTTTTTCTCGTTATTCCGTGCCCCGTCGTGTGTGATTAAAATCCTTGAGAGTTTGAGGCGATCATTTTTTTTGGGGTGGGAGTGAATCGGGTTCAAAAATATCTTGGGTTAAATGGGAACACGTCATTGCTCCTTGTTTTAGCGGGGGGCTTAAATATCGGGTGTCTGAGAATTAAAAATCTTGGCTTACTTGGAAAATGGTGGTGGAGGTTCAAAACCAAAACCAACTCCTTGTGGGCTAGGTTAATTCGTAGCATCTATGGTTCTAATGGTGGTTTAGTGGCAGATTATGAGTCCTCTCATAATTCGTCACTAGGCGTTTGGTGTAACATTATACGTGCAGGAACTTTGATTGAAGATCTTCAAGTACCATTCAAGACATCCTTTTTGAAGGTGGTCGGAGATGGAAGCTCAACTTCCTTTTGGCATGATCATTGGATTGGAGAAAATTGCCTTAAATCATTATTTCCAAGGCTATATAGACTCGAATCCAATGTGAATGTCATGATAAAAGACAGGCTGCTCACGAATCTGGATGGTGGACCTACGGTTACTGCTGATGGTCTGAATGTTACTGTTGCTGTTACGGATGCAAGAGGCTCGTGTGATGTCATTAATCCGATTTCTACCCAAGCTGATTCGAGGTCTGCTGCTGAGGTTCCAAGTGTTGGTAATGAGGTTATATTCTCGTGGGATTGGCGTAGACTACCTACTGGACGTACAAAATCCGAGTTGTAGGCACTGATCAACCTGATAAGTGCTGGTTCCTTCAATCGTGACAAACCGGACACATGGGTCTGGTCTTCGAGTTCTAATGGTTGCTTCACTGTTAGAAGACTAACTGAGGTTATGTATGAGCAGGTTTTCGCGAGTATTAGCATTGGTAAAGAAGAAACAATTCACAACTCTCTTATTCCTAGAAAGGTTCAAATTTTCGTATGGCGGGCTTTGCAAAAAAGGTTGCCAGTTAGATTCGAGCTAGATAAAAGGGGTATTGATCTTCACAGTGTTCGATGTCCCCTTTGCGATGATGACATCGAAACGGTGGATCATACCCTTATTTTTTGTTCTCATGCTAAAGAAATATGGTCTCGAGAATTCAAATGGTGGGATTTGGGAATTTTTTTGACTTTCAACATCAGTGATCTCCTCTGGGATGCCGCGTCTCTTGTTCATTCCAATGAGGGGTTCAAAATTTGGAAAGCGATTACATGGGTTAGCTCGTATTTTATTTGGAAGAATAGAAATAACAAAGTTTTCTGTGACAAGTGTTGGAGCGCTCCGGTTGCTCTCAACGAAATTCAAGTTCTTTCATTCGAATGGATTTCAAGGCGAAATAAAAAGTCTAAAATAGATTGGAATGTGTGGTTATCCAACCCGAAAGTGTATTTAGCTTAGTGTCGGGTATAAGATGCAATCTTAGTATCTAAAATTGTATTGTCTTTCGTGTTCGGACTTGGTTGTTTGGCTTTTTAGCCTCAAGTCTCCTTGTAATTGTTTTCGTTCTATATAATTAACTCGCTTTTCAAAAAAAAAAAAAAGATTTATGGCTTAAAATACTTCTCCCCACACTTTTCACATTCCTTCCCTCTTTTATATATATATATATATATATATATATATATATATATATATATATATATATATATATATATATAGAGGAGGGATCAAGGAGAAGGAGAAAGGGGAAGTAATTTATTTTTAATTTTTAAATTTTTTTTTTTCGTAAACATTAAAATTTGGTGAAAGTATGAAGATTTAAAAAAGGACACTTTGTGATAAATGTAATTATTTTGAATAGAAAATGCTCGAAGAAATAACATTAATTCATCGATAAATATTTTTCTTGATAACATTCATCGTGATTAATGTTATTTTTCGAGCTATTTTTTCATCTTATGTGAAGTTTTTTTTTCTTTCAAAATTTGGCCCGATTTAGAGTTTAGGGTTTAGTCTCAAAATCCTAAACTCTAAACCGTTCATGGTAAAAACTTAATCTAAACACTAAACTCTAATTTCTGAACCCTAATTTCTAAACGCTGATTTCTAAACCCTAATTTCTAAACAAAAAAAAAATGCTCGAAGCTTCATCAGGATGAATGTTATATGTTATTTCTTCGAGCATTTTCTCGTGAAAATAATAATATTATTCACAAAGTGTCTTTTTAAATTGTTATATATCTTAATCTTTGTAAACAAAAATTTTAAAAAAAGGAAAATAATTACTTCCCATTCCCCCCCCCCCCCAACTTGCCACTTCCCTCTCGATCCATCCTTATATATATATATATATATATATATATATATATATATATATATATATATATATATATATATATATATATATATATATATATATATATATATATATATATAGAGAGAGAGAGAGAGAGATCAAAATCGATACAAATGTCAAAATAAAAAGTGAAATTTACAATCCATGTTGATCAAAAGAACGCTTTGAATGTTAGTCTTCCTTAATTTAGTATGTCATTTTAATTTTTTTTAATTTATTAATTAAATATTCTTTTGATGTTTCTAATGCTGATCAACGACCTTAAAAAATGTTGTTAACGTGCATAAATGGATAATACATAGCGATTATTATTGAATTTTATATAATAATTATTAGTTTTAAGCATTTAAACAACTAAATTACGTGTGTGTATGTATGTTTGATCAGTTAAATTATATAAAATAAAATATGCCGATTAGATAAGTTTAACTGGATTTTTATTAATTTTGTTAAATACAGTACAAGCAAAATATTTTAATAGAAAATATATAATTTTATACAACGATAATCATTCTGCCTGCATCAACACACAAATAACCCTAACACCCTAAGAACCAGTTTAATATATAAAGCATAAAAACCTCTGCACTTATAAAATAATAATCCTAGATGTGTTTGATATTAAAGCATAAATTTCAAGGCGTCAAAAGCGTAAATTTCAACTAAATCTCAGCCTTTGAGGCTGCAACCTTAGAGCAGCCCTTCCGTGAAGACGAAATTTGGGACGCGATAAAAAATTGTTGTGATTCAAAAGCTCCGGGACTGGATGATTTTAATTTAAAGTTTTATAAAAAGTTTTGGTGGTTAATTAAAGACGACTTAAAGAAGGCACTAGATGGGTTTTGGGCTCAAAATTCTATCTCAATGTATTGCAATGCGTCTTTTATTTACCTAATTTCAAAAAAGATTGTTCCAAGGGCTGAACAACTACCGACCTATTAGTTTAATATGTAACTACTACAAAATCTTTCTAAAAATCCTCTCAGACCGAATTCGAAAGGTCATCCCAAAATTAATTGGATTCGAACAAAGTATGTTTATCAAAGGAAGACAAATACTAGACGAAATCCTTATTGCTAGTGAAATGGTGAAAGACATTAAGAGATCCAAATGGAAGTGTTTAATATTTAAAGCAGACTTTGCAGAGGTTCTTGACTATCTGGATTGACACTTTCTGGATTCCGTAATGGATAGCATGGGCTTCGGGGAAAAATGATGATTGTGGATTAAGGAATGTCTAAAGATGCCTCGATCTCCGTGCTAGTGAACGACTTACCAGTGAAAGAATTTTGGATCAAGAAAGGGTAAGACAAGGGGATCCACTCTCCCCCTACCTTTTCATAATTGCTTCTGAAGGTCTATACCGATTAGTCAAGAAAGCTACCAAATTAAATATGTTCGAAGGGATGGAGGTAGGGCATGATAGGATATTCGTCTCGCATCTACAATATGCGGATGACTTCATATTTTTTGTAGAATGGAGTAGGTGAAATGCGATTAATCTGTTAAAAATTTTAAAATGTTTTGAGAAAGTCTCGGGCTTGAAAGTCAACTATTGAAAGAGTAACTTATTATCGACGTCACAAAAGAATCAATTGAGGTAATGTCTGTACTTATGGGGTGCAACACCAGCTCGCTGTCATTCAAATATCTCGAACTACCATCGGGAGGTAAATGAAAAAGCTAAAAGATTGTGATTTTGTGATCTAAAAGTTTAAAAAATGCCGCTATCGGATTGGAAGGCAAAACCACTGTCTTTTGGCGGCCGTATCACCCCCAATAAAGCAGTGCTCACTAGCCTTCCATTGTACGCTTTCTCCCTATTACGCGCTCCTTTAAGTGTCATTAACTTGCTCGAAGGTTTGAGACGGGCAGGGTGGGTTAAACATCAGGTCTTTAAAAACTAAAAATATTTATTTATTTGGAAAATGGTTTTGGCGCTTTCGGATAGAACATGACTCTTTTTGGGTTAAAATTATTGCAAGTATTTACGGGCGGGATAGGGGTTTACTTTCAACGGGGTTAGCTGTCGTAACTAATCCTGGTCCAATTTGGAATGAAATTTCAAATGTTAACTCAGAACTAACGAAATTGAATATTGACTTTGCTTCATCTTTTATCAAAATTGTTAATAACGGCGATGACACTTTATTTTGGAAAGACTGTTGCATAGATGGAACGCCTCTATGCGAAAGATTTGATAGACTTTTCAGGTTTAAAGTTGATAAAGATGCTCTAGTCAAGGATAGGATAAATCTTAACGACCGAGGTCTGGAAATCAGGTGGAACTGGATTCGAAACCCTTCGGGAAAGAACTGGCTCGGATGTGCAGTAAATAGTTTCAGCAATAATAAGTTTTAGGTTCGGTAATAATGAAATGACTCGTGGAAGTGGACTCTGAAGGGCAGCGGTATATTTCACTCCAAGGTTCTGTTCGAAATCACCAATGACAAATTGCTTGAAGGCTACCCTTCGCAACAGGTTACTGCCTCAAAAAGTTGAAGTCTTTGTATGGAGAGTACTAAGAAATCGTCTCCCAGTACGATGAACTAGACAAAAGGGGAATTGACCTTGACTCCACGAGGTGCCCAGTATGCGACAATGATGTTGAAACTCTAGACTATATTCTGTGGCACTGTTCGTATGCGAAGGATATTTGGCGGAGGGTTTTTCGATGGTAGGGAATATACTACACTCCAACACATTCGCTAAGTGATATGCTGAACTTGAGCTCCTCCGCATCAACCGGTTCTCCAAACTCAGAGATGTGGCAGGCATGTTTTTGAGTGTGTGCGTACACGATTTGGAAAAATAGAAATAATAGCGTCTTTTGCAAGTCGAGTTGGCCTGGACCAATAACGCTTCAGGAATTTCAAGTTTGCGGGTTAGAGTGAATTTCCAATCGAGCAAAGAATCGATCTATCGATTGGTTAATCTGGATCACCAATCCAAGGACTATTGATGACCATGGTTAACCAGATCGTACCTAGTTGATAATTAAGCTCATGTGCTCATGTTATTCTTTCGAGTTAGTTTAGTTCTCCTTGTTAGCCTAATAGCCTTACTCTCCAAGGCTTCGATGTTTCTTTCCGTTTTTTATAATTTTTTTTTGGAACTACAAAATTTTATTGAAAAAAAACCACACCCCCTAATAAGGCACTAGGGAGAGGGGAGCAACAATTACAATGGCTTTACAAGCCAACTATCCCATCTCAGTTTACATTTACTACGATTATAATCCAAGAAAAAGAAAAATGTTTAATAGAATCAAAGAGGATCTCTTTCTTCAAACATGCGGGACCAAAAAACACACTGTTACGGTAGCGCCAAATATGCCAAAGAACCGAACCAACTATCACAAATAGCTTGATCTTAGCTCCATTCGTGAGGTGGCATTCATTGAACCACGCAGACCACGCAAGCCATGAATTAAAAACCGGAACAGTAATATCGATCCAACTTCGCATCTTTCTCCATAACTCCAAAGCAAGGGGACATTCAAAAAATAAATGATCCGCAGATTCATATGACATTCGCAGGTGAGAAAACCGAGATCTTCAATCTCCATACCGCGTACATAAATATTTAACCTCGTGGGTAATCTATCCCAAGCGACACGCCATAGGAAAAAGTTGATTTTCCCTGGAATTTCCTTGACCCAAATAGCTGCAATTTCTGTCGTAGGCAATCTTATATCATCCAAAAACTTGCGAGTTTCACTAACATTATAAATGTCATCCTCACATAAACTCCATTCCCATGCATCTGAAGTGTCACGCAGCTCTACAGGCCCCATGAAATCAACTAACTGTTGTACTAGAACCATATTTCGGGGGCCTATGTTCCTCAACCAATTCCATGACCATACCCCATCAATCAAGCGATCACTTAATAAGCAATCCTGGTTTGAATCTAAATGCATAAGACGATTGTATTTAGAAGAAAGAGTTACATCACCTTTCCAATTATCTTTCCACAATCGAATAGAATTACCGTTACCCACTTTAACACGTAAAACGTTATCCGGAAGAGTTCCGTCCAATTTTAGATCGCGAAAAAGATTAACAATAGCAAGCCAAGAACTAGACCCACGGGAGTCACCTGCCATTCCTCCATCTGTACCGTAAATTACTTGGATCACCAAAACCCATTTATCATCATGATTTGCTACAAACCTCCACAATCATTTTAATAATAAAGCATGATTAAACGCACGAGTACTACAAATTGAGAGACCGCCGTTATCCTTCGAAGCTAAAACTTGATCCCACCTAATCCAATGCATTCTTCGGTTGTCGTTTGTACTACCCCAAAAAAAAAAAGATGCTCTAATGTTTTTGATTTCATTTAGAACCATTTCGGGACATTTGAACAACGATAAATAATATATACCCATCGATCCGAGAACCGATTTCACCAATTTAGCTCGACCCCCAATAGATAAAAGATTTGCTTGCCATCCGGATAATCTCTTTTTAAAGCGTACAATGAATGTATTCCAATTATCTACACGGTTCATGGAAACCCCCATTGGTAAATCCAAATATTTAAATGGAAATGAACCTTTGGCATAATTAGCAATGGCAACCATGGAATCTAATTCGATGTCGTTAACACCAACCCCATATACTGCTGACTTCAAAATATTGATGTTAAGACCCGAGGACAAACGGAATGAATCAAGAATATGAAGAATCATCTCCAAATTTTCTCTATGCTAATTAACCACAAAGATTACATCATCTGCATAAAATAAATATGGGAAATAGTAATAGAAGGATTACCCACAGAAGCCTCGTGAAGTGAACCTTCAAGAATTTTCTCATTTATAAATAAATGAAGACCTTCCATCACTATCAAAAATAAGAATGGAATCATAGGGTCTCCCTGTCTTAATCCCCGACGAACCACGAATTCATTAGTGGGACTACTGTTTAGAAGAACCGAAGTGCGTGTCGAATATAAAATCATGCGCACCCACGATCTCCATTCGGACCCGAATCTCAAAATGCTAAGCATGTAATCCAGAATATCCCAACAAATAGTGTCATATGCTTTTTCGAAATCGATCTTAAAAGTCAACAGTTTTTCGTTTTTCCTTTTATACCACCCGATAGTCTCATTCAAAATTAACGGTCCATCCAATATTTTTCTTCCTGCAACGAATGCGGATTGCTCTTTACAAAAAATTTTAGACAACACCTTTGCCATTCTGTTTGCCATGATCTTGGTGACTATTTTGTAGATTACCCCATTAAAGAAATCGGCCGGTAATCTTTAACAAACGAGAGGTTCTTCACCTTTAGAATTAAAGCGATAAAAGCTGATCCGGAACCATTAGGCATGCGTTTATTGACGAACGCATCCGTAACAGTCTTCACAATCTCGTCTTTAAAAGTGGGCTAAAATCTCTTAATAAATGCAAAATTAAAACCGTCGGGACCTGGAGCTTTGTTACTCCCGCAATCCCAAACCGCCAAACGGACCTCTTCCTCGCTTATGACCTTTTCTAACTACAAAGAATCTGCATTAGACAAAAAATATTCGGCCAACAACGAAGGTTGAGAGTTAACACTTGGTTGAGCCGCGAATTTATTAGCAAAAAAATCGAAGAAAGCAGTTTTAATTGCATTAGGATCCGTAATCCATCCCCGTTAACCGTAATCCCCTTTATCATTTGATCACTTCTACGTTGCTTGAGAAGACAATGAAAAGAAATGGAGTTCTCATCTCCCTCCGCATCCCATTTCAATCGGCATTTTTGAATAACATCCAAATCTTCAATCAGATTTAAATTATCAAGTTCTTGGATTAGAGAAACCCTCTCGTTATAATCGTTTACAGTCGCAGATCCCGACTCGATAAGCAAATCAAGCTCATTTATTTTCCCAGCTACCACAGAATTCCTAGACCTGCTCGATGCTTTTTTCTCTTTGATCCAAGTCTTAATCTTGTTCTTCATATGTTTCATCTTGTCGTAATACGAGATCTCCCTATTATCCATTACCTCTGAAGCAACATTCTTAACCATGTCATCGAAATCCGAATAAAGAAACCAAGAGTTGAAACACTTAAATGGCGTGGCACCAAAATCATGTTTCCCATCTTGAAGAATCATGGGCAAATGATCAGAGAACCCGCGTACCAACGTGGGCAACTTTAAATCTGCAAAATGATCAAGAACATTAGGGGAAATAAGAACACGATCAATTCGACTCATTTTTGAAGCCGACTTGTTCACCCATGTAAACCTCCGACCTCCTAGAGGAATGTCAACTAAACCCGAATTACCGATGAACATATTAAACACGTTTGCCTCATCCGGGTGAAATATCGAGCCAAATCTTTCAGATTCCTCCCAAACTTCGTTAAATTCCCAAACAGCACGTACTCTCCTTCATTTTCAGCCATAAATGCTGATAGCTCCCACACGACTCGTTTTTTCCTTGCATCATTTGGACCATAGACATTCACCATGAAAAACTAACTGTTCAAAGTCGACCATTTACCTTTCACCACCAAGAAATTCTCATCACACCAAATTCGCTCTTTCACAAAAAAATAGGGATCCCACACCGATATCAAACCACCCGACATACCCCTCGATAACGAACACGCATAGTCGAACGCATAATTACCCCACATAGATTTAATTCTAAATAGCTCTAGTTTAGTCATCTTAGATTCTTGAACACCCAAAAATTGAATATTATTAGCGAAACACATTTCTTTTATCCAGACCCTTTTTTTCCTCTTTTTACTCCCCCGAATATTTATCGATAAAAGCTTCATTTATTATTTGTTAAGACCCCAATTTGATCGATTAGCTGGGCGAATAATACCCGCATCTTCTCTTCATCCATTCCCGCTTTAGTTGGATGCCTTTTTTAAAAAAAATAGGTCAATGTTTGATATCTATTTAATAATATCAATTTGATATTTGAAATTAAAAAACAGAGATCAATGTTTAATCTCCGGCTAAAACTTAATTACATTGCCTGGCAACAAAATAAAGTAATAAAAGAATATTTGAAAATAAAATACAAAACGCAAATTATAAAAGCACAAAATATGGCAATACATAAAAGCACAACAAACGTTACCTTAATGACACAAAAAAAAAAAAATAATAATAATAATAAATAAATAAAAAAATAAAAAAAAAGAAAAAAAAATGTGTGTGTGGTCAGTGGTCACGTATGTACGTTGTTTTCTGTAGACGATATTTGAATCTTAGATCAAACGTAAAACCTAGGTTAAAGGCGGAAAACAATAACTAGGGTGAATCGAATACGAGTTTCACTTTCGGGATCAATCTAACCAACAATATGTTGATATAATCAATGCCTAGAGGTTTGTATTCGGTTGGGGTTTGGTCTGGGACTGTAATCACAGAGAATTACGACGGCTAAAGGGTATTGGGTGTGTAACCTAACAATGATACCCAAAACCCGTATTTATATATAATCACAGTGACCATCGGCCGGTGGTCTCTGACCTACGGCCGATGGTGATAGTCCCTCGACCGATGGTCTTTACCATCGGTCGATGGTCTGAGCAGCCAACCAAACTGCTCGAACCATTTCACGTCATTATATTAAACAATTCAAACACAATGTATTAATGACGTAGTCCTTACACGACTGAAATAGAAAATACAATACGAATAGAACTTATTACAAAATAGAACTTGAGATTATGCACCAACAAACTCCCTCTAAGACCTAGTTCTATATCAAAAATCTCCAGTCGTCATTCAATTCATTCGTACGGATCGATCACCATATTTTTCAAGTAACACAGCTTAGCTACTTTCACATACTGTTCAGCCTGCACCTTATTCTCGCGTCGATAGAGCATACGATTATAATACAACGTAAAAATATCAGCCTCGGTACAGTTTCGCAGCCAAATCGGATCCAATACACGAATGCATTCAATATCATTCTCATTCACCTTATCAAGCACAATCACAGCTTCTTCAGAACGATCATCATAAAACCACCATCTGAACCTCTGACTCCAATTTTGCGGCAATTTCCTCAATGGTACCTTCTTCATAGTCTTTGCCCGCTTGTACTTTACAATTCTTCGAGATTCACCAGTTCTAGAATTAACTTTGTAACTAATCCTAGGAAACTGTGGCCTAAAACCTTCCCAATTTTTCGAATTAAAAGCAATTCTAATCTTCTTCACCAGCAACGAAGATCGATCGTTCATTCCACAATACAACATTCTCAACCTGGCAATCTGCATTAGCTCAAAGTACGGTAGTGACTTGAATTCGTGACCATGTTTGAAATAATCAACGCCAAACTCTCGCTTAACTGCAAACATGTTGAATTCTTCAATGTAAGCCCAGGCTAGAATTCTCCCTTTCGCACTCTTTCTCAAATTAATCATCTTCAAATATTTCGGCTCAAGTTTCGGTTTCTCACAATACTTTCTAATCCTCAAGATATCTCTCCAATCAACTTCCAACTTTTCAGTTCTTTCCTTATGATATTTGACTGGCAAAATTCCTTCAGGCAGGACTTCAGATCGTTCTTTCTCTTTGCACTTTCGATCCAAAAGTTCATCATTTGTTCTAAACAACTCCTCAAAACCAGGAAGATCCTCATTCTTATCATTTTGATATGTAGGAAAATCTTCATGAGTAACATCCTCAACTAAATCATCTATATCTCTATCATTAAAACCCTCTATAATCTCAGGACCAAAAGAATCATCCTCAGATGGAGAATCGCCGGACTGTGCGTCAGCAGCTTTAACTTCCTCTTGCTCTAGATGCACCAGTTCGTCCAGCTCTTCTCTAGAGAGGTTGTGAGGGATCTCTCCCTCTTCTAGTTCATCATAAACAACAGAATGCTTGAGCTCAACCTGTTTAGAAAAGAAATCACTAAAACTATAATCAATTTTAAGAGGAATTACTGACAGTGCTGTAGCTTTGGAGGAACCAGGAGCTTCCACCATTCGGTTATTAGTCTCATCCTCAGGCATCTCAACCAAATCAAACTTCTCTTACCACGCAGTCATCTTAGCCAGAGCTGATGCAGCCAAATCCTTAGCTTGAGAAGCTTCTCTTTTCGCAT
This sequence comes from Rutidosis leptorrhynchoides, assembly GCF_046630445.1. Taxonomy (NCBI): domain Eukaryota; kingdom Viridiplantae; phylum Streptophyta; class Magnoliopsida; order Asterales; family Asteraceae; genus Rutidosis; species Rutidosis leptorrhynchoides. The sequence goes on along the minus strand of NC_092336.1, from coordinate 404,766,626 downwards.
CAGTTAATAACAACGATTGAACACCAACTTTTCTTTGCAGCAGGTCAACTTGCAATGATAGCCGTGTAACATCCTCAGACTTAACACGATTTTCCTCCTTCAACTGCTGATAATGCTAAAAACGAACATATATTTCATAGCATTATCCCTAAAGAAAGACAAGCTTTTAGTTGCAATTGTTCTATTTACAAGTGATATTCGTTTAAATAATAAAAGGTGAAGACAAAAGACAGATTCGGCGAATTGAAGACGCAAACGACCAAAAAGCTCAAAAGTACAAAGTACAATCAAAGTGGTTCCAATTATTGATAAGAAACGTCTCAAAATTACAAGACGCAAAACGCAAAGTACAAGATATTAAATTATACGCAAGGACGTTCAAAAATCCGGAACCGGGACCAAAGTCAACTCTCAACGCTCGACTCAACAGACTAAAAATTACAAGTCAACTATGCACATAAATATAATATAATATTTAAATAATTCTTATAATTATTTATATATTATATTTATTTATTAAAACGTCGACAAGCAAAGAAACAAAAATATGTGAGCTGCTACCTACCCCCATACGATCGCATGGCCTGGAGGCACAAAAGCCATGCGATCGCATGGCCCTGAAATCCAGCCCACAGGCCTATAAATTCGCAGCTTTGGTTCATCATACATTAATCTTTTCTTCTTCTTACTCATACGTAAACACACACACACACACACACACACACACACATATATATATATATATATATATATATATATATATATATATATATTATAATTTTAATTTTAATTCTAATAATAAGGGTATGTTAGCGAATGTTGTAAGGGTGTAAGTCGAAATTATGTCCGTGTAACGCTACGCTATTTTTAATCACTGTAAGTTATGGTTAATGTTATTTTTAATTTAATGTCTCGTAGCTAATTTATTATTATGCTTATTTAAGACGAAGTAATCACGATGTTGGGCTAAAAATATTAAGATTGGGTAATTGGGCTTTGTACCATAATTGGGGTTTGGACAAAAGAACGACACTTGTGGAAATTAGACTATGGGCTATTAATGGGCTTTATATTAACTAAATGATACCTCGTTAATTTAATATATAGACTTATAGTTTGACGTATTTATATATAACCACATACGCTTGACTGGGCACGGTGGGCGGGATATCTATAAATACCAATAATTATTCATTTTACCGGATACGGAACTGGATTAATAGTTAGTAGACTTGTTGAAATAGGGGTGGATTACATTCAAGGGTAATTGGTGTAATTGTTAACAAAGTAGTAAAACCTTGGTTTACACGCAGTCGATAACCTGGTGTATTCATTAAATAAAGTATTAAAACCTTGTTACAATTCGAATCCCCAATTAGTTGAAATATTTGACTTCGGGAATAAGAATAATTTGGCGAAAACTTCCGCATTTTATGATTATGACTGATGGACGATTATGGACAAATCCTTATGGACATATTGAATAATCCAGGACAAAGAACAATTAACCCATGGGAATAAACTAAAAATCAACATGTCAAACATCATGATTATGGAAGTTTAAATAAGCATAATTCTTTTATTTCATATTTAATTGCACTTTTAATTATCGCACTTTTATTTATTGTCATTGTATTTAATTGCACTTTTAATTATCGTACTCTTTAATTATCGCAATTTTATTTTATCGCAATTTTATTTATCGCAATTTCATTATCGTTATTTACTTTACGCTTTAAATTAAGTTATATTTATTTTTAATATTTTACATTAGGTTTTAACTGCGACTAAAGTTTTAAAAATCGACAAACCGGTCATTAAACAGTAAAAACCCCCTTTTATAATAATAATATCACTTATATATATTTGTATTTTTATAAATTTAAAACTAATATAGCGTTAAGCTTGTTTAAGAGTTCCATGTGGACGAACCGGACTTAGTAAAAACTACACTACTGTACGATTAGGTACACTGCCTATAAGTGTTGTAGCAAGGTTTAGGTATATCCATTCTATAAATAAATAAATATCTTGTGTAAAATTGTATCGTATTTAATAGTTTTTCGTTGTAAAAGTAATACTATTTTATATACACCTCGCATAACATCAAGTATTTTTGGCGCCGCTGCCGGGGACATTCTTGCTTAAACGCCGGAAGCGCAACGCTATTTGAAAAAAAAAGGATTTTTTTTTATTTTTATAAAAATACGCTTTTGTAAAAATACGTTTTAAATATTCGAAAATATAAAAAGAAAAACAAAATTTATATATTTTTAAGAGTTTGTTAAATATTTAAGTTCTATAAAGTTTCTTTATTTTTATTTTGTAAAAATATAAATTTTATTTAATTTATATAAATATCTAAATTAGAAAACATAAAAAAAATAAAAAAAATAAATAAGCACTCGGCCCGATCACTGTAGCAGCCCAAAGTCTGGCCCAAATTCTTAGACCATGCGATCGCATGGTATTTCAACGGTCAGGCCATGCGATCGCATGACCTGATTTGACTGGCCTGGTAACCTCAGCCGACAGTTTGGGTTTAATTATAATTATAATTATTATATATTTAAAACCCTAATTAGGGTTTAGTATTTAATTAATTTAGTTTAGTTTTTAATTAATTTGTTTTAATTAGTTTAATTAGTTTTAATAAATTATAAAATTAATAGTTTTATTAAATAAATAATATAAAAATAATATTTTTATTAAAATTATACATTTTACAACTTTAAGTATATTTTTATATTTTTTACCTTTTTATTCGTTTTAGCGTAATATTTGTATTTTTCGCTCGTTTTTAGTTTCAAGTCATAGTTTTTGCCATAGTTATTTTTACTTCTAGATTTTTAGGCTTTGCCGTAAAATCCCTTAAGTGCTTTTTCTTTAGACTAAGATTTAAGTGCTTTAGAATTTTGCGACGCCGTTTTTATATTTTAGTACCTTTTTAAGTTATTGCCATTTGGGATATAGAATTTATTTTAAGCTTTAATATTTTTAGACGCAACTTTTAATTTTTAGTTTTTAGTTCCTTTTTAAGTTTCGACGCGCTACATTCTTATTTTTATTTTTCGACTTTTTATTTTTCGACGTTTTTCGACGCGCTCTTTTCTTTCTTATTTCTCGACATTCTAGTTTTTAGGACATAGAATTTTTCTATTTCTTCTCTCCAAATTTCTTTAAACTTTAACGAAAAATTATTTTAAGTGGTTAAATTGATAGACATCAAAATTTTCTGGTTCGTAGTAATAGTTGGATTTGTACGTGGACCAGGTTATTGGAGCCAAACAGTACTCAATTATATTGAGACCAAACGAATCCTGCCCCTCTGCTGCATCTTTTGGCTATTCGAAACGTGGGCAAAATCAGAAAAGTCTATTAATTTGATAACTTATATAATTTTTCTTATTTTTATAACTAATAGGATATTCAGTGAATGCACCGAGCAAAACGATAACCACCTTTTGTACGTTCACCACCTGTAACTCGATCAAGACATCTAGCAAATATTGTCGCCGTTGATTTTTCTTTAGAATCGTCATCCAGTCGACCAAGTACTCCAATTCAAATTTCCGATAATCCATTTTTTGAACCCGACCTCACAATTGAGAATCCGGAGAATATTCAGGGACAATTCATAGATCCTGAACCATTAATCTTTCCTCCGGAACCACCAATCATTCAAACAGAGATTGTTGAGGAACCTACCATTAAATCAGAATCCTATAGTGATTAAGATTCAACAAATTCAATCATGGAGAATCTGGAACCTCTAAGTATGGAAGACCGAATGAGAGCTAAACGCACTGGCCAAGGTCACGCAATTACTCAACCTGACATAAATGCGCCAGATTATGAAATCAAGGGACAAATTCTACACATGGTAACTAATCAATGCCAATTTAGTGGTGCGTGCGCCGAAGGAAGATCCAAATGAACATCTTCGTACCTTTAATAGGATCAGCATACTATTTAAAATAAGAGAAGTGAAGGATGAACAGATATATCTCATGTTATTTCCCTGGACTTTAAAGGGAGAAGCCAAAGATTGGTTGGAATCGTTACCTGAAGCAGCGATTGATACATGGGACGTTTTAGTTGAAAAATTTCTCAAACAATTCTTTCCGGCATCTAAAGCCGTGAGACTTCAAGGAGAAATTGTTACGTTCACACAGAAGCCAAATGAAACACTATATGAGGCTTGGACAAGATTTGGAAAGTTATTAAGAGGATGTCCGCAACATGGTTTAGACACCTGTCAAATAGTACAAATATTCTACCAAGGATGCGACATCACTACAAGAAAAGACATCGATATAGCAGCTGGTGGTTCTATTATGAAGAAAACCGCAACTGATGCTTATAAAATTATTGATAACACTGCTTCCCACTCACATGAGTGGCACCAAGAAAAAGATATCGTTAGATCATCTAAAGCAGCTAGAGCTGATTCTAGCCATGACTTAGATTCCATTTCTGCAAAGATAGATGCTGTCGAGAGACGAATGGAAAAGATGACTAAAGATATCCACTCAATACGAATTAGTTGTTAGCAGTGTGGAGGACCACATTTGACAAAAGATTGTCTCAGTATTGAACTAACAATGGAACAAAGAGAGAATGTTTCATACATAAACCAAAGGCCTGGAAATAATTATCAGAATAATTATCAACCGCCAAGACCGATCTACAATCAAAATCAGAATTATAACCGAAATGTTCCATACAACAACCAACAAGGTCCTAGCAATCAAGAAGTATCCAATAATACTTACAACCAGCAAAGACCTGTTTTTCAAAACAAACCACCACAAACCGATGATAAAAAGCCAAATTTAGAAGATATGATGTCGAAGCTAGTTGATTCTCAAACACAATTTTTCACATCTCATAAACAAACCAATGAACAAAATGCTTAAGCATTTAGAAATCAACAAGCTTCTATTCAAAATCTAGAACAAGAAGTAAGCAACCTAGCAAGGTTAATAGGTGAAAGAAAACCGGGAAGTCTACCAAGTGATACAAATGCTAACCCCCGGAATGAAACAGCTAAAGCCATTACCACAAGAAGTGGTATTACACTTAAACCACCTGAAATACCTGTAATTTCTGATGAAGCTATTCCTACTCCACAAGAACCACAATCTGAGCAAGATAAGGAAAAAGAACCGGTAGTTGAAAAGGTTAATGAAGATAACACAGTTAAGGCTAAACCTTATGTTAAACCATATCAACCACCACTTCCTTACCCAAGTAAAATGAGAAAAGAGAGACTTGAAGCCGAGCAATCTAAATTCTTGGATATGTTTAAACAGATTAACGTAAATCTTCCTTTCATTGATGTGATTTCAGGAATGCCTAGATATGCTAAATTCTTGAAAGATCTAATCACAAATAGAAAGAAAATGGAAGAACTCTCAGCTGTTACTATGAATGCTAATTGTTCAGCAATGCTGTTGAATAAGATACCAGAAAAATTATCAGATCCAGGAAGTTTCACAATTCCATATTTTCTGGGTAGTCTTAGTTTAATAGAAGCATTGGCAGATTTAGGTGCTAGTATAAATTTAATGCCGTATTCACTATACGCTAAACTAGACCTTGAAGAATTGAAACCAACACGAATAAGCATACAACTAGCCGATCAATCAGTAAAATATCCTAGAGGGATAATGGAGAACATGCTAGTTAAAGTTGGTACTTTAGTATTTCCAGTAGATTTTGTTATTTTGGACATGGAAGAAGATTCTCGAGTACCTCTCATATTAGGAAGACTATTCTTAAACACGGCCAAAGCAATAATAGACGTGCTTGGTAAGAAACTGACCCTAAGTATAGAGGACGAGAGTGTTACCTTTTCAGTTGATAGAGCCATGCAACAACCGCAATCTACAGATGATACATGTTATTATATTCAAACTATAGAATCACATGCAGAATTGTTAGAAGAATTTCCAGAATTACAAGGAACAGGAGAATGTTCTTTAGGAGAAGGAACTGAACCAATTGATGAAATTGAAATGATAGCTACACTTATGGCTAATGGATATGAACCAACAACAGAAGAAATTCAAATGCTAAAAGAAGAAGACAGATATCGATACAAATCATCGATAGAAGAACCACCGACATTAGAGTTAAAGCCACTTCCAAACCATTTGGAATACGCTTATTTACATGGTGAGTCTGAATTACCTGTAATAATATCGTCTTCTCTTACTGAAAATGAAAAATCTCAACTCATTTCTGTGCTAATAGCTCATAAACCAGCTATTGCATGGAAAATTCATGATATTAAAGGAATAAGTCCTTCGTATTGCACACATAAAATCCTTATGGAAGAAGGTCATAAAACGTATGTGCAACGCCAACAAAGACTAAATCCTAATATGCAAGATGTTGTTAAGAAAGAAATTATTAAACTACTTGATGCAGGTTTAATTTATCCAATCTCTGATAGTCCATGGGTAAGCCCAGTTCAATGCGTACCTAAGAAGGGTGGCATGACTATCATTATAAATGAAAAAAATGAGCTTATTCCTAATAGGACTGTAACAGGATGGCGTGTTTGTATTGATTATAGAAAATTAAATGACGCCACTAGAAAAGATCACTTTCCCTTACATTTTATTGATCAAATGTTGGAAAGATTAGCCGAAAATAGTTACTATTGTTTTCTTGATGGTTTTTCTGGATATTTTCAAATTCCAATAGCACCCGAGGATCAAGAGAAAACCACGTTCACGTGCCCTTATGGTACTTTTGCTTAAAAACGCATGCCATTTGGACTTTGCAACGCCCCTGCAACCTTTCAAAGGTGCATGATGGCGATTTTTCACTACATGATAGAAGAATGCATGGAAGTTTTCATGGATGACTTTTTAGTCTTAGGTGATACATTTGAATCATGTCTAGTTAATCTTGAACGAATGCTTATTAGATGCGAACAATCAAATCTAGTTCTTAATTGGGAGAAATGTCATTTCATGGTTAAAGAAGGCATCGTTCTTGGTCATAAAATTTCAAAGGAAGGAATTGAAGTGGATAGAGCTAAAGTAGATGTAATTGCTTAACTTCCACATCCCACCAATGTTAGAGGAGTTAGGAGTTTTCTAGGGCATGTCGGTTTTTACCAACGTTTTATAAAAGATTTTTCTAAAATTGCCACTCCTATGAATAAACTCCTAGAAAAGGATGCTCCATTCATCTTTTCAGATGAATGCATCAAATCTTTTAATATTCTTAAAGAAAAACTCACTAATGCGCTGATAATGATAACTCCAAATTGGAATCTACCATTCGAACTAATGTGCGATGCAAGTGATTTTGCAATGGGAGCCGTTTTAGGACAAAGGATTGAAAAACAATTTCAACCTATATATTATGCTAGTAAGATGCTACAAGGAGTACAAACAAATTATACAACTACTGAAAAAGAACTCCTTGCTATTGTCTTTGCTTTTGACAAATTTCGTTCATATCTCGTTCTAGCAAAAACGGTGGTCTATACCGACCATTCTGCTCTTAGATACCTATTTTTAAAACAAGATGCTAAACCAAGATTAATCCGTTGGATCTTACTCTTACAAGAGTTCGATATTGAAATCCGAGATAAAAAGGGAGCAGAAAATCTCGCCGCTGATCATCTTTCTCGTCTTGAAAATCCCGAATTAGAAGTTCTAAATGAATCGGCCATACAAGACAACTTTCCTGATGAATATCTATTGAAGATAGATTATAATGAAATTCCATGGTTTGTAGACTATGCAAACTACTTAATATGTGGATTCCTTGAAAAAGGATTATCGTACCAAAAACGAAAGAAATTCTTTAGTGATATAAAACACTATTTCTGGGAAGATCCACATTTGTTTAAAAGTTGTCTCGATGGAATAATACGCCGATGTGTATTCGGAGATGAAGCTAGTCAAATCTTAAACCATTGTCACACAGGACCAACAGGAGGGCATTATGGGCCTCAACTTACAGCAAGAAAAGTTTACGATGCTGGATTCTATTGGCCTACAATTTTCAAAGACGCACACCTTCCTTGCAAATCCTGTGATGCTTGTCAAAGGGCCAAAAAAATAAGTCAACGTGATGAAATACCACAAAATGTCATTCAAGTATGTGAAGTATTTGACATTTGGGGTATTGACTTTATGGGTCCATTTCCAAAATCTCATAATAATCACTACATTCTCGTTGCCATTGATTATGTATCTAAATGGGCGGAAGCACAAGCTCTCCCGACTAACGATGCACGAGTTGTAGTCAACTTTTTAAAACGTCTTTTTGCTAGGTTTGGAACACCGAAAGCTTTAATAAGTGATCGGGGTACTTATTTTTGTAACAATCAACTTGAGAAAGTTCTTAAAAGATATGGAGTAACTCATAAAATCTCCACCGCTTATCATCCACAAATAAGTGGACAAGTTGAAAATACCAACCGAGCTTTAAAACGTATTCTAGAAAAAACCGTAGGATCAAATCTGAAGGAATGGTCCATTAAATTAGAGGATGCGCTCTGGGCTTTTAGAACAGCCTACAAAACTCCAATTGGAACCACACCTTTTAAACTCATTTACGGAAAAGCATGTCATCTTCCAGTAGAAAGTGAACACAAAGCATTTTGGGCTTTGAAGACATGTAATCTTGATTTACATGAAGTCGGACGTCTACGATTAAGTCAACTAAACGAATTAGAAGAATTAAGACATGAAGCATACGAAAATTCGTTAATCTATAAGGAAAGAACGAAGAAATGGCATGATAAAAGAATCAGAAGTTCAAAAGAATTCAAAGAAGGAGACAGAGTTCTTCTTTTCAATTCACGATTCAAGCTATTTCCTGAAAAATTGAAATCAAGATGGTCTGGACCATTTATAGTCAAAAGAGTTTTCCCATACGGAACAGTAGAGTTAATAAATTCAAATGGGATTGAATTTAAAGTTAATGGTCTCAGAGTTAAACATTACATACATGGTCCGATGGAAGTTGACAATAAAGTCAATCATAATTTCACCACCCAAGAAAACCTTCAAAATGAAAACATAAATATGTTATCAACAACATATGAAAAATCAAAATTGAAAAATAGGGAGGATTCAAATTGGAGTGATGAAGAAGAATTCTTATACAAACCTCCCATTCCAAGAAACGAAGAAAAATGTGAACAAGAAGTTCAAATAGAAGTGAAAGAACCACGAAAAGAACATCCAAAAAAGGTTTACAAACCAACTCGACTTACTAAAGCAGGAGACCCGGGTGAATTTATCACTTCTTGCTTGCTTAATGATGGTGCTGTATATAATGGACTCGCAGATTTAGGAGCAAGTGCAAATATTATGCATCTTTCCTTATACAAAAGATTAGGTATGGGTAAATTAAAACCAACCAAAATAGGTGTTCAATCATTTGACCTAACCATTAAATACCCGGTTGGAATAGCAAATAATTTACTTGTTAACGTGGGAAGTTTGACCTTTGTTGCAAACTTCATAGTGATTAATATGGAGGAAAACCTTGATATTCCTCTAATTTTAGGTCGCCCATTTTTAGCAACCACCGAGGCATTCATTGAAGTAAGAGAAGGTAGAATGACACTTAGGGATGGTGATAAATCAATCACCTTTGTGAATCAAAAGTTTAGATCTCGACCAACCAAAACTGTTAGACCAATAAAAACGCATAAGTATGGGGAAGATGAAGAAACACTTAATGATGATCAGATCACAAAGAACCCCGTTGATGATAAGAAATTAGATGAACCCGTTTTTAACAGTTCAACGAAGAAACTTTATAAACGGATTCACGATGCTAAGATTAAGGGAAACTTTAAGTTATGTAACCGATTAATATCCAATTTATCACCAAAAGAAAAGGCGGTGTTAGTTGAATTTGTGAAAGTTACGGAGGAAATCAACAAATGGATTGAAGTAAAAGTCAAAGATATTCAAGTTGTTGATGATCCAATTGAAAATAACGTTAATCACAATTTCAACTAAGTGTGGGGAGAATCGAATCTTTTTAGGGTAATATGTATTTCTGTTAGAGTTAGATTTTCTGTTTTCGTGTAGTTCTCGAAAATGGAACCCGAATGGTCTTTCCCTAGCAGACCCTAAAGAACTAGTCTTCTCCCCTATTCAGAATTTTTATTTTTTTTTAGGTTTTACGAGATGAAGACTTCCTGTGAACTAAACCATGGTCTAATGCTACACGCTTTGATCACTAAACGTAATAATGACACCCTTCCAAGTGAAATAGTATCATTAATCAGAGGTAAATTGGACGGAGTAAGAAAAGAATCCAGAAACGAAAATAATAAGTTACAATTTGGTAAAGGAAAATCAAAATCCGCAGCGAAAAGAAGAGCACGACACCTTGAAAGATGTCACAAATGCATAAAATGGTCACACGAAGGAAAATGTTCGACGAATCAGACATATTCCAATACCGAATTCGTTACTTTATGCAGAGACGGACCGTTCATATGTTTAGAAGAAAAAACATTAAATGCTCGAGGTTACGCCTATGTAGCTATGGAAAACCAATTAGTCCGACTATCTTATGAGTGGGCTAAAGCAGGTCACTAAGAATTCTATTTCACAGGTAAGTATGTATAGTTTTTATTTTTATTTTTATTGCTTTTAACCTTTTGATAATAAACGCTAAATCGTTCGCTATAAAGTATTAAATTGGTATTCAAAAAAATTAGGTTTTGCGACCGAAATTATTGATATCATACAAAAATTTATTACATCACTGCGAAATTTACCGTTTATTCTTAAGGTATAAATATCTTTAATCAATCAACCCAAAATATTTTAAAAATTTGTCATGTGTTAAACTAGGTTATGTAACCGAAATTACTTTACCGAAAAGAGGGGCGTATATTTTTGATAATATCTGATTGATTAAAGTGGGATAAAAGACCAAAAAGATTTTTAATTTTATTTTTACTTTATTTTTAAAATTAATATTAAAAATAATATTGTAAACTTTTTAAATCAATATATTTAAAATTGTAAATATTTGAAAAATTAATATTTTTAATATAAGTTTGTATGTATAAAAACAAAAATATAATAAAAGTTTGGTGTGACTTTTCAATTTTCATAATATGAATTTTTAATTTTTAATTTAAGTTTGGTGTGAATTTAAAAACAAAAATTTACTTTATTTCGTTATGTTATAAATTTGATTTTTAAAATTCGTCGTGAGTTGAAGACTAGGTCGTTGAACCGAAATTGCTCTACTCAAGGGAGGGACGAGAACTTTTATTATCATTATTTTTAATCTTATTGAACTAAAGTATGCCAAAAACATTAAAAAAAAACCCAAAAATCTTTACTTTTAAAACCGCGCTTTGAATTGACAACTTTTAAAATTTTGTCGAGGGACAGACTAGGACATCGATCCGAAAAGCCCTCATCCTAAAAAGAAACAAATTTTTAAAATTTCATTAATTATATGTTTTATAAGTTATAAGGTTTTTATATATAAAAAAAAAAAGGAAAATTCCCTGTACCCGGACCCCATGCGATCGCATGAGGTTTGCACTACAACCTCATGCGATCTCATGAGGCTGGATATCAGCTCAGAAACAAGTAACCAGCGGGTCTGCTTTCTGCATCACTCCACACATACACAAACACACGAATATACACACACAAACCTCTCAAAATTCATCATTTGTTCACCAAAATTCATCAAATTTCTCGCTACAATCCGCTCTAAACATGAATTTGATAAGGAGTTTATCAAAAAGGGTAACAATTTCACCCCTAAATCTCTTTAAATATAATTTTTAGTGTTCTTGAGCTATATTTTTCATAATTTGATTTTGTTAATTTCTAGTGTAATTAAAGTTAAATTGTTAGTATTTTATGCATGTATAACCTAGATTGATGCTATTTAACATGATTTGAAGCCAAAAACTTCAAAATTTTTAGAAATCTAGGGTTTGTGTTCTTGAGCAATTTGGGCCTTTTTGATATAAACAGGTTATGGCCGATTTTTGTCATGAATTATTGCTAAATTGAGTAGTGTAACATGTTTAGGTAGTTAAATGACCCAAACTTTGATCCTAAACAAGATTTTTGGAGATTAAAGTAGACTTTTTAAGTCTAAAATTCATGAACTTGATTAATTTGATATAATTGCCATTTGAGACTTGTTTAATTGTTAGTAAAGGTTGTTTTAACATGTTATTTGAGTTAAATGCTTTTGAACTTTGTATACATTTTCATATGTGCTTATTTGAAAAAGTGTAAAATTGTAAAAAAAATTGTGAAAATGTGTATAAGTTTAATTTTGATTGAACATGTTATTGTGATTGTTTTAAGTTGTTATTTTGCTAACTCTAATGCATATTTGGATGCACAAATTTTGTATTTAATGTGTTTTGCAGAGAGCCGATACTGGAGGTTCATCATCATCATCATCTAGACGACCTGCTCAAGAACCAGAACCTGAACCAGAACAACAACAGGAACAACAACATCAGCCTGATCAACATGTACCTTATTATGATCCACTACAGTTTGTTAATGAATTCATAGTATTTCCGATGCATCCACTTGTAGAATACCCAACGATTTCTGAACACACGTTGCATCTTAATCTGAGATTCGATAGACGATGGAGAGATTACCCGTCATATCAAAGTAATAAATTCAAATTAATAATGAAAGATGTAGAGGTGCCTAGGGTAATTGATTGGGATCCTTTGGAAAGGGTCCAACTAGCTGACCGTGTTAGGGAGCATCTGATTCAAAGGTATGGCTGTTCTTCTTTTACCGATTGAAAACGTCTATTCACCATTCGTAGACCTGTATATAAGGAATGGTGTGTTGAGCTGATGAGTACTATAGCATTAAATGTAGATGTAGATAGATTAGATGATATAAGTTTTCTTAGGTTTATACTAGGCGGTAGGATGTACAGGATATCCATGCTGGACATGGCCAGGGCATTACAGATATATACGCCCGCTGAATTACTACTACCAGATTGTATGAATTTGATTTATCGTGGTGAAAGGGTAGATATGAATTTTGACGCGAACGCCGTTTGGAGGCGTATGTCTGATTATAATGTTTTTGGGCGGGGAGGAACACATACCTACTTACATATTAACAGAGCTGAGCTTCGTATAATTCATAGATTTTTAGCTAACTCAATTACACAGAGAGGTCACAACAAGGAAAAATTGACCTTACATGATTTATTTTACCTAAAGTGTATTCGAGACCCAAGAGGCTTTGTTAATATCCCTTACTGTGTTGGTTTTTATTTATCTAAGATGGTTGAAGGAATACAGGAAGGGGGGATTATAGGAGGAGGTATTTTTGTTACTCTCATTGGAGAGTATTTAGGTGTAGATAAGAACCAAGGGGGTCCACTTTTGGAATGTAGGGAACAGGTTGAGCTTTTAAGATTGAGGGTTTATGCGGGTGCTAAGGTATTGAAGAGTAGACGCAACCAGGCAATACCCTATGTAGGTAGTCATCCGCAGGTAGAAAGAGGATCAGACGAGGAGATGGAGGAAGCGGATGACATTAGGGATGTCATTCGGGAGGCTATGACTGATGTCTACCAGCATGTAGAGGAGGTAGATATGACAAACGCGGAGAGATTTCGTCGGATGGAGCAGTGGCAAGCCCGGAATGATTACGAGCATTCTAGGCAACGACAGCATGATAGATGGGACTATCATCAGCGTCAGATTATGAGCCGGCTGTCACCTCAGGATCACTACGTCCCGACCCGACTCGCTTACTATCCTCAACACCAGCCCGAGATGAGACCACCTTATACACTCTACGACCCTAACCAAGCATACCGGTACACCTATCACCAACCATGGAACCCGGATGATGACATGAACTGGAACCCCTATCCAGATTAATTTAGTTCCGGTTGGTAATTTATATGATTTCTAATTTTTATTATTATTTTTGTTTATTTATGTTTAAACACATTATATTTTGATACTTTTATTGTAATGTTTAATATTTTTATTATGTTGTACTAATGTTTCATATTTGATTTGAAAGTGGGATTTTAAGTCCCATTTCAAATTACCATGCATGTTTATATTTGTATGTATGTATATTGTCAATTGTCCAAAACAGGGTAAAACAGCGCATTTTCAAAGACTGACATTAAGTTCAGCAAAAGCTACTAATTTTGATGACAAAACGAAAAACAAATGTGATGTAACAACAAGATGGAATGAACAAATGATATGCACCATTTATCATTCAGTAAACAAACGCCAATATGTTTGGAAACTTTGGTAAAATTTAATCATTTTTCTACGCTAATCACCCTCAATTATTTAAATTGTTATTGATTTCTTGCAACTGAGGGCATTGCAAGATCTTAAGTGTGGGAAGGGGTTAAATTCTTTCGGATTTTTAAAATTTTTTTTTATACACTTGGTTACCATTAAAAATACTAGTAACACAGTAGTTGTATTAGAATCTAGTGCTCTCTGATAATAAAGAACAGCCCTAGTCTTATATACTGACTACCCAATTCTTGTAAAATTTTTCAAAATGAACTCAAAATCATGTTTATACATATTTATGAACGATAAAACTAGGTGTTAACACCGAAATTATTGTTACCTAGGAAAGGACATAAATTGAGAAACAAACCAAAATATTAGAATTCATTTAAAATGGAATAGATGACAATAAAAAGGAAAATAAAACCAAGTGGGAGAAAATCTACCAAGTTATTTAAAACATATATCACATATTTTTGTACAAATAACTGAAGATACTTTTGCTTTGGACTAATCTAAACAGTTTTACCCAATTTACTATAATATATATGAAAGAAAGATGGATCTACACGATGAATTAATTCCATCATTAAAAGGAAGTAAAGTCTTCCGAAAAAGAAACGCGCTTCTTGATTTAGGTCATGAAGTTGTCGTCCAGACCAGCTGTAGGTTGACGAAAAATCTAAAAAAGTCATCACTAAAATTAGCAGGAAATCCACGAACCTCAGCATCAAACAGGGTCGCAAAGTGGTCAGACTTATCCTAACCATGAGAGGATCTGTCTTGTAAAATGGGGAGGATGCCGTGCAAATTAGCTGGATAAGACTAATGAATCAGATCCCCAGAAAGGATAATCTCCTTAAAAGATCAAAAATCAGCTTTTAAGACTGATATTACTCAATCCTAGAGATTGACTTTTAAAGATTGAGAATTACAAATTCATGGAGTTCGATGATATCTAAACTCGAGCTTGAACGAGAAAATATTTTGATCAAAATTACAAACCGATTTGTTTTCTGAAAACCCATTTTCAATACGTTCATTACCATTGAACGTAAAATCCTAGGAATTTACCTGGAATTCATTAAGGTCACCTGAACCAAATCGGGTGTCAACCGTAAGAACGGTGGTTGCATAGCACGGTCAAGGACAGGACCATGTGCCAGACCGAAAAATTATAAGGGTGAGCTTTACTATTGCTCTTACCAAGGATAGTAATTTCATCCGACACGTTATAGACCATAATTAAAAGCATGTCAGGGGACATTGCCTTAACAGTTGCTTGTTCAACGCTTTCCTTTACAACCAGACGGTAGTTTACCGAAAGGTAATATACGGAGTAAGTATACTGGACGTGTTGCTTTCCCAATACAAGGTTAGCAAGTGGGTGACACAAAACCGCAAGTTTTGAGCTAAAATACTCAAATCTGAAACCCACCAAACCCACAAAAATAATTTACAAACACCGGTGAAGGGTTATTCCGGAAAACTTATCTAGGGTAAAAGCTAGATTTAATTTTCAAAAGATCAAATGTTTTCATAAAGATCCAATTTCCTTAATGGATCTAAATTTTTTTAGTCATGTGGGACTGTAAACCACATCGTTACTACCATTGTTTATACTGCCATATAGAAATCACTGATGTACAAAGTGTGAAGAATAAAGAAGTGATTCTAGTATTTTTATTTCAAGACTATATTGCTTGAGGACAAGCAACGCTCAAGTGTGAGAATATTTGATAATGCTAAAAACGAACATATATTTCATAGCATTATCCCTAAAGAAAGACAAGCTTTTAGTTGCAATTGTTCTATTTACAAGTGATATTCGTTTAAATAATAAAAGGTGAAGACAAAAGACAGATTCGACGAATTGAATACGCAAACGACCAAAAAGCTCAAAAGTACAAAGTACAATCAAAGTGGTTCCAATTATTGATAAGAAACGTCTCAAAATTATAAGAGTACAAGACGCAAAACGCAAAGTACAAGATATTAAATTATACGCAAGGACGTTCGAAAATCCAGAACCGGGACCAAAGTCAACTTTCAACGCTCGACGCAACGGACTAAAAATTACAAGTCAACTATGCACATAAATATAATATAATATTTAAATAATTCTTATAATTATTTATATATTATATTTATTTATTAAAACGTTGACAAGCAAAGAAACAAAAATATGTGAGCTGCTACCTACCCCCATACGATCGCATGGCCCTAAAATCCAGCCCACAGGCCTATAAATTCGCAGCTTTGGTTCATCATACATCCATCTTTTCTTCTTCTTACTCATATATATAAATATATATATATATATATATATATATATATATATATATATATATTATAATTTTAATTTTAATTTTAATTCTAATAATAAGGGTATGTTAGCGAATGTTGTAAGGGTGTAAGTCGAAATTCTGTCCGTGTAACGCTACGCTATTTTTAATCACTGTAAGTTATGGTTAATGTTATTTTTAATTTAATGTCTCGTAGCTAAGTTATTATTATGCTTATTTAAGACGAAGTAATCACGATGTTGGGCTAAAAATATTAAGATTGGTTAATTGGGCTTTGTACCATAATTGGGGTTTGGATAAAAGAACGACACTTGTGGAAATTAGACTATGGGCTATTAATGGGCTTTATATTAACTAAATGATACCTCGTTAATTTAATATATAGACTTATAATTTGACGTATTTATATATAACCACATACGCTTGACTGGGCACGGTGGGAGGGATATCTATAAATACCAATAATTGTTCATTTTACCGGACACGGAACTGGATTAATAGTTAGTAGACTTGTTGAAACAGGGGTGGATTACATTTAAGGGTAATTGGTGTAATTGTTAACAAAGTAGTAAAACCTTGGTTTACACGCAGTCGATAACCTGGTGTATTCATTAAACAAAGTATTAAAACCTTGTTACAATTCGAATCCCCAATTAGTTGGAATATTTGACTTCGGGAATAAGAATAATTTGGCGAAGACTTCCGCATTTTATGATTATGATTGATGGACTATTATGGACAAATCCATATGGACATATTGAATAATCCAGGACAAAGAACAATTAACCCATGGGAATAAACTAAAAACCAACACGTCAAACATCATGATTATGGAAGTTTAAATAAGCATAATTCTTTATTTCATATTTAATTGCACTTTTAATTATCGCACTTTTATTTATTGTCATTGTATTTAATTGCACTTTTAATTATCGTACTCTTTAATTATCGCAATTTTATTTTATTTCACTTTTATTTATCGCAATTTCATTATCGTTATTTACTTTACGCTTTAAATTAAGTTATATTTATTTTTAATATTTTACATTAGGTTTTAACTGCGACTAAAGTTTTAAAAATCGACAAACCGGTCATTAAACGGTAAAAACCCCCTTTTATAATAATAATATCACTTATATATATATATATTTGTATTTTTATAAATTTAAAACTAATATAGCGTTAAGCTTGTTTAAGAGTTCCCTGTGGACGAACCGGACTTACTAAAAACTACACTACTGTACGATTAGGTACACTGCCTATAAGTGTTGTAGCAAGGTTTAGGTATATCCATTCTGTAAATAAATAAATATCTTGTGTAAAATTGTATCGTATTTAATAGTTTTTCGTTGTAAAAATAATACTATTTTATATACACTTCGCATAACATCAACTGCTCAATCTTCTCATCCATTTCCTTCCTCATTCTCAAGTTATCAGCCATAGCTTGAACATATAAATCATTCAAATTGCGGAGAGTCGAGGAACTAACACCTCCTTCTGTTCCAGCATGAACCGGAGCTTCCGGAGTAGGCGTAGAAACAGTCTCTTGGGAGACTTGTTGAACCACGGGTGGTGACTGTTGTGTTGAAGGACGTTGTTGTTGTGAAGTTTGTTGTCCTTGAGTCTGCGGTGTCGGTGTCACTGGTTGAGTTCCAGCTGATGATCCACCAGCATCTTTGTATACCAACTTGAACCTCCTTTTCAACTTCAGCTTTGTTGAAACCCGAGAACTCTCATCTTCAACCATTCTCCTTTTTGATCCCCTTGAAGCTTCTTCAACACCAACATTTGGATTAACATCACCAATCTCATCAACTAATCCACCAGCTCCTGACCCACCAGCAGCTTGAGTATTCACTGGTTGCTCCACTTCTTCTTCACTATTCGCTACCTCAAAATCAGGCTCTCGATCAGATAAGCTATTTTCATTTCTCCACTTCTTCCCTGGAGGACACTGATAAGTTTCTTTCACAAGATGACATACAAGCTTGCCATCATTAGCACTCTTCTTTTGATTCAGTCGATTGAAAGTAAGATCTGTCATATGTTTCAAATCAATGGCATCTTTCCTCAATCTTGGCAAATCAACAGTTTGACGATTGATCATAATTTGTAAGAACCTCGGATAAATCAGATATAACTTGCTTGTCACATTCTCCACCAGTAGATCAAAGATAACCCCTGAGAAATTGAAATCAGCCTTCAAAACCAATGTGGCAAACATTCCTTGATAGATCTCTCTCAGTTCATCAAACCCTCCTTGCAACGGACTTAAACACCTCAGCACAACAAGTGACAAATATCTATACGGTGGAGTGAATCCACTTCTTTTAATCGTTGCTCTCGTGATATCACCAGCATATTTGCATCTTAACACACATCCAGTAATCTTTGTCTTTGACAGTTTCTTCGACATGTTCTCATCATCCTCGAATAAGAAAGTGTTTCGAATCGTATCTTCAGATATCTTAATCTCCTGACCACAAACAGTACTGACAATAACCTTCCTGTCATCTACGGTTTCAACCCTTGCATGTTCCCAGAACTCTCTTTGATGTGAGTAATAAGCAGTACAGGGCATAGAGATAACAGCAAATACTCTTGAACGTTTCAGAAACTCGATTACACCCTTGTACTTACCAGCATTAGGACCTTTCTCATTTAGACATGCAGTGAGATTAGAACCACTGTTAGCTTTCAATCCTGGAAGATCAATAGAAAACGGACCCCCCGATGACTCAGTATCGGATTCATGTGCAATGTTTTCTGGATCAGCTTGAACACCTGACATTATGAAAATAACTGCAAACACAATTCAAATCAGCACAGAGTATTCATGACATATTTAGACATCACATGGTGGTCATAACAGAATATATTACATCATTCAGTCTATGATATCAAGATCACAATACCCTGTCCGAAGTATGATTATTACATACATAGAAAAGTGTATCAATGCTAACAGACTAGCATCATCAAATTACATACTAAGCTGAAAATACATAATAATAGAAACATAAACTCAGAAACACTTATCCCACAATGGGATTCTCTGGCACTAGCTTTTCCTCATATTGAACCACACCAAGTTTCTCAAACACATTATGCAATAAGGCTGCATACGGAAATGGTTCTTCCATCTCAAGAAAATCTTTCATCACATGAATGAGAAAGTGGCCCATATTCACTTGAATACCCTCTAGTAGGCAATACAAAAACAGAGCTTCAGTACCAGACAATAGATTATCTCCTTCTCTCCTAAAGGTCACATTACTTTTGATTATTCTCAAGTGAATCTCATGTTATTGTGACACCTCGTCATCACTAATCTCAACCCTACCGGTATTGACTACTTTCCCTGGCTTGCATAACCTTGCAATTATGTCAGACAGTTTGAATCTGTTGGGAACTCTCGAAGATCTTTGCTAGGATATAGTATTTTAACCCCAGTGTAAGGAACATTTAACAGGTCTGAGAATTCCTCCATGGTCCACTTATACTGTTGGTCAAATAAGCATGAGTGGACAAATTTCTTCTTGCTATCTTCTAAGGCAACATTGGCATAAAATTCTCAGAACAAATCAGGACAAAAGTAATCCCCAATGTCTAAGAATGCTTGATATTCAATTTGTTCCCAAGGACTATAGGTCTGTTGAGTCGCAATGACCTTTTGTTCCACTAAGATGGGTCGTCCACTAGCTAGAATTCTCCTACGGTCGATGTTAAACATCCATTGCCCAACAAAGGAACCACCTGACATTCTAATACAGACTACAAGCACTAGCATTAGATAGGCATAACAAATATTATCAGAAAACTAAAATTCATTCAGATTTAAACATAAAAATTCACCATCGGTCCAATTAAGTGACCATCGGTCGATGGACTAGACCATCGGTCCGATGGTCTAGACCTACAGCAGTTGGTCTAAACCACATCAACAAACTGATCAACTGGAGACCTACGGCCGAGTGACGAGTCATACGGCCGAGTGTAATACACCATCGGTCGATGGTCAGAGACCATCGGCCGGAGGTAGTTCATCAGATCTGTTTCACCCAACCATTCAATTCGATCAATCTAATGTTTCTGGTTCGAATACTGGTCATAATAGTTGCTAAAGGGGCCGATAAACACATAAACATCAACAATTTCAACAGATAACGAACAAAATCACTCAATAGAAAGTTTAAACTTCGAACACAAAATTAACGATTTAGAACAGATGGAAACGAGTTAGTGTACCTTGTTAATGGCGCTGGAATCACAAAAGAAAGATGCACAAAACACATGGACAAAAAATCTTTTCTCTTTCACTTGAAAATCGATGGTAAAATCACACAAATTACACAAAGTGACTGACCCGATTGACTTTGGGTCCTTTTATACCCTGTCAGTGACCATCGGCCGATGGTCTAATCCTTCAGCCCGATGGTCAAGACACTCGGTCGAGTGTCTTAGTCCTTTGGCCGAGGGTAATTTCAGTCGGCCGGTGGTCTAGGCTTTGAAAAATTTAAAACTTAGCATTTTTCACATTCAAACTTGCTCTTCTTTTTCAGATTCACTCCCCCTGGGACTGATATCCACAGTATAAGTTAAACAAGCTTTGTTCCTTTAAGCTCCAAACAATTTAATTAAATTTAACGAAAAACATAGGATCCTTTCACATTAAACCTTTCCGAGAACTGAGTTGTTTGGCTTAATACATAAACAGAAATGCACATGCAACTAATCTTATGAATGCAAACAATCTCAGATATGCATGCACATACAAATACACAAAGCAAATTACTGTACAAGAGCCAGTGTGTCATGATTATCAATCATTATAAGAGCAACAGTTAACCTTTTAGATCTGCAATAAATCAACTTATAACATCAGTTTCATTAAAAAATAGCATAAGAAGAATATATGATGTTATCAGCATAGGAACAGACAAAACTGCTTATCATGAATCACACTACAAGGAGTATAACACATCTTTTTGTGAGTTGGCATATTAAATTGATTAAATCTTTTGATTCGGGGATCAGAACTGAACTATATTGACATGTTTTTCCACAGTTCGTTCATTAACTTATTTGATAAAGCATATACAGAACAAATTTCAAATATATCAGTAAACATTTATCAACTTTCACCCCAGACTTCGATGATCACGTTATATTAATTACTTTAACACTTTTCAATGTTAGACATTGATCACGAAGTCAGTCCTCATTTGAGATCGCACGATGTTTCAGGTAGAACAATTGAGCACAATATGTTGACGCTGTCCTCTTATCACATCAATGTACTTTCAATTTGATTGAACAGAACCATCTCACGATGTTTCTAGCAACCCTGTCAGCCATGAGCTTCTACCTTAAACTTACACCTTTCGTTTCAGATAACCTTGTGAATCTCAAATTTATTGCATACTTTGTTAAAGACGCATAACGGCCGCTATAAACCCCATAATTAAACGGAAATCGTATGATGTATGATGTTTGATGGATGGAAGTGATAAATATATTTGAGTGATGGAACGCTAAGATATCCTCCAGAAGATATTCCCTCTATCCAGGTCAATAGGTACAATCCCATACCACAGACAAAAGATGGAAAGTCCACCAAATGTGATGTGAACTGAATGATTTAAGTTCTCTATATCTGATGAACTGATAAATTTCTCCCCCTCGGATGTAGATAACAAAATCTTTCAAATAAATCTCCGATAGTATTATCAATTGTCTCAGACTTAAATAACATAGGAATCTCTGAAGCTATGTTCAATCCTTGATCCATGAAGCTGTATTATCAATTTTTTTTTTTGTTTTGAATTTTCTGATGTTACTTTTTCTCCATAAAACAAACAAAATAAATAAGTAAATACAACTATACATGATGATGATGCACTACTGTCTTTGACTTTAGTAGAAACTGCACGGAAAACCAATCTTCTGATGTTGAAATCTGGAAACCGATGATGTTGCAAAATACAAATCATTCTGTGTCTGTGATACAAGACTGCACTTCTCAACCCTTTTAGAGAAAGCACCTCCCTTCGGGTACCCGATATGTATGTTGTTGAATTTCGGTCCAAGTAATAAAGGTAAATAGAAACAAGTATGCATCCTAAACAAAGTATGCTCACCTTGAGGACTCACAAAATTATCCTGTTGCTACCGATATAAATTGTAGTAGGGGAGACCTCAACCGTCTGTTGAGTTTCTGAACAACCATTTCTCAGTACATATTCAGTGATAAGTAGGTGACTACCCTCAACCGCTGTAAATATTTCCATGATTTACTCATCATGATATTTATGCTTTGTTAATGTGATCATCTCTATCTAGAGTTAGGCCAATAAAGTCTACTAACACACTATCAATCATCCTGTATTACTTGTTTTTCACAACTTACATGTCAGTTCAGTATTGCAATCACTTCCCCACAACATAGAATAAGCAACTCATTTTCAGGTTTTTTTAATTTTTATGGATTTTCCATTTTTCAATTTTTATTTGTTTTTCTGGTTTTTCTGATTTTTATGGCTTTTTGATTTTCTCTGTACAAAAGCATAAAACTATCTAAAAACATAATCAAACATGCAGAAACATCATCAAAAACTAATCTATCATGCAAATGGAAGGTAAACATGCAGAAACATCATCAAAAACTAATCTATCATGCAAATAGAAAGTAAACATGCAGAAACATCATCAAAAACTAATCTATCATGCAAATGGAAAGTAAACATACAGAAACATCATCAAAAACTAATCTATCATGCAAATGGAAAGTAAACATGCAGAAACATCATCAAATACTAATCTATCATGAAAATGGAAAGTAAACATGCAGATGATCTACAAACTACCATGCAAAGCTACACATATTATACAAGCAGTTGCAAAACCTTCACAACTCAGTCTCTTGGTTAGGTTCCTCTGTGTCAGGAACCTCAGTTTCAGGAACCACATCAGTAAGCAATTTAATACCTATTTCCTTTAACAGAAAATCAAAGCGTGGTTTATCAAAAGCTTTTGTGAAGAGATCAGCCCTTTGGGCTGTAGTGTCTATCTGCACTACATCTGATAATGTTAAAAACGAACATATATTTCATAGCATTATCCCTCAAGAAAGACAAGCTTTTAGTTGCGATTGTTTTATTTACAAGTGATATTCGTTTAAATAATAAAAGGTGAAGACAAAAGACAGATTCGACGAATTGAAGACGCAAACGACCAAAAAGCTCAAAAGTACAAAATACAATCAAAGAGGTTCCAATTATTGATAAGAAACATCTCAGAATTACAAGAGTACAAGATTCAAAACACAAAGTACAAGATATTAAATTGTACGCAAGGACGTTTGAAAATCCAGAACCGGGACCAGAGTCAACTCTCAACGCTCGACGCAACGGACTAAAAATTACAAGTCAACTATGCACATGAATATAATATAATATATAATTAATTCTTAAAATTAATATATATATATTATATTATATTATAAAATCATCGGCATAAAAAAACAAAGACTTTTGAGCCTCCCCAGCTGGCCATGCGATCGCATGGCCTTGAAGGGCAAAGCCCATGCGATCGCATGAGCCCTTTTTCCAGGCCTGTCCTATAAAGTTCGCGAGTTTTGGACGCAAAAAGACACATCTTTTTCTTCTCCTCATTCAACGTATAATATTTATATTTATATTATAATTTTAATTTTAATTTTAATTTATAATAATAAGGGTGTGTTAGCGAATGTTGTAAGGGTGTAAGTCAAAATTCTGTCCGTGTAACGCTACGCTATTTTTAATCATTGTAAGTTATGTTCAACCTTTTTAATTTAATGTCTCGTAGCTAAGTTATTATTATGCTTATTTAATCCGAAGTAATCATGATGTTGGGCTAAAAATATTAAAATTGGGTAATTGGGCTTTGTACCATAATTGGGGTTTGGACAAAAGAACGACACTTGTGGAAATTAGACTATGGGCTATTAATGGGCTTTATATTTGTTTAACTAAATGATAGTTTGTTAATGTTAATATAAAGATTTACAATTGGGCGTCCCTATAAATAACCATTTACACTCGATCGGACACGATGGGAGGGTATTTATATGTACGAATAATCGTTCATTTAACCAGACACGGGAATGGATTAATAGCCACTAGAATTATTAAAACAGGGGTGAAATTATGTACAAGGACACTTAGCATAATTAATAACAAAGTATTAAAACCTTGGGTTACACTCAGTCGACATCCTGGTGTAATTATTAAACAAAGTAATAAAACCTTGTTACAGTTTAAGTCCCCAATTAGTTGGAATATTTGACTTCGGGTATAAGGATAATTTGACGAGGACACTCGCACTTTATATTTATGACTGATGGACTGTTATGGACAAAAACCAGACGGACATATTAAATAATCCAGGACAAAGGACAATTAACCCATGGGCATAAAACTAAAATCAACACGTCAAACATCATGATTACGGAAGTTTAAATAAGCATAATTCTTTTATTTCATATTTAATTTCCTTTATTTTATATTTAATTGCACTTCTAATTATCGCATTTTTATTTTTTGTTATTGTATTTAATTGCACTTTTAATTATCGTACTTTTTAATTATCGCAAGTTTATTTTATCGCACTTTTATTTATCGCAATTTCATTATCGTTATTTACTTTACGCTTTAAATTAAGTCTTTTATTTATTTAATATTTTACATTTGGTTTTAACTGCAACTAAGGTTTTAAAATCGACAAACCGGTCATTAAACGGTAAAAACCCCCTTTAAAATAATAATATTACTTATATATATATTCGTATTTTTATAAATTAAACTAATATAGCGTTAAGCTTTGATTAAAAGATTCCCTGTGGAACGAACGGGACTTACTAAAAACTACACTACTGTACGATTAGGTACACTGCCTATAAGTGTTGTAGCAAGGTTTAAGTATATCCATTCAATAAATAAATAAATATCTTGTGTAAAATTGTATCGTATTTAATAGTATTTCCTTGTAAAATATAAGCTATTTTATACCCCTTAGCTTTAACATCAAGTATTTTTGGCGCCGCTGCCGGGGAACTTTCTTGCTTAAAAGCCGGAAGCGCAACGCTAATATATATAAAAAAAAAGATTTTTCTTTTTAGTTTACTTTTATAAAAAAAAAATATACGCTTTTGTAAAAAAATACGTTTTAATATATTCGAAAATATAAAAAGAAAACAAAAATATAAATATTTTTAAGAGTTTGTTAAATATTTAAGTTCTATAAAAGTTTCTTTATCTTTATTTTATAAAAAAATAAGTTTTATTTAATTTATATAAATATATTACATAAATATATAAAACAGAAAAAAAAATATAAAAACACTCGGGCCTGCTACTGTAGCAGCCCGTAACCTGGCCCAAAACCTCAGCTCATGCGATCGCATGAGCCCGAAGGCATAAACTCATGCGATCGCATGAGAGTGTCTGACACGCCAACTGCAACCCTAAAACTGCATTTATTACAGTGTATTATTATTATTATTATTTAATAAACCCTAATTAGGTTTTAATATTTTATTATTTAGTTTAATTTTAGTTTTTAATTTATTTTATATTTAGTTAAATTAGTTTAATTAAGTTGTAAAATTAATAGTTTTATAAAATAAATAATATAAAAATAATATTTTTATAAAAATTGTAATTTTTACAACTTTTAGTATATTTTTATATTTTGTCCCTTTTTAATTGTTTTAGCGTAACTTTTGTATTTTTCGCTCGTATTTAGTTTTAAGACATAGTTTTTGCCATAGTTATTTTTATTTCTAGATTTTTAGGCTCTGCTGTAAAATCCCTTAAGTGCTTTTTCTTTAGACTAAGATTTAAGTGCTTTAGAATTCTGCGACGCCTTTTTAAGTTTTAGTACCTTTTTAAGATATTGCCATTTGGGATATAGTTTTTCCTGTAAGCTTTAATATTTTTAGACACCTTTTACCTATGTATCAATTATCATTCCAATTAGTAATCTCAATTTGCGATTATAATTTTAAGTTAGTGATAGTAATAAGGTTGGGTTAGTCGAGTTTTTTTTTTAAGTTTTATAGTCATTTTTTTTCTTTCTTATTTTTCGACGCCTTTTATTTTTTCGATCTTTTCTTTTTCGACGCGCTCTTTTTCTTTCTTATTTCTCGCCATTCTAGTTTTAGGACATAGATTTTTATTCTACTTCTTATCTAAATTTCTTAAAATTACGAAAATTTATTTTAAGTGGTTAAATTGATAGACATCAAAATTTTCTGGTTCGTAGTAATAGTTGGATTTGTACGTGGACCGGGTTATTGAAGCCAAACAGTCCTCAATTATATTGAGAACAAACGAATCCTGCCCCTCTGCTGCATCTTTTGACTATTCGAAACGTGGGCAAAATCAGAAAAGTCTATTAATTGGATAACTTATATAATTTTTTCTTTCCTTTTAAAAACTAATAGGATATTCAGTGAATGCACCGAGCAAGACGTTCACCACCTTTTGTACGTTCACCACCTGTAACTCGATCAAGACATCTAGCAAATATTACCGCCGTTGATTTTTCTTTAGAATCGTCATCCAGTCGACCAAGTACTCGAATTCAAATTTCCGATAATCCATTTTTTGAACCCGACCTCACAATTGAGAATCCGGGGAATATTCAAGGACAATTCGTAGATCCTGAACCATTAATTTTTCCTCCGGAACCACCAATCATTCAAACAGAGATTGTTGAGGAACGAACCATTAAATCAGAATCCTCTAGTGATTCCGATTCAACAAATTCAATTATGGAGAATCTGGAACCTTTAAGTATGGAAGACCGAATGAGAGCTAAACGCACTGGCCAAGGTCACGCAATTACTCATCCAGACATTAATGCGCCAGATTATGAAATCAAAGGACAAATTCTACACATGGTGACTAATCAATGCCAATTTAGTGGTGCGCCGAAGGAAGATCCAAATGAACATCTTCGTACCTTTAATAGGATCTGCACTCTATTTAAAATCTGAGAAGTGGAGGATGAACAGATATATCTCATGTTATTTCCCTGGACTTTAAAGGGAGAAGCCAAAGATTGGTTGGAATCGTTACCTGAAGGGGCGATCGATACATGGGACGTTTTAGTTGAAAAATTTCTTAAACAATTCTTTCCGGCATCTAAAGCCGTAAGACTTCAAGGAAAAATTGTTACGTTCACACAGAAACCAAATGAAACTCTATATGAGGCGTGGACAAGATTTGGAAAGTTATTAAGAGGATGTCCGCAACATGGTTTAGACACCTGTCAAATAGTACAAATATTCTACCAAGGATGCGACATCACTACAAGAAAAGACATAGATATAGCAGCTGGTGGTTCCATTATGAAGAAAACCGAAACTGATGCTTATAAAATTATTGATAACACTGCTTCCCACTCACATGAGTGGCACCAAGAAAAAGATATCGTTAGATCATCTAAAGCAGCTAGAGCCGATTCTAGCCATGACTAAGATTCCATTTCTGCAAAGATAGATGCTGTGGAGAGACGAATGGAAAAGATGACTAAAGATATCCACTCAATACGAATTAGTTGTGAGCAGTGTGGAGGACCACATTTGACAAAAGATTGTCTCAGTATTGAATTAACAATGGAACAAAGAGAGAATGTTTCATATCTAAACCAAAGGCCTGGAAATAATTATCAGAATAATTATCAACCGCCAAGACCGATTTACAATCAAAATCAGAATTATAACCGAAATATTCCATACAACAACCAACAAGGTCCTAGCAATCAACAAGTATCTAACAATACTTACAACCAGCAAAGACTTAATTTTCAAAACAAACCACCACAACCCGATGATAAAAAGCCGAATTTAGAAGATATGATGACAAAGCTAGTTGAAACTCAAACGCAGTTTCACATCTCAAAAACAAACTAATGAACAAAATGCTTAAGCATTTAGAAATCAACAAGCTTCTATTCAAAACTTGGAACAAGAAGTAAGTAACCTAACAAGGTTAATAGGTGAAAGAAAACCGGGAAGTTTACCTAGTGATACAAATGCTAACCCCCGGAATGAAACAGCTAAAGCCATTACCACAAGAAGTGGTACAACACTTAAACCACCTGAAATACCTGTAACTTCTGATGAAGCTATTCCTACTCCACAAGAATCACAACCTGATCAAGATAAGGAAAAAGAACCGGTAGTTGAAAAGGTTAATGAAGATAACACAGTTAAGGCTAAACCGTATGTTAAACCATACCAACCACCACTTCCTTACCCGAGTAAAATTAAGAAAGAGAAACTTGAAGCCGAGCAATCTAAATTCTTGGATATGTTTAAATAGATAAATGTAAATCTTCCTTTCATTGATGTGATTTCAGGAATGCCTAGATATGCTAAATTCTTGAAAGATCTGATCACGAATAGAAAGAAAATGGAAGAACTCTCGGCTGTTACTATGAATGCTAATTGTTCAGCAGTGCTGTTGAATAAGATACCAGAAAAATTATCTAATCCAGGAAGTTTCACAATTCCATGTTTTCTGGGTAGTATTAGTTCAATAGAAGCATTAGCAGACTTAGGTGCTAGTATAAATTTAATGCCGTATTCACTATACACTAAACTAGACCATGGAGAATTGAAACTAACAAGAATAAGTATACAACTAGCCGATCGATCAATAAAATATCCTAGAGGGATAATGGAGAACATGCTAGTTAAAGTTGGTACTTTAGTATTTCCAGTAGATTTTGTTGTTCTGGACATGGAAGAAGATTCTCAAGTTCCTCTCATATTAGGAAGACCATTCTTAAACACGGCTAAAGCAATGATAGACGTGTTTGGTAAGAAACTGACCCTAAGTATAGAGGATGAGAGTGTTACCTTTTCAGTTGATAGAGCAATGCAACAACCGCAATCTGCAGATGATACATGTTATTATATTCAAACTATAGATTCACATGCAGAATTGTTAGAAGAATTTCCAGAATTACAAGGAACAGGAGAATGTTCTTTAGGAGAAGGTAATGAACCAATTGATGAAGCTGAAATGTTAGCTACACTTATAGCTAATGGATATGAACCAACAACAGAAGAAATTCAAATGCTAAAAGAAGAAGACAGATATCGATACAAATCATCGATAGAAGAACCTCCGAAATTAGAGTTAAAGCCACTTCCAAACCATTTGGAATACGCTTATTTACATGGTGAATCTGAATTACCTGTAATAATATCATCTTCTCTTACTGAAAATGAGAAATCACAACTCATTTCTGTGTTGAAAGCTCATAAACCAGCCATTGCATGGAAGATTCATGATATTAAAGGAATAAGTCCTTCGTATTGCACACATAAAATCCTTATGGAAGAAGGTCATAAAACGTATGTGCAACGCCAACGAAGACTAAATCCGAATATGCAAGATGTAGTTAAAAAAGAAATTATTAAACTGCTAGACGCAGGTCTAATTTATCCAATTTCTGATAGTCCATGGGTAAGCCCAGTTCAATGCGTGCCTAAGAAGGGTGGCATGACTGTCATTACAAATGAAAAAAATGAGCTTATTCCTACTAGGACTGTAACAGGATGGCTTGTATGTATTGATTATAGAAAATTAAATGACGCCACCAGAAAAGATCACTTTCCCCTACCTTTTATTGATCAAATGTTGGAAAGATTAGCCGGAAATAGTTACTATTGTTTTCTTGATGGTTTTTCCGGATATTTTCAAATTCCAATAGCACCCGAAGATCAAGAGAAAACCACATTCACGTGCCCTTATGGTACTTTTGCTTACAAACGCATGCCATTTGGACTTTGCAACGCCCCTGCAACCTTTCAAAGGTGCATGATGGCGATTTTTCACGACATGATAGAAGAATGCATGGAAGTTTTCATGGATGACTTTTCAGTCTTCGGTGATACTTTTGAATCATGTCTAGTTAATCTGGAACGAATGCTTATTAGATGCGAACAATCAAATCTAGTACTTAATTGGGAGAAATGCCATTTCATGGTTAAAGAAGGCATAGTTCTTGGACATAAAATTTCAAAAGAAGGAATTGAAGTGGATAGAGCTAAAGTAGATGTAATTGCTAAACTTCCACATCCCACCAATGTTAGAGGAGTTAGGAGTTTTCTAGGGCATGCCGGTTTTTACCGACGTTTCATAAAAGATTTTTCTAAAATTGCCACTCCTATGAATAAACTCCTAGAAAAGGATGCTCCATTCATCTTTTCAGATGAATGTATCAAATCTTTTAATATTCTTAAAGAGAAACTCACTAATGCGCCGATCATGATAACACCAAAGTTGAATCTATCGTTTGAACTAATGTGCGATGCAAGTGATTTTGCAATGGGAGCCGTTTTAGGACAAAGGATTGAAAAACGATTTCAACCTATATATTATGCTAGTAAGATGTTACAAGGAGCACAAACGAACTATACAACTACTGAAAAAGAACTCCTTGCTATTGTCTTTGCTTTTGACAAATTTCGTTCATATCTCGTTCTAGCAAAAACGGTGATTTATACCGACCATTCTGCTCTTAGATACCTATTTTCGAAACAAGATGCCAAACCAAGATCAATCCGTTGGATCTTACTCTTACAAGAGTTCGATATTGAAATCCGAGATAAAAGAGGAGCAGAAAATCTCGCCGCTGATCATCTTTCTCGTCTTGAAAATCCCGAATTATAAGTTCTAAATGAATCGGCCATACAAGACAACTTTCCTGATGAATATCTATTGAAGATAGATTATACTGAAATTCCATGGTTTGCAGACTATGCAAACTACTTAGTATGTGAATTCCTTGAAAAAAGATTATTGTACCAAAAACGAAAGAAATTCTTCAGTGATATAAAACACTATTTCTGGAAAGATCCACATTTGTATAAAAGTTGTCCCGATGGAATAATACGCCGATGTGTATTCGGAGATGAAGCTAGTAAAATTTTAAACCATTGTCACACAGGACCAACAGGAGGGCATTATGGGCCTCAACTAACAGCAAGAAAAGTTTATGATGCTGGATTCTATTGGCCTACAATTTACAAAGACACTCACCTTCTTTGTAAATCCTGTGATGCTTGTCAAAGAGGCGGAAAAATAAGTCAACGTGATGAAATGCCACAAAATGTCATTCAAGTATGTGAAGTATTTGACATTTGGGGTATTGACTTTATGAGTCCATTTCCAAAATCTCATAATAATCTCTATATTCTCGTCGCCATTGATTATGTATCTAAATGGGCGGAAGCACAAGCTCTCCCAACTAACGATGCACGAGTTGTAGTCAACTTTTTAAAATGTCTTTTTGCAAGGTTTGGAACACCGAAAGCTTTAATAAGTGATCGGGGAACTCATTTCTGTAATAATCAACTTGAGAAAGTTCTTAAAAGATATGGAGTAACTCATAAAATCTCCACCGCATATCATCCACAAACAAGTGGACAAGTTAAAAATACTAACCGAGCTTTAAAACGTATTCTAGAGAAAACCGTAGGATCAAATCCGAAGGAATGGTCCATTAAATTGGAGGATGCACTCTGGGCTTTTAGAACAGCCTACAAAACTCCAATTGGAACCACACCTTTTAGACTCGTTTATGGAAAAGCATGTCATCTTCCAGTAGAAATTGAACACAAAGCATTTTGGGCTTTGAAGACATGTAATCTTGATTTACATGAAGCTGGATGTCTACGATTAAGTCAACTAAAAGAATTAGAAGAATTAAGACATGAAGCATACGAAAATTCGTTAATCTATAAAGAAAGAACGAAGAAATGGCATGATAAAAGAATCAGAAGTTCAAAAGAATTTAAAGAAGGAGACAGAGTTCTTCTTTTCAATTCACGATTCAAGCTATTTCCTGGAAAATTGAAATCAAGATGGTCTGGACCATTCATAGTCAAAAGAGTTTTCCCATACGGAACGATAGAATTAATAAATTCAAATGGAATTGAATTTAAAGTTAATGGTCACAGAGTTAAACATTACATAGATAATCCGATGGAAGTCGACAACGAAGTTAATCACAATTTCGATACCACAGCTAACTAAGTGTGGGGAGAATCAAGTCTTTAAAGGATAATATGTATTTCTGTTAGAGTTAGATTTTCTGTTTTCGTGTAGTTCTCGAAAATGGAACCCCAATGGTCTTTCCCTAGCAGACCCTAAAGAACTAGTCTTCTCCCCCCATTATGAATTTTTATTTTTTTTAGGTTTTTACGAAATGAAGACTTCCTGTGAACTAAACCATGGTCTAATGCTACACGCTTTGATCACTAAACGTAATAATGACACACTTCTGAGTGAAATAGTATCAGTAATCAGAGAAAGATTGGACGGAGTAAGAAAAGAATCCAGATGCGAAGATAATAAGTTACAATTTGGTAAAGGAAAATCAAAATCCGCAGCGAAAAGAAGAGCACGACACCTTGAAAGATGTCACAAATGCGGAAAATGGTCACATGGAGGTAAATGTTCAAATAATCAAACCTATTCAAATACCGAATTTGTTACTTTATGCAGAGATGGACCGTTCATATGTTTAGAAGAAAAAACACGGAATGCTCGAGGTTACGCCTATGTAGCTATGGAAAACCAATTAAACCGACTATCTTATGAATGGGATAGATCATATAACTAAGAATACTATCTCACAGGTAAGTCTGTACAGTTTTTTATTTTTTTTATTTTTATTTTTAACCTTTTGATAATAAACGCTAATTTGTTCGCTATAAAGTATTAAATTGGTATTGAATGAAATTAGGTTTGGTGACCGAAATTATTGATATCATACAAAAATTTATTACATCACTGCGAAATTTAACGTTTATTCTTAAGGTATAAAATTCTTTAATCAATCAACCCAAAATATTTCAAAAATTCGTCATGAGTTAAATTAGGTCATGAAACCGAAATTACTTTACCGAAAAGAGGGGCGTATATTTTTGATAATATTTGATTGATTAAAGTGGGATAAAAGCCAAAAAGATTTTTAATTTTATTTTTACCATGTTTTTAAAATTAATATATAAATATTAAATTAATATTTTGAACTTTGTAAAATCAATATATTTAAGTTTGTAAATATTTGAAAAATTAATCTTTTTAATATAAGTTTGTATGTATAAAAAAAAATATAATATAAGTTTGGTGTGAATTAATAATATGAATTTTTAATTAAGTTTGGTGTGAATTTTTAATTTTATGCATTTTAAATTTAAGTTTGGTGTGAATTTAAAAACAAAAATTTACTTTATTTCGCTAAGTTAAAAATATGATTTTTAAAATTCGTCGTGAGTTGAAGACTAGGTCGTTGAACCGAAATTGCTTTACCCGAGGGAGGGACGAGAACTTTTATTATCATTATTTTTAATCTTATTGAATTAAAGTATGCCAAAAACATTAAAAAAAAAAAACCCAAAAATCTTTACTTTTAAAACCGCGCTTTGATTTGACAAATTTTAAAAATTTTGTCAAGGGACAGACTAGGACAATGATCCGAAACGCCCTCGCTCCTAAAGGAAAACAAAATTTTTAGAATTTTATTAATTATATGTTTTAGAAGTTATAAGGTTTTGTAAAAAAAAAAAAAAAAAAAAAAAGGCAAAGTACTGTACCCGGGACTCCATGCGATCGCATGGAGTTTGGCCTTTGCAGCCATGCGATCGCATGGCCCTGGAAATCAGGCCAGACACAAAAGTCCCAGTCGACCTGCTTCTGCCTCACACCAACACACACACAACACATACGAAAATACTCTCAAATCTTCATCAAAATTCACCAAAATCCACCGTAATTCGTCATTTTTCTTGCTCTAATCATGCATAGATTCTCATTCTTCAGCAAAATGGTAAAAATTACACCCCTAAACTCTATAAATTCCTAGTTTTTGTGATAATTATCAATTTTTTTTACCTAATGCAATTTTGTTAATTTCTAGTGTAATTAGTGTTAAATTGTTAGTATTTTATGCATGTATAACCTATATTGATGCTATTTAACATGATTTGAAGCCAAAAACTTCAAAATTTTTAGAAATCTAGGGTTTGTGTTCTTGAGCAATATGGGGCTTTTTGATATAAACAGGTTATGGCCGATTTTTGTCATGAATTATTGCTAAATTGAGTAGTGTAACATGTTTAGATAGTTAAATGATCCAAACATTGATCCTAAACATGATTTTTGAAGATTAAAGTGAACTTTTTAAGTCCAAAATTCATGAACTTGATTAATTTGATGTAATTGCCATTTGAGACTTGTTTAATTATTAGTAATGACTATTTTGACATGTTATTTGAGTTAAATGCTTATGAACTTTGTATACATTTTCATATGTGCTTATTTGAAAAGTGTAGAATTGTGAAAAATTGTGAAAATGTGTATAAGTTTAATTTTGATTTAACATGTTATAGTGATTGTTTTAAGTTGTTATTTTGCTAACACTAATGCATATTTGGATGCACAAATTTTGTGTTTAATGTGTTTTGCAGAAAGCCGATACTGGAGGTTCAGGAGCATCATCATCTAGACGACCAGCACCAGCACCAGAACCAGAACCAGAAATGCAACACGAACAAGAACCACAACAAGAACCACAACAACAGCCTGATCAGCACATACCTTATTATGATCCGGTACAGTTTGTTGATGAATTCATAGTATTCCCAATGAGGCCGCCAGTAGAATTCCCAATGATTCCTGAGCACACTCTGCATCCTAATGTGAGATTTGATAGGAGATGGAGAGATTACGAGACATATCAAAGGAACAAATTCAAATTGGTAACAAAAAATGTAGAGGTGCCAAGGGTAATCGATTGGGCCCCTTTGGAAACGGTCCATCTAGCTGACCGTTTTAGACAGCTTTTAGTTCAAAGGTATGGCAGTTCTTCTTTTACAGATTGGGAACGTCTTTTCACCATTCGTAGACCTGTATATAAGGAATGGTGTGTTGAGTTGATGAGTACTGTATCACTTGATACAAATATAGTTAGAATAGATGATAGAAGATTTCTTAGGTTTATCCTTGGCGGTAGGATGTACAGAATGTCCATGCTGGACATGGCCAGGGCTTTACAGATATATACTCCTGGTGAGTTGCTACTACCCGATTGTACAAATTTGATTCATTATGGTGAAAGGGTAGATAGTAACTTTGACGCTGACGCCATTTGGAGGCGTATGTCACATTTTGATGTTTTTACACGAGCAGGAGGACACTCCTATACACATATTGACAGAGCCGAGCTTCGTATTATTCATAGATTTTTGGCTAACTCAATTACACAGAGAGGTCACAATAAAGAAAAAATTACCTTACATGATTTATTCTACCTAAAGTGTATTCGGGATCCTAGAAGCTTTGTCAATATCCCTTACTGTGTTGCTTTTTATTTATCTAAAATGGTAGAGGGAATGCAGGACGTGAGTATAATAGGAGGAGGTATTTTTTTTACGCTCATTGGAGAGTATTTAGGTGTTGATAGGAACCAAGGGGGTCCATTACAGCTTTGTAGAGAACAGGTTGAGCCCTTAGGATTGAAAGTTTATGTGGGTGCTAAGGTATTGAAAAGTAGACGTAACCAGACAGTACCCTATGAGGGATCTCATCCTCAGGTAGAGAGAGGCTCAGACGAGGAAATGGAGGAGGCGGAAGACATTAGGGATGTCTTTCGAGATGCTATTCTTGACGTCCACGTTCGTATAGATGAGGAAGCAATGACGAATGCGGCTAGACATAGTATGTATGAGCAGTGGAACTCCGAGCGAGTATACGAGGATTATAGGCGACACCAACACGATAGCTGGTTAGTTCATCAGCACTAAATCATGAGCCAGTTATCATATCAGGTACCAAATAACTATGTACCTACTCGACCTACTCATTTTCCGCCACACAGCCCCGATATCCGACCACCCTTTAACCGGTATGACTATAACCAAGCCTATCAAAACACCTATAACCAACAATGGAACCCACCTGAGGAGATGAACTGGAACCCATATCCAGACTGATTTAGTTCCATTTGGTTATTTATATGATTTTTCTGTTTTTATCTTTTTACTTATTCATGTTTAAACTTATGTTATTGAATATACTTATGTAATCTTTATCATTTTTATTATTATTGTGTACTAATATTTCACATTTAGGATTTGAAAGTGGGATATTAATTCCCATTTCAAATTGCCATGCATGTTTATATTTGTATGTATGTATATTGTAAATTGTACAAAACAGGGTAAAACATCGCATTTTCAAAGACTGGCATTAAGTTCAGCAAAAGCTACTAATTTTGACGACAAGATGACAAATAAATGTGATGTAACAACAGACGGAATGAACAAATGATATGCACCATTTATCATTCAGCAAACAAACGCCAATATGTTTGGAAACTTTGGTAAAATTTAATCATTTCTACGCTAATCACCCTCAATAATTTAAATTGTTACTGATTTCTTGCAAATGAGGGCATTGCAACATCTTAAGTGTGGGAAGGGGTTAAATTCTTTCGGATTTTTAACACTTGGTTACCATTAAAAATACTAGTAACGTAGTAGTTGTATTAGAATCTAGTGCTCTATGATAATAAAGAACAGCCCTAGTCTTATATACTGACTACCCAATTCTAGTAAAAATTTTCAAAATTTTCAATTAAATGAACTCAAAATCATGTTTATACATATTTATGAACGATAAAACTAGGTGTTAACACCGAAATTATTGTTACCTCGGAAAGGACATAAATTGAGAAACAAACCAAAATGTTAAAATTCATTTAAAATGGAATAGAGGACAATAAAAAGGAAAATAAAAGTCAAGTGTGGGAAAAATTACCAAGTTATCTTAAACATATGTCACATATTTCTGTAACAAATAATTGAAGATACTTTTGCTTTGAACTAAACTAAACTGTTTTACCCGATGAAAGAAAAGAAGAGATGGATCTACACGATGAATCAATTCCATCGTTAAAAGGAAGTAAAGTCTTTCGAAAAAGAAACGCGCTTCTTGATTTAGGTCATGAAGTTGTCGTCCAGACCAGCTGTAGGTTGATGAAAAATCTAGAAAAGTCATCTCTAAAATCAGCAGGAAATCCACGGACCTCAGCATAAAACAGGGTCGCCAAGTGGTCAGATTTATCCTAACCATGAGAAGGATTTATCTCGTACAATGGGGGGGCACCGTGTAAATTAGCTTGATAAGACTAATGAATCAGACCCCCAGAAAGGATAATCTCCTTAAAAGATCAAAAATCAGCTTTTAAGACTGATATTACTCAATCCTAGAGATTGACCTTAAAGATTGAGAATTACAAACTCATGGAATTCAATGATATCTAAACTCGAGCTTGAACGAGAAAATATTTTGATCAAATTATAAACCGATTTGTTTTCTGAAAACCCATTTTCAATGCGTTCATTACCATTGAACGTAAAATCCTAGGAATTCACCTGGAATTCATTAGGTCACCTGAACCAAATCGGGTGTCAACCGTAAGAACGATGGTTGCATAGCATGGTCAAAGACAGGACCTTGTGCCAGACCGGAAAATTATAAGGGTGACCTTTACTATTGCTCCTACAAAGGATAGTAATTGCGTCCGACACGTTAAAGACCATAATCAAAAGCATGTCACGGGACATTGCCTTAACAGTTGCTTGTTCAACGCTTTCCTTTACAAACGGACGGTAGTTTACCGAAAGGTAATATTCGGAACAAGAAAACTGGACGTGTTGCTTTCCCAATACAAGGTTAGCAAGTGGGTGACACAAAACCGCAAGTTTTGAGCAAAAATTTTCAAATCTGATACCCACCAAACCCACAAAAATATTTTGCAAACACCGGTGAAGGGTTATTCCGGAAAACTTATCTAGGGTAAAAGCTAGATTTAATTTTCAAAAAAAAAAAAATAAAAAGATCAAATGTTTTCATAAAGATCCAATTTCCTTAATGGATCTAAATTATATAGTCATGTGGGACTGTAAACCACATCGTTACTACCATTATTTATACCGCCATATTGAAATCACTGATGTACAAAGTGTGAAGAATAAAGAAGTGATTCTAGTATTTCAAGACTATATTGCTTGAGGACAAGCAACGCTCAAGTGTGGGAATATTTGATAATGTTAAAAATGAACATATATTTCATAGCATTATCCCTCAAGAAAGACAAGCTTTTAGTTGCGATTGTTTTATTTACAAGTGATATTCGTTTAAATAATAAAAGGTGAAGACAAAAGACAGATTCGACGAATTGAAGACGCAAACGACCAAAAAGCTCAAAAGTACAAAATACAATCAAAGAGGTTCCAATTATTGATAAGAAACGTCTCAGAATTACAAGAGTACAAGATTCAAAACACAAAGTACAAGATATTAAATTGTACGCAAGGACGTTTGAAAATCCGGAACCGGGACCAGAGTCAACTCTCAACGCTCGACGCAACAGACTAAAAATTACAAGTCAACTATGCACATGAATATAATATAATATATAATTAATTCTTAAAATTAATATATATATATTATATTATATTATAAAACCGTCGGCATAAAAAAACAAAGACTTTTGAGCCTCCCCAGCTGGCCATGCGATCGCATGGCCTTGAAGGGCAAAGCCCATGCGATCGCATGAGCCCTTTTTCCAGGCCTGTCCTATAAAGTTCGCGAGTTTTGGACGCAAAAAGACACATCTTTTTCTTCTCCTCATTCAACGTATAATATTTATATTTATACTATAATTTTAATTTTAATTTTAATTTATAATAATAAGGGTGTGTTAGCGAATGTTGTAAGGGTGTAAGTCGAAATTCTGTCCGTGTAACGCTACGCTATTTTTAATCATTGTAAGTTATGTTCAACCTTTTTAATTTAATGTCTCGTAGCTAAGTTATTATTATGCTTATTTAATCCGAAGTAATCATGATGTTGGGCTAAAAATATTAAAATTGGGTAATTGGGCTTTGTACCATAATTGGGGTTTGGACAAAAGAACGACACTTGTGGAAATTAGACTATGGGCTATTAATGGGCTTTATATTTGTTTAACTAAATGATAGTTTGTTAATGTTAATATAAAGATTTACAATTGGGCGTCCCTATAAATAACCATTTACACTCGATCGGACACGATGGGCGGGGTATTTATATGTACGAATAATCGTTCATTTAACCGGACACGGGAATGGATTAATAGCCACTAGAATTATTAAAACAGGGGTGAAATTATGTACAAGGACACTTAGCATAATTGATAACAAAGTAATAAAACCTTGGGTTACACTCAGTCGACATCCTGGTGTAATTATTAAACAAAGTAATAAAACCTTGTTACAGTTTAAGTCCCCAATTAGTTGGAATATTTGACTTCGGGTATAAGGATAATTTGACGAGGACACTCGCACTTTATATTTATGACTGATGGACTGTTATAGACAAAAACCAGACGGACATATTAAATAATCCAGGACAAAGGATAATTAACCCATGGGCATAAAACTAAAATCAACACATCAAACATCATGATTACGGAAGTTTAAAGAAGCATAATTATTTTATTTCATATTTAATTTCCTTTATTTTATATTTAATTGCACTTCTAATTATCGCATTTTTATTTTTTGTTATTGTATTTAATTGCACTTTTAATTTTCGTACTTTTTAATTATCGCAAGTTTATTTTATCGCACTTTTATTTATCGCAATTTCATTATCGTTATTTACTTTACGCTTTAAATTAAGTCTTTTATTTATTTAATATTTTACATTTGGTTTTAACTGCGACTAAAGTTTTAAAATCGACAAACCGGTCATTAAACGGTAAAAACCCCCCTTTAAAATAATAATATTACTTATATATATATTCGTATTTTTATAAATTAAACTAATATAGCGTTAAGCTTTGATTAAAAGATTCCCTGTGGAACGAACCGGACTTACTAAAAACTACACTACTGTACGATTAGGTACACTGCCTATAAGTGTTGTAGCAAGGTTTAAGTATATCCATTCAATAAATAAATAAATATCTTGTGTAAAATTGTATCGTATTTAATAGTATTTCCTTGTAAAATATAAGCTATTTTATACCCCTTAGCTTTAACATCAACATCTATCAGTTTTTTTTTCATAGCAATCTCTAATGAAATGGTACTTAATCCCTATATGTTTAGTTTTAGAATGATTTACGAGATTTTTAGTGACGCTATGGCAGCAGTATTATCAACATAAATAGGAGTGTTAGAAATTTGCAAACCGTAGTCATGTAGTTGCAGTTGTATCCAGATAACCTGTGATGTACAGCTGGCCGCGGCAATGTATTCTGCTTCACAAGTGGACTGAGCCACCGCTGTCTGCTTCTTACACTGCCAGGTAACAAGCTTGCTTCCCAGAAACTGACAACCCCCTGATGTTGACTTAAAATCTTTCTTACAAACTCCATAGTCTGAATCACTATAGGCTGTGAGATCAAAACCATCCTCACACGGATACCATAACCCTAAGCTCGGTGTATCTTTCAAATACCTCAGAATCTTCTTAACCACTAACATATGATGAACATTAGGATTTGCCTGATAACGAGCACACAGACAAACCGCAAACATGATATCTGGTCGAAAAGCTGTAAGATACATTAGAGAACCTATGATTGCCCTGTATAACGTTTGGTCCACTGAAGCACCCTCACAATCAGGAGATATCCCATGATTTACAGACAACGGAGTCTTAGCGGGTCTTTCTGCTTCCATTTGAAACCTCTTCAGAATATCAGCTACATACTTGGTTTGATGCAAAAAGATGCCTTTATACGTCTGAGCTACCTGTAGACCTAAGAAAAACTTTATCGTTCCCATTGAACTCATCTTGAACTTCTGCTGTATGACTTTCTCAAACTCATCAACCATTCCCTGATCTGTTGACCCGAAGATAATATCATCCACATAAATCTGCACTAACATAAGATGTTGTCCCTTTTTCTTGATGAAAAGTGTCTGATCAATGACACCTCTCCTGAAACCGTTTTCAATCATGTAGTTGGACAATGTTGCATACCATGCTCTAGGAGCTTGGTGAAGACCATAAAGTGCCTTTTCAAGTTGATAAACCTTTTCTGAGAAATGCGGGTCTTCGAAACCAGGTGGTTGTTCAACAAACACTCTTTCATTGATCTCGCCGTACAAAAATGCGCTTTTGACATCCATCTGAAAAACTTTAAAACCCATGAAGGATGCAAAGGCCAAGAAAATCCTAATTGCTTCCAGTCGTGCAACCGGAGCAAAAACCTCATCATAGTCAATTTCAGGGATCTGTTGATATCCCTTTACCACCAGTCTAGCTTTGTTTCTGATAACAATACCCTGTTCATCCTTCTTATTTTTCAAAACCCATCGAAGACCATAGGGTACACAACCATGCGGTGGATTGACTAGCTTCCAAACCTTTAAATGTTTGAATTGTAACAGCTCCTCTTGCATTACACTAACCCACTCGTCAAACTTCAATGCTTCATAAGCATCTTTAGGTTCGATTTGACACACATAACATGAGTGAGCATGCACAAATATTCTTCCTGACTTATTCAACGTTGAATAAAAAGCTGTTACCACATTCGCACTCTCTGTCTGAACATCTTCTGCTACTGTTGAACTTACACTTGTCACGGGAACCTCTGATGTAGCCAGAACTTCAGACGTAGAAGCTTCATTAGACTTCGCTTGAGGAATACTAATGTGAGGAATGCCTCTTGAATCCACACAATAATCATCAAGACGTTTAGGTGGCAGAATAACACGATTGGATCTACGTACACCTCCTGCTTCAGTTGGCGGTCCAGTCACTGTTACAGTAGGTGATTGATTATATAGAGGATTAAGATTTTCCTCAGTCAGTTGCGTTCGACTAACTTCCTCGTCATCTTCCAGCTCACTATCTTCATCTGTATATACTACCCCGTCCTCATTTGAATCAAAATCACCTCTAACACTCTGCGGAATTGGTTGCAAGCTAGAAATCGGATTCTGAACCTGCACTGGAGTAGTAATAACATTCTCAGAAGAGTTTTGAGAATCAAACAATATCTGAGTCAGAACTTCTTCATCTGTAGCATCTGGTGTAAGATTGAAGGAATCAAATAACTTATCATATTCAAACTGCCATGCGAACCCTTTACTAATACGAGGTGGAGCATTGCGTTGAATATCAACCTCATAACGTTCTTCCATACACTTGGACTCAGTATTATGCACCCGTTTGTTCTGATTCCCATATCCCAAGAAGATACCAGAGATCAACTTTGAATTAAATTTTCCTCCAGCGTCTCGTACCAGAATAGTACAAGGTGCACCAAAGGGTTCAAAATGTTTAATGTTCGGCTTTCTCTTGTGTAACAGTTCATAACATGTTTTACCATGTCTCTTCACCACCAGAACTCTATTCATCATGTAGCATGCAGTACTCACGGCTTCACCCCAGAAAACAATTGGAAGACATGAATCAGCAAGCATTATTCTTGCGGTTTCAATTAGAGTCCTATTCTTTCTTTCAGCAACACCGTTTGATTGAGGTGTATAAGCAGGACTGAACTGTTGTTGTATCC
Source organism: Rutidosis leptorrhynchoides (assembly GCF_046630445.1). NCBI lineage: Eukaryota > Viridiplantae > Streptophyta > Magnoliopsida > Asterales > Asteraceae > Rutidosis > Rutidosis leptorrhynchoides. The sequence goes on along the minus strand of NC_092336.1, from coordinate 404,723,372 downwards.
CCTTCTCATTGCAGAACAGCAGCATCTGATTGTTCTTAAATTCCGTACCATTATCAGTACGAATCTTTTTAACCTTCAACTTATACAAACTTTCGAGCTTCAGAATCAAAACTTTAATATGATCGAAAGTATCTGACTTATGTTTCAACATCACAACCCACGAGAAACAAGAATATTCATCTGTAACCACCAAGCAGTAAGACTCTCCGGTGAGAGTTTTACAGTTAACTGGACCAAAGAGGTCCATGTGCAGCAATTCCAAAGGAATATTAACTGAATGATGCTTTTTGGCAGTATGTGATTTCTTAGTCTGTTACCCTTGCTTACACGGAAGACAACCTTCAGGAATATGAAAACTCTTAACATTCACACCTTCAACTAATTCATTGTGGACAAGATTATTCATCTTCCTTATACTCAGATGACCCATACGCTTATGCCAGATAATCGACTCCTGTTCAGTAGCCTTAGAAACAAATGCCTGATGGCCTGTAGCTACTTTAACATGAGCCTTACGCATATCAAGGATATAGAGATCCTTGCACCTAGGAGCCGTCATCAGAATCATGTCTTCCGGAATAACAAACTCTTTTCTTAAAATATAACAAAACTTATCATCAAATGTGATGGTATACTTTTTGTCAGCAACTTGTGAAACTGAAAGCAGATTGTTCGACATCTGCTCTACATAATTAACTTTATCAAAGCTGACGTTCTCATTAGCAATAACACCCTGAGCAGTAATAAATCCTCCTTCACTACCTGCAAAAGAAAATGGTCCTCCATCCACTGTTTTCACATTAGACAACAAAGACAAGTTCCCTATCATGTGCCTGGACGCCCCACTATCAACAATCCAAGTACTTCAGTGTGGATTGTAGGCGACCTGCACATTAAAGTAAGAGGATTAGTTAGAAAGGGCCACCCATGCCCTAATGGCAGTGGGTTTCCCATCAACACCAACAACTGGCAACTCCACCCATTGTCCTTTAGATCCAGAAGGACCTTCATGATTTTGAACACCCTTAACTTCTGATTTAGGTTTTCAAACTGTGTTATTCGGTAATGGTTTCTATAGTAATCATTAGTTTGAAAAGCTTTTTATCATTTGTTTTCACAGAAGAAGAATTAAACACTGTTGAAGGTGATCTCCTATTAAAGAAACGATTTGGACTAAGATCAACCTTCCTTCTGGGTGTCTGTCGAATGGGTCTACAATTCATAGCCCTGTGTCCCAACCTCCCACAATTGAAGCAGTTAACATTATCAACATCATGAGAGTTAAACAATTTGCGTCTTATTGGTGAAAACTGTCTCCTAGGTGGTTCAGTACGTTGACTAGTCATAGGGGGTGACGAGACTTGTTGCTTAACAGTCTGTCGACTGATCAATCCTTAATTAGCGATTTTACTTAATTACGGATTGAATGCAATAAGAATGTAATGGAGGATGGAATGTTTGATGATTATTTTGGGCCCCGATGATCGTCTTTCACTTTAACTATCAAGTGATCAACCACCCCGACCCGGTCTTGATTGTTAATTAGCTTAATTCACCTTTGCGCGGTGTAAAAATCCCTTGGGCAAGATCACAAGTGGAAATTACGAAGGCTTAGGCAAAATGGCAGAGAATCAACAACCTATAAATGAGAGGCTAAGCTCCCTATTTATAGTATTCGAGATATCCGCGGTTTGCGAATCACTTAACTGTCCGCAGAAACTCAGCGGGTTAAACCGCAGTCATCTATTTGCGCTGAAACACAACCGCTGTATTTATTTTCAGCGAACATTTCATAGCTTTGCATCATAGTTCGCATACTTTTGCCATTAGCCTTTAGCAAATAAAATATACATATATAATGCTATGTATATGATCAAGTCCCTCCAGTTTATTATGATACATTTTCGTGAAGCCAATGCATCATGATAAACTCTAAAAATAAAGAAGTGTTTCTTAAAATATTTCGCAAACAATATTTAATATTTTTTTTACTGCCCATTTATTACCGTTGTTTTTGTTAGGCTCAACACGTAATTACAACGGTAATTTTTTGCCATTCTGTCAAATCAATATGCTGTGACGGCTACAAAATTACCGTTTACACGTTGTGGTAATTTTATCCGTTTAAATGTAATCATTACCTTTCCATCTTACTCGCCCTACTTCCGATTATAAATAACGCAATAATCCGCATAAAAACTTTACTCTTTCTCTTTCAATTTCATCTGCAATCAAATTCCTCGAATCACAATCGTACCGTGCACTTAATAATTCCAACCTTTAATTTCTTCAATTTTATCATCCTATTTATTTTCCTTATTGCAAATGGCGTCGTCTTCATCTATGCATACTCCCGGAGGTTATGTTTCCTATATGACGGAAAAAAAACTTCAAACCCTACAAGAATGGTGTCCGCCACTTGCCCAATTTGTTCCTACCGCGCCTGCGGCAGAACAGCGAGCCGATACTCCCCCTAAAGGGATGATTTCTGTTTACGAGGCTGCCATTTCTCAAGGCAACCTTCGATTTCCACTTACCCCCTTTTTCCGCAGTGTTTGCGAATACTATAAGATTGCCATGGCACAGTTGCATCCGAACGCGATTAATAAAATTGTGCTGTTCGAGATGTACTGCAATGCCACCGGCCAACCACTGCTGCTGAACATGTTTCGTATGTGCAATAGCCTGGTGCTATACGATGTGGGGTGGTTTTCTTTCCGCAGTAAACTTGGCATAATGACTTCGCCAAAATATTCAATTGGCAATTGGCGCAGTTCCTTCTTTTATATTAACGGCACCGCCTATTTGGACAGTGCTATTCCCAAAGCTTGGTGTACAGAGCTTAATCCCGACCTCAATGAGAGGCCTGTACTTGATGATCTTGAGAATGACACTCTCAAGACACTAAAAACGCAGGCCTAATTCTACGAGCTTATTCGAATGTACCACTGTACATTGGCAGAGTGTCAATTCAATGGCCATGGAGCGACCATGATGCGCTTTTAGTTGACCAATCAAAAAATGGTATGCCGCTGAAATTTAACGAACGGTCGATGGTCAGAGACGATTGACCGAGGGTAATTCTTACGAATTCTGGGCAGAAAAAGCTAGGGTTTTCGATAAAAGCTTCAATTTTGATCGATTTTGACGTTCTAGACTTAAACAAAACTGGTAGAAACTTCAGAAAAACACCCAGTAACAATAATAAACACAAAAACACAAGAATTAAACGTAAAAATCTCAACTTTTACTCAAAAATCATTTTAGACCAAAAACCCTAAAACAAAAACACTTGATTCGACTCAAAAACGTTTTGATCAGGAAGCCACAGCTCTGATACCACTTTGTAGACGATATTTGGATCTTAGATCAAACGTAAAACGTAGGTTAAAGGCGGAAAACAATAACTAGGGTGAATCGAATACGAGTTTCACTTTCGGGATCAATCTAACTAACAATATGTTGATATAATCAACGCCTAGAGGTTTGTATTCGGTTGGAGTTTGGTCTGGGACTGTAATCACAGAGAATTACGACGGCTAAAGGGTATTGGGTGTGTAACCTAACAATGATACCCAAAACCCGTATTTATATATAATCACAGTGACCATCGGCCGGTGGTCTCTGACCTACGGCCGATGGTGATAGTCCCTCGACCGATGGTCTTTACCATCGGTCGATGGTCTGAGCAGCCAACCAAACTGCTCGAACCATTTCACTTCATTATATTAAACAATTAAAACACAATGTATTAATGACGTAGTCCTTACACGACTGAAATAGAAAATACAATACGAATAGAACTTATTACAAAATAGAACTTGGGATTATGCACCAACATTTTCTTTAATGGTTTCAAAATTAGTTACAAAAACTTCATATACAAATCTAAAACATTGTTTCTCACTCATATTAAATACCCTAAATGATTATGGAGTGCTCTTTCATTCATATTCATCATTAATATTCGTACAGACAGAAAGTTCGGTTCGTTATGATGAGGAAGAACCCATAACTTGAACAATCAATAACAATTGCCAATTAAATTAAAAGTGATAAAATGATGATTTTGTGATATAATTGAGTTTGTTAAAATTGAGAGTTTTTCCACTTAGGCTTCTTTGAACTCTGTTATAACAATGGCCAAACTTAATAAATGTTTTCTAAGAAGTGTATTTGTAACCCTCCTCACATAGTTCTCTCTTTCTAGTCCCAAGCACCTAACTAACACAAGTTTGTCTTTAGTTGACCTATTGGGTTTGACCCAACTATCTCCTCCTTGATATTGGTTTTTCCGATCTTTGGTTTTTTTGTTGATCTCCTCAGCTTGATCTTAGAAGACTTGGTCTGATACTAATTATTTCAATAACCTTGTGTTCTTCGATCTTTGAAAGAAACTTTAACTTATCTTGAATTCCAAAAACTTCTGCTTTGAACTTCGAATCACACTATATGTATATGTTATCGAAAGAAAAAACCCTAACATGTTTTTTTCCCACAAATATATATGTATCGTCCAAATTTAAACCAACGACCAATTCGCCCCAAATATATGTGTATTGTCCAATGTTAAACCAATGACCAATTCGCCCCAAAGACAACACCCTAACAAGTTTTTATTTTTTTTTCGGCAAAAATAACGAAAACTCATATAGAAACGAGGTCGTTTTCCAAAGGAAAAAACACCCTCAACATAGAATACAAATAAACGGGAGTAAACGCGGGAGCTCACACCTAAAAATCAACTCACTAAACGAGAACTATCTATAAACAAGTCTCCCCTAACAACCCGATAAACCTAAAACAAAATAACCAAAACTAATCAGAATACAACATGAAAATAACAAGAGACTAACCAAATGAGCAAAATGAAATCAACAAACCGAAAAAAGAAACGAGAGGAACCCAATCAATCAGCCTCTAAGTCCCGCCTTTTTCAACCCCTAACAAGTTACTAGAGAAAGTAAGCACATATATTATTATACATTTGAATTGCATAAGTACAAGCATTCATAACGTACATATCTCACTAATTGTTTGTTTCACATTAGACAACATTGAGGTAGTTTATGGAACATACACACACTTGCAATAATATAAAACATAAGTTACAAACTCTAGATTAAATCACGGAATGCCGATTATAGGCATGAAGGGAACGTAATAGCTAGAAGGTGCCAATCCCCATTCTTTTGGCAAAGGAATATCAACGGTTTTTGACGATCCAATGTTCATTCCAACTGCGTCGTTTTGGGTCCCACATTTCCCATCATTATCTTGTGACAAAGGGCATGATGTGTAGAAGCTCAATGGTTGAGATGTGGTGTAAGAGCTAGTCTTTTCAACCTTCTTGATGCTAGTGATCATGTTCTTTTTTGAGATATATAGTTGTTTGGGTCCACCCAAGATCTTGGCTTGACAATTGCTTGATGGAAGTTGTCTCTCAAAAGTACCATGTTCATTGGTTGTAGCCATGGCTATGTTTTTCACTTGATTGCACTTGATTAGTATCTTTATGCCTGTGGACAGGGGAAGTAAAAAAATGTGCTTTAGTGACTTGTATATTATGCATTCATACATGTTTTGCAATGACGCAAATTTGTATCCATTATTCCTATATATTGGTTGTAATCTTTTCTCGTTGAATAAAAATAATAGGTTGCAAGTTGATTATATTAGTTACTATATACAAAATGTGGTCAACGTGCTTTCAAAGTTTAAGTTTAAGTTTAAAACATTAAATTGTATAAAATTCTTAGTACGAGTAAACGGACTAATTTTTACAGTATCTTTTTCGGTTATTCAAAGTTAATAATTTTTTTTAGCTAGATGTACACATTAAACTGGATTATCTTATAACTGTTAAAATCAGTACTCACTAGAGTACTCAGTACTAGTCACTCTAATATGCAATGTTAGTTAAGTCTAGACCTCTTAGAAAAAGTACATGACTAACCACTAAAACATCGGTTATACATAGGCCATAATTTAATGATAAATGAATTTTGAGGTACGTATAACATGTTATATTCCAAGTGTTATCTGCCATACGTTTTTGAGACATTACGTGATCTATCAATTTTGGAAATTCTTCCGTTTAATTGTCTTAAAGGATGTTACATCATTATTTATGTTCGGTGTGTATATATCATGTGACCTTTTGATCTTTGATATTAAAGTATAGCATGAATATCACCTCCGTTTCCTAAATGAGTGCGTGAATAACAAAATATCATACTAACAAAAAAGATAAAGTGTATCCAAATGCTTTTTTTTTTTTAATATCAAACACACACCTTTTTAGTCAACGACACGACTCAAAGTCACAAGCACAAAGTTGATAATTACCGCTAAGGTGGAAGTTATGGAAAATACTGACAAAACACTAAAAACAGTTAAAAAACTTCATGTGATAATGTCGATACTCAAACTAATCCATAATTTGCTACCAATGCTCAACTTTCACACTAAATATTTTTCGTGTCGTTAAACCCGTATCCACAAACATATCCATATAAAGAAATCAAACCTGCGAGGTTGGAACGAGTTAGGCAGTCGAGACAAGCGACCGAGCTTTTCAAGAGATGGCATGATGAGAACTCGATCATTGAAAGAGCTAATATGGACAATACTAGTCTTACTATGATCATCTTTGCAGCCATAACTAAATAAATAACAAAAAAATAGCTTATACAAAGCCAAATAATAGTTTGAAATGTGGTAATAGTTTATATAAAATATGAGTACAAGACTGCTAGGTTTTATAAGGAAAATGATATGACGATAGTAAATTAGAATGGGGCCCAAAGAAAACAAGGGTAGTTGGGTTTATAAATATGTAGAGTGAATTCATGAACCAAAGAACCAACAACTTATTTGTGCAAAAAGTAAGAAAAAGTATAAATATCTACCCTTTCTTGGTATAGTACATGAAAATTTGGGTAAAATTAGTTCATAACGTGATGTTTTCGTACTTTTTAGTTAGGGAAGATGAAATTCGATTGCACTCTTTTGTCCAATAAATATACAGTTGATAAGTTAAAAGTGATCACACCAACATTGAATATAGTTAATTTGATTTATTTGACTTTATAAGTTGTTGTCAATCTATTCAATTACATAGGCATTGTTTAAACTGAGGTAGCCATTCCTTCTTTTTCACAAATAATTGCTCTTTTATGCAAGATTATGAGCCATGAGACACGTAAAAATGTATTGGATTATATATATATATATATATATATATATATATATATATATATATATATATATATATATATATATATATATAGTGGTAGGATCAAGAGGGAAGTAACCAATCGGGAGGAAGCAAAAACTTTTTTTTTTTCGTTTTTTGAAAAAACTTTGTCCACGAACATTATAGATGGGATGAAAATATGAACATTTAGCAGAGACACTTTGTGATAAATGTTTATATTTTCGCGGAAAAACGCTCGAAGAAGTAATATATAACAATTATCGTGTTTTTCGAGCGTATGTTGAGGTTTTAGCTATTGGGGTTTAGATATTAGGGTTTAGATATTAGGGTTTATAGGGTTTAGATATTAGGGTTTAGAAATTTAGGGTTTAGGGTTTAGATTTAGGATTTAACACGAACGGTTTAGAGTTTAGGGTTTAGGGTTTAGGGTTTAGGGTTTGGTGTTTTCGGTTTATGGAATAAACCCAAAACTCCAAACCCTAAACCCTAAACCCTAAACCCTAAATCGGGCTAAATTTTACTTCACAAAACATGAAGAAAAAAAACGTTCATATTCTTCACGAACAATATTATCTTGAATGCTATTTTTGTCGATCGTTTTCCCGCCTAAATAATAACATTCATCACGAAGTGTCTCTTCTATATGTTCATATTTTTGTGTAATCTTGATGCCGGAAAAAAATTCCAAAAAAAATAAAAATTTGCTTCCCCCCGCTTCCCCCCGATTGGTTACTTCCCCATTGATCCTGCCTCATATATATATATATATATATATATATATATATATATATATATATATATATATATATATATATATATATATATATATAGAGGATCAAGTGAAAATTTTTTTAGTGTGAGAACTCTAGGAACTTTAAAATACACTGAAATTCGAGCAAAAAAAGGAAATTCGAACAAAAAAAGGGTGGACGAACAAAAAAAAGGGTGGACGAACAATTTTTTTTTTTTGGTTCGAATTACAAAAATATAGAACACAAAAATTGTTCGAATTTCATTTTTTTTGTTCGAATTTCACATGTTCTACAAATTTTTGTTCGAATTTCAAAAATGTAGAACATAAAATTGTTCGAATTTCACAATTTTGTTCGCTCGCTATTTTTTGTTCGAATTTCACCATTTTTGTTCGAATTTTACCTTTTTTGTGTAGTGACCCGAACTTTTTCATGTTTATATATATTAAATGAAATTGTTATTTACATGATTAAGTGTTTCCAACATGTTAAGCAATCAAACTTGTTAAGACTTAATTAATTGAAATAGGTTTCATATAGACATTTGACCATCCAAGTTGACCGGTGATTCACGAACATTAAAACTTGTAAAAACTATATGATGACATATATATGGATATATATATAGTTAACATGATATTATGATAAGTAAACATATCATTAAGTAAATTAACAATGAACTACATATGTAAAAACAAGACTACTAACTTAATGATTTTGAAACGAGACATATATGTAACGATTATCGTTGTAACGACATTTAATGTATATATATCATATTATGATATATTAATAAATCATGATATCATGATAATGTAATAATTTAACTTCTCATTTGATTTAATAAACAATGGGTTAACAACATTTAACAAGATCGTTAAGTTAAAGGTTTCAAATCAACATTTACATGTAACGACTAACGATGACTTAACGACTCAGTTAAAATGTATATACATGTAGTGTTTTGATATGTATTCATACACTTTTGAAAGACTTCAAGACACTTATCAAAATACTTCTACTTAACAAAAATGCTTACAATTATATCCTCGTTCAGTTACATCAACAATTCTACTCGTATACACTCGTATTCGTACTCGTACAATACACAGCTTTTAGATGTATGTACTATTGGTATATACACTCCAATGATCAGCTCTTAGCAGCCCATATGAGTCACCTAACACATGTGGGAACCATCATTTGGCAACTAGCTTGAAATATATCATAAAATTACAAAAATATGAGTAATCATTCATGACTTATTTACATGAAAACAAAATTACACATCCTTTATATCTAATCCATATACCAACGACCAAAAACACCTACAAACACTTTCATTCTTCAATTTTCTTCATCTAATTGATCTCTCTCAAGTTCTATCTTCAAGTTCTAAGTGTTCTTCATAAATTCTACAAGTTCTAGTTTCATAAAATCAAGAATACTTCCAAGTTTGCTAGCTTACTTCCAATCTTATAGAGTGATCATCCAACCTCAAGAAATCTTTCTTATTTACAGTAAGATATCTTTCTAATACAAGGTAATACTCATATTCAAACTTTGATTCAATTTCTATAACTATAACAATCTTATTTCGAGTGGAAATCTTACTTGAACTTGTTTTCGTGTCATGATTCTACTTCAAGAACTTTCAAGCCATCCAAGATCCTTTGAAGCTAGATCATTTCTTGTCACTTCCAGTAGGTTTACCTACTAAACTTGAGGTAGTAATGATGTTCATAACATCATTCGATTCATACATATAAAACTATCTTATTCGAAGATTTGAACATGTAATCACTAGAACATAGTTTAGTTACTTCTAAACTTGTTCGTAAACAAAAGTTAATCCTTCTAACTTGAATTTTAAAATCAACTTAACACATGTTCTATATCTATATGATATGCTAACTTAATGATTTAAAACCTGAAAACACGAAAAACACCATAAAACCGGATATACGCCGTCGTAGTAACACCGCGGGATGTTTTGGGTTAGTTAATTAAAAACTATGATAAACTTTGATTTAAAAGTTTTTATTATGGGAAAATGATTTTTCTTATGAACATGAAACTATATCCAAAAATTATGGTTAAACTCAAAGTGGAAGTATGTTTTCCAAAATGGTCATCTAGACGTCGTTCTTTCGACTGAAATGACTACCTTTACAAAAACGACTTGTAACTTATATTTCCGACCATAAACCTATACTTTTTCTGTCTAGATTCATAAAATAGAGTTCAATATGAAACCATAGCAATTTGATTCACTCAAAACGGATTTAAAACGAATAAGTTATGGGTAAAACAAGATTGGATATTTTTTCTTGTTGTAGCTACGTGAAAATTGGTAACAAATCTATATTAATCATATCCTAGCTAACTTATATTGTATTATACATGTATTCTAATATATTATGTAATCTTGGGATACCATAGACACGTATGCAAATGTTTTGACATATCATATCGACCCATGTGTATATATTATTTGGAACAACCATAGACACTCTATATGCAGTAATGTGGGAGTTAGCTATACAGGGTTGAGGTTGATTCTAAAAATATATATACTTTGAGTTGTGATCTAGCCTGAGACGTGTATACACTGGGTCGTGGATTGATTCAAGATAATATATATCAATTTTTTTCTGTACATCTAACTTTGAACAACTAGTTGTAGGTTACTAACGAGGACAGCTGACTTAATAAACTTAAAACATCAAAATATATTAAAAGTGTTGTAAATATATTTTGAACATACTTTGATATATATGTACATATTTGTTATAGGTTCGTGAATCGACCAGTGGCCAAGTCTTACTTCCCGACGAAGTAAAAATCTGTGAAAGTGAGTTATAGTCCCACTTTTAAAATCTAATATTTTGGGATGAGAATACATGTAGTTTTATAAATGTTTTACGAAATAGATACAAGTAATTGAAACTACATTATATGGGTGAATGATCGAAGCCGAATATGCCCCTTTTGCTTGGTAACCTAAGAATTAGTAAACTGATCTACTAATTGACGCGAATCCTAAAGATATATCTATTGGGCCTAACGAACCCCATCCAAAGTACCGGATGCTTTAGTACTTCGAATTCGTTTTTATCATGTCCGAAGGATTTTTCGGAATGATAGGGGATATTCTTATATGCATCTTGGTAATGTCGATTACCAGGTGTTCACCATATGAATGAATTTTATCTCTATGTGTGGGATGTATATTGAAATATGAAATCTTGTGGTCTATTATTATGATTTGATAATATATAGGTTAAACCTATAACTCACCAACATTTTTGTTGACGTTTTAAGCATGTTTATTCTCAGGTGATTATTAAGAGCTTTCGCTGTTGCATACTAAAATAAGGACAAGATTTGGAGTCCATGCTTGTATGATATTATGTAAAAACTACATTCAAGAAACTTATTTTTGATGTAATATATTCTTATTGTAAACCATTATGTAATGGTCGTGTATAAACGGTATATTTTAGATTATCATTATTTGATAATCTACGTAATGTTTTTTAAACCTTTATAGATAAAATAAAGGTTATGGTTGTTTTAAAAATAAATGCAGTCTTTGAAAAAAGTCTCATATAGAGGTCAAAACCTCGCGACGAAATCAATTAATATGGAACGTTTATAATCAATATGAACGGGACATTTCAGTTGGTATCAGAGCGTTGGTCTTAGAGAACCAGAAAATTGCATTAGTGTGTCTTACCGAGTTTGTTAGGATGCATTAGTGAGTCTGGACTTCGACCGTATTTTTCTTCAAAAACGATTGCTTAATATTTTTGTTGTTGGAAACTATATATTATTAACATGTAAATATTATGTGATATATTAATCTCTTAACGTGTTTGATATTGTGTGATAGATGTCTACCTCTAGTACAAATCCCATTGATTCACCTAATAATAATGAAGAATCAAATATATTTTGGGAAGATTCACAAATTCCCGAAGAGGAACCGGAAGAGGAGGAACTGGAAGAAGAGGAACCAGAAAAGGAGGAATCGGAAGAGGAGGAACCAGAAGAAGAAGAAGAGGTTTCGGAGGAAGAAATATTGATACCTATAGTAAATCGATTAAATAAAAGAAAATCTTCAACCAACGGACCAAAGTTAATAATGGTCAATGGTGTTTCCGCCGAGGAAGCAAAATATTGAGAGGATTACCAATTTTCCGATGAATCGGATCCCGATGAGGATTCCGATGATGTTATAGAAATTACATCGACCCAATTTAATAAAGCGAAAGAAAATAATAAGGGAAAAGGTATAAAAATAGAGAAACCCAATTCCAACCCCGATGAACTTTATATGTATCGACAACATCCGTATTTCCTAAAATGTAACAATGACCCGGGAACCTCTAAACCACCAGGTTTTTCTAAACCATTATGGAAAACGATGGCTCGTATTAGAGGAACATCATATATTCCTAGAAAAATAGGAAAATAACCAAGTCCTAAGAAGAAGAAACCAGTGATTCAGATTAGAGGGTTGTAATCATGTTGTGTATTATATGTATTGTACTGTGCTTGTACTTTTATGTTCTATGTAAAAATTGCTTGTATTGTTTGTTAATTATCTTTTACGAATCTAATCCTTGTCTATTTTACAGTATAAAAACAAAATGGACGTTAAGGGCAGACGACCGAATATTTTAGAAGACCTAACAGAGGATATGATTGAGGAAATCTTGTCTAGAGTCGGTCAAAATTCATCAGCACATTTAGTTATGGCGAAATTAACTTGTCAAACGTTTGAAAGACTTTCCGGAAATGCCTTAGTTTATAAAAGGCTTTCCTTTGATAGGTGGGGTATATCACATTGGGGAGACCGTAAGTTACGCCGTGTTTTCTTTAAAGCATTAAATGCGGGGAACCCAAATGCAATTTTACGCTACGGGTTAAGAACCTATTTTGACTCAACATATCCCAACATAGGATTTCGTGAATTAGAAAGAGCTTCTAACATGCAACATAAAGAAGCATGTTATGCTTACGGGTTAGTGATGTTCGCTTCTTACCAAACTGAGAAAAAGAACATCGGATTGCAGCTTTTAAATAAAACTTTCCCACAAGTGACGGATTCAGTAGTTGGGGTGAGAAACAAGGTTTTTAGATTATTACGGGGCTGTTGGACATTACGAAACCCTCGTCCTTTTGACGACATTAAAACATGCTGCCTAGTCAATGGTCATAACGGTTATTTTCCACAAGACCAAGGATGGGAAGTAGTCTTAGTAAAACCAGAATGCATGACTTATTTCTGGACTTATGAATTACGTGTCTTTATTTCCTTTGCTGAACAACTTGCGTATTAACTAGATTTATCTTAAAAACTGTCCCGTATCAAAGTGTACTATATTTCATGTTATATGTAATATAGCGAAGTTGTAAGTTTGAAGAATATTTATATGTGATATATTATTATAATCAGTTTTTCATATGGAATTGTAGTAGTTGAATTGTATATTAGCTACTAAGTATGAACTTAACGGGTAGGTAGTACCCGAATTTAAACTTATAAAACGCTAATATGAAGAAAAAGCTTTTATAAATGAGTTCATATTATGCTACGAAATACTATTGACTACTCTTAATATTCTATATGATTAACTCGATTCAGTTGTCTATTTTGAAGGAAATGGCACCGACTACTCGACACACCATGAATATGAACGAAGAGGAATTTCGTACCTTTCTTGCTGCAAACATAGCCGTAGTACAGGCTGCGCCACATACCAACAATAACGCTGAATCTAGCAATGCAGCTAACGGTGCAAGAAATCGTGTAGGATGCACCTACAAAGAATTCAATGCCTACAAACCTTTGGAATTTTATGGAACCGAAGGACCAATTGGATTGAAACGGTGGACCGAGAAAGTCGAATCGGTGTTTGCCATAAGTAAGTGTACTGAAGAGGACAAAGTTAAGTACGCTACGCATACCTTCATAGGTACTGCGTTAACGTGGTGGAACACCTATCTTGAACAGGTTGGACAAAATGCTGCTTACGCATTACCGTGGTCGGCATTCAAGCAATTGATGATCGAGCAGTACCGTCCTAGAAACGAAGTCAATAAACTCAAGGCAGAACTTAGAGAGTTACGAACACAAGGGTTCGAAGTTACCACATATGAACGACGATTCACAGAGTTTTGCCTATTGTGTCCGGGAGCATTTGAAGATGAAGAAGAGAAGATCGACGCGTTTGTAAAAGGGTTACCAGTAAGGATTCAAGAAGATGTGAGTTCACACGAGCCCGCTTCTATACAGAAGGCAAGTCGAATGGCTCATAAACTCATAAATCAAATTGAGGGAAGAATTAAAGAGCAGGCGGCCGAAGAAGCCAACACGAAACAACTCAAGAGGAAGTGGGAGGAAAATGGTGACAAGAGTCACCAGTACAACAACAACAACAATTACAACCACAATCGCAACAATTATCCCAACAACCGCAACAACAATCGCAACAATAACCGCAATCTTAACAATAACTACAACAAACATCCCAACAACAACAACAACAATTACAACAACCGTTTCAACAACAATAACAATCCCAACAACAACCTCAATAACAACAACGGTAACAAAAACCAAAAACAGCCATGTCATAGGTGTGAAGAAAATCATCAGGGGTTTTGCACAACATTTTGCAACAGGTGTAAAAGAAATGGTCATAGCGCGACAAAGTGTGAGGTCTATGGACCAAAGTTTAACAGAACTAAAGGAACAAATAATGCCGGAACAAGTAATGCCGAAACGAATAGTGTCGGAGCAAGTAATACCAATGCTGTTTGTTATAAATGTGGAAAACTGGGCCACATTATTAGAAATTGCCCGAATCAGGGGAATACTAATGGGCAGGGCCGTGGAAGAGTTTTCAATATTAATGCGGCAGAAGCACAGGAAGACCCGAAGCTTGTTACGGGTACGTTTCTTATTGACGATAAATCTGCTTATGTTTTATTTGATTTGGGGGCGGATAGAAGCTATATGAGTAGAGAATTTTGTGCTAAATTAAGTTGCCCATTGGCGCCTTTGGATAGTAAATTTTTACTCGAATTAGCAAATGGTAAATTAATTTCAGCAGAAAATATATGTCGGAATTGAGAAATTAAACTGGTTAGCGAAACATTTAAGATTGACTTGATACCAGTAGAGTTAGGGAGTTTTGATGTGATAATCGGTATGGACTGGTTGAGAGAAGTGAAAGCAGAGATCGTTTGTTACAAAAATGCAATTCGCATTATACGAGAAAAAGGAAAACCCTTAATGGTGTACGGAGAAAAGAGCAACGCGAAGTTAAATCTTATTAGTAACCTGAAGGCACAAAAACTAATAAGAAAAGGTTGCTATGCTGTGCTAGCACACATCGAGAAAGTTAATTCTGAAGAAAATAACATCAATGATATTCCCGTCGCAAAAGAATTTCCCGATGTATTTCCGAAAGAATTACCGGGACTACCTCCACACATATCCGTTGAATTTCAAATAGACCTTGTACCGGGAGCTGCACCAATAGCTCGTGCTCCATACAGACTCGCACCTAGCGAAATGAAGGAACTTCAGAGCCAATTACAAGAACTTTTAGAGCGTGGTTTCATTCGACCAAGCACATCACCGTGGGGAACTCCTGTTTTGTTTGTCAAGAAGAAAGATGGTACATTCAGATTGTGTATCGACTACCGAGAGTTGAACAAACTTACCATCAAGAACCGCTACCCACTACCGAGAATCGACGACTTATTTGATCAACTACAAGGCTCGTCTGTTTATTCGAAGATTGATTTACGTTCTGGATATCATCAAATGCGGGTGAAGGAGGATGATATTCCAAAGACTGCTTTTAGGACGCGTTACGGTCATTACGAGTTTATGGTTATGCCTTTTGGATTGACTAACGCACTAGCTGTGTTCATGGACCTCATGAACCGAGTGTGTGGGCCATATCTTGACAAGTTTGTCATTGTTTTCGTCGATGACATACTTATTTACTCGAAGAATGATCAAGAGCACGAAGAACATTTGAGAAAAGTGCTAGAGTTGCTGAGAAAAGAAAAACTGTACGCTAAGTTTTCAAATTGTGCATTTTGGTTGGAAGAAGTTCAATTCCTCGATCACATAGTGAACAAAGAAGGTATTCAGGTGGATCCAGCAAAGATCGAAACCGTTGAAAAGTGGGAAACCCCGAAAACTCCGAAACACATACGCCAGTTTTTAGGACTAGCGGGTTACTACAGAAGGTTCATCCAAGACTTTTCCAGAATAGCAAAACCCTTGACTGCATTAACGCATAAAGGGAAGAAATTAGAATGGAAAGATAAACAAGAGAAAGCGTTTCAATTGTTAAAGAAAAAGTTAACTACGGCACCTATATTGTCATTACCTGAAGGGAATGAAGATTTTGTGATATATTGTGACGCCTCAAAGCAAGGTCTCGGTTGTGTATTAATGCAACGAACGAAAGTAATTGCTTATGCATCTAGACAATTGAAGATTCACGAACAGAATTATACGACGCATGATTTGGAATTAGGCGCGGTTGTTTTTGCATTAAAGACTTGGAGGCACTACTTATATGGGGTCAAAAGTATTATATATACCGACCACAAAAGTCTTCAACACATATTTAATCAGAAACAACTGAATATGAGGCAGCGTAAGGTGGATTGAATTGTTGAATGATTATGACTTTGAGATTCGTTACCACCCGGGGAAGGCAATTGTGGTAGCCGACGCCTTGAGCAGGAAGGACAGAGAACCCATTCGAGTAAAATCTATTAATATAATGATTCACAATAACCTTACTACTCAAATAAAGGAGGCGCAACAAGGAGTTTTAAAAGAGGAAAATTTAAAGGATGAAATACCCAAAGGATCGGAGAAGCATCTTAATATTCGGGAAGACGGAACCCGGTATAGGGCTGAAAGGATTTGGGTACCAAAATTTGGAGATATGAGAGAAATGGTACTTAGAGAAGCTCATAAAACCAGATACTCAATACATCCTGGAACGGGGAAGATGTACAAGGATCTCAAGAAACATTTTTTGAAATGTCCCGTTCTTATTGATTAAAAACGTTCCATATTAATTGATTTCGTTACGAGGTTTTGACCTCTATATGAGACGTTTTTCCAAAGACTGCATTCATTTTTAAAACAAACCATAACCTTTATTTCATCAATAAAGGTTTAAAAAGTGTTACGTAGATTATCAAATAATGATAATCTAAAATATCCTGTTTACACACGACCATTACATAATGGTTTACAATACAAATATGTTATATCGAAATACGTTTCTTGAATGCAGGTTTTATACAATATCATACAAGCATGGACTCCAAATCTTGTCCTTATTTTAGTATGCAACATCGGAAGCTCTTAGTATTCACCTGAGAATAAACATGCTTTAAACGTCAACAAAAATGTTAGTGAGTTATAGGTTTAACCTATATATATCAAATCATAACAATAGACCACAAGATTTCATATTTCAATACACATCCCATACATAGAGATAAAAATCATTCATATGGTGAACACCTGGTAACCGACATTAACAAGATGCATATATAAGAATATCCCCATCATTCCGGGATCCTCCTTCGGACATGATATAAATTTCGAAGTACTAAAGCATCCGGTACTTTGGATGGGGCTTGTTGGGCCCGATAGATCTATCTTTAGGATTCGCGTCAATTAGGGTGTCTGTTCCCTAATTCTTAGATTACCAGACTTAATAAAAAGGGGCATATTCGATTTCGATAATTCAACCATAGAATGTAGTTTCACGTACTTGTGTCTATTTTGTAAATCATTTATAAAACCTGCATGTATTCTCATCCCATAAATATTAGATTTTAAAAGTGGGACTATAACTCACTTTCACAGATTTTTACTTCGTCGGGAAGTAAGACTTGGCCACTGGTCGATTCACGAACCTATAACAAATATGTACATATATATCAAAGTATATTCAAAATATATTTACAACACTTTTAATACATTTTGATGTTTTAAGTTTATTAAGTCAGCTGTCCTCGTTAGTAACCTACAACTAGTTATCCAACGTTAGATGTACAGAAAAAAATTGATATATATTATCTTGAATCAATCCACGACCCAGTGTATACACGTCTCAGGCTAGATCACAACTCAAAGTATATATATTTTTGGAATCAACCTCAACCCTGTATAGCTAACTCCCACATTACTGCATATAGAGTGTCTATGGTTGTTCCAAATAATATATACACATGGGTCGATATGATATGTCAAAACATTTGCATACGTGTCTATGGTATCTCAAGATTACATAATATATTAGAATACATGTATAATACAATATAAGTTAGCTAGGATATGATTAATATAGATTTGTTACCAATTTTCACGTTGTTACAACAAGAAAAATTATCCAATCTTGTTTTACCCATAACTTCTTCGTTTTAAATCCATTTTGAGTGAATCAAATTGCTATGGTTTCATATTGAACTCTATTTTATGAATCAAAACAGAAAAGGTATAGGTTTATAGTCAAAAATTTAAGTTACATGTCAATTACTAAAGAGGTAGTCATTTTTGTCGAAAAAACGACATCTTGATGACCATTTTGGAAAACATACTTTCACTTTGAGTTTAACCATGATTTTTGGATATAGTTTCATGTTCATAAGAAAAATCATTTTCCCAAAAGAAAAACTTTTAAATCAAAGTTTATCATAGTTTTTAATTAACTAACCCAAAACAGCCCGCTGTGTTACTACGACGGCGTATGTCCAGTTTTACGGTGTTCTTCGTGTTTTCAGGTTTTAAATCATTAAGTTAGCATATCATATAGATATAGAACATGTTTTTAGTTGATTTTAAAAGTCAAGTTAGAAGGATTAACTTTTGTTTGCGAACAAGTTTAGAATTAACTAAACTATGTTCTAGTGATTACAAGTCTAAACCTTCGAATAAGATAGCTTTATATGTAGGAATCGAATGATGTTATGGACATCATTACTACCTCAAGTTTTCTGGATAAAGCTACTGGAAATGAGAAAAATGGATCTAGCTCCAAAGGATCCTTGGATGACTTGAAAGTTCTTGAAGCAGAATCATGACACGAAAACAAGTTCAAGTAAGATTTCCACTCGAAATAAGATTGTTATAGTTATAGAAATTGAATCAAAGTTTAAATATGAGTATTACCTTATATTAGAAAGATATCTTACTGTAAATAAGAAAGATTTCTTGAGGTTGGATGATCACTTTACAAGATTGGAAGTAAGCTAGCAAACTTAGAAGTATTCTTGATTTTATGTAACTAGAACTTGTAGAATATATGAAGAACACTTAGAACTTGAAGATAGAACTTGAGAGAGATCAATTAGATGAAGAAAATTGAAGAATGAAAGTGTTTGTAGGTGTTTTTGGTCGTTGGTGTATGGATTAGATATAAAGGATATGTAATTTTGTTTTCATGTAAATAAGTCATGAATGATTACTCATATTTTTGTAATTTTATGAGATATTTCATGCTAGTTGCCAAATGATGGTTCCCACATGTGTTAGGTGACTCACATGGGCTTCTAAGAGCTGATCATTGGAGTGTATATACCAATAGTACATACATCTAAAAGCTGTGTATTGTACGAGTACGAATACAGGTGCATACGAGTAGAATTGTTGATGAAACTGAACGAGGATGTAACTGTAAGCATTTTTGTTAAGTAGAAGTATTTTGATAAGTATCTTGAAGTCTTTCAAAAGTGTATGAATACAAATTAAAACACTACATGTATATACATTTTAACTGAGTCGTTAAGTCATCGTTAGTCGTTACATGTAAGTGTTGTTTTGAAACCTTTAGGTTAACGGTCTTGTTAAATGTTGTTAACCAATTGTTTATTAAATTAAATGAGATGTTAAATTATTATATTATCATGATATTATGATGTATGAATATCTCTTAATATGATATATACATTAAAATATCGTTACAACGATAATCGTTACATATAAGTCTCGTTTCGTAATTCTTGAATTAGTAGTCTTGTTTTTACATATGTAGTTCATTGTTAACACACTTAATGATATATTTAAATATCATTTTATCATGTTAAATATAGTGTATCAATATCTTAATATGATACATATGTATTTAGTAGACGTTATCATAACGATAATCGTTATATATATCATTTCGAGTTTCTTAACTTAGTAATCTCATTTCTTATGTATATTGTTACGACCCGGAAATTTCCGACTAAATTTAAACTTTATCTTTATATTATTCTGACACGATAAGCAATGTTTGTTAAGTTAAATCTCAAGGATTTTAAACTATGTTTATACATTCATTTAAACCTCGACCAAATTCCAATGATTCACGAACCATTAAATGAACATATATGAATATGTATGTATATGTGTATATGTTATAAATTGAAAATGTTAACAAAGTATTTAAAATTATAATGCTTTATATGAACGTATTTGTTTCAATATGATTATCGACGAAATTAAAAAAAAAATATATTAAATGATTGAATTATCAGAAACATTGAATTATGATTACAAGTCTCTGTTGAGAGGTCCACTATGATTTGAGAAAATCTATTCCTCTTAACGATATTCGGAATAATTTGTAAAGCTATTTATAAATAAAAATAAAAAGTGTCATTTACGAAAGTTAGACAAAAGCTAATGGAGAATTGGTTTCCATAATATTCTATTAATCTATTTTCAAACGTACAAAAACGTTTTCAGTTTAAAAAGAACTTTATTATTAAAACGTATATAACCTTTATAAATATCTGGAATCACTTTTGACAACTCATTACTTAACCAGTATAATAAATATAATGATATTTATATTTTATTTCATTAAATATATATAACGATTCAAATTAATATTATATATATTTATACGCGTATTATACATACATAATTTTTATACTTTTACTATACTTTAACTTTACTTTTACTTTACTTTTACTTTACTTTAACTTTAATAATTCACTTTAATAATTCATACTTTAATAATTTACTTTAATAATTCATACTTTAATAATTCATACTTTAATAATTCACTTTAATAATTCACTTTAATAATTCATACTTTAATAATTCACTTTAATAATTCATACTTTAATAATTCACTTTAATAATTCACTTTAATAATTCATACTTTAATAATTCATACTTTAATAATTCACTTTAATAATTCATACTTTAATAATTCATACTTTAATAATTCACTTTAATAATTCATACTTTAATAATTCACTTTAATAATTCAAAAATCTATTATAAATAGAATTCAATAGGTTTCATTATTTCATAGAAACTTAAAAATATATTTCTCTAAACTCTCTCAATCGATTTACATATATATATATATATATATATATATATATATATATATATATATATATATATATATATATATTGCTCTGTATTATTTCAAGATATTATTAGTATACATAAAATATTACGACGGAGTGATGTCCGAGTGATTTCCAAATAGTTTTTTGAATGAGTCGAAGCTAAGGAAATTATGGGTTATAGCTATGGAGGTGATGGGTATGGTTCATGGGTATGCTCGTGAGGTCAATCTAGTGTTTATCATCTCCGTTGCGTCTACGTACTTTCCTGCAATATTGAATCTCAATATTGATACGTGAGCACTCATAACTTAACTTTTATATATCAATAGTGTATCCCTGACTAGTGCTCGAGTATATAGGATTATGCATGCTTGTACATTCGATATTGTCCTTAGATAGGTTTGTTGAATTATGAATTAGATACATATGCTACTGAGATAGGGTATATGATATGCATGTCATTGAAAAGCTAGCGAAAAATTAAGAACTTTTCATTTAGATATCGAATGGTTTCGATGAACGGATTAGAAGTTATAGTCAACTGAATTTTAGTATTATTGTTAAAA
The DNA here is from genome assembly GCF_046630445.1 of Rutidosis leptorrhynchoides. NCBI lineage: Eukaryota > Viridiplantae > Streptophyta > Magnoliopsida > Asterales > Asteraceae > Rutidosis > Rutidosis leptorrhynchoides. Next base: position 404,701,422 of record NC_092336.1, on the reverse strand, counting down.
TGATTATTATTACTATCATCGTTATTATTTTAATAGAAATATCATTGTTATTATAAAATATCATTATTACTATTATGTTAGTATTATCATTTTATCATAATACCATTTTTAGTAAATATAAATATTGTTATTTTTTATAGAATAATAATTATTATTATTACAAAATAATACAACTTTTACTCATTATTATTATGATCAATATTATTTTATCAAATAAATAGGGGATACAAAGATATTTTTCACCACGCGTAATATAATTACATTAATAATACTTACCACTATAGTTTTACGATATTAAGTGAACTTTATAAATTTTACTACTTAAGATATATAAAAGTATATTTTATCATATATAAACGTTAATATAAATTTTTATTAATAAATGACTTTTATTATTATAAACTCTAATAAATATATTTAAATATATAAAACGACTATAGTTAAGTTATATAATAAACACGTATAAATTTTAGAAGTCATTTTGGGTCAAGTTGATTTTTGTTGACCTTTGCATATTAGTCTCGAGCATTAGGATTGTGGTACACTATGACTTGACCAAAAATTGTTGGACAAATATTGACCAACATATAAATATATATAATTAATATAGGTTCGTGAATCCGAGGCCAACCTTGCACTTGTTAAATGACGTTATATGTATTTTTACTACGAAATACAGTATGGTGAGTTTCATTACTTCCTTTTTATATATATTTTTGGGCTGAGAATACATGCGCTGTTTTATAAATGTTTTACGAAATAGGCACAAGTTTTAAAACTAATTCTATGTGGGTTTAAACCAGAAATATACCCTTAGCTTGGTAACATTAAACTACTTGTCTATGTACGGTAGGCGCGAATCCTAAAGATAGATCTATTGGGTCTGACAAACCCCATCCTGACTATGGGATGCTTTAGTACTTCGAGGTTATTTTAAATACACCTGATCTGGTGTACTTCAGAGGGTAAAACATGAACGTTAAGGCTTGTTACCGGGCACCTACAACTTATAGAATACTTTTATACACTTGCGAGTGTACATATATTTATAAACGGAAATCTTGTGGTCTATTAATATATTGAAATGATTGTTATGATAAACCTATGAACTCACCATCCTTTTGGTTGACACTTTAAAGCATGTTTATTCTCAGGTATTAAAGAAATCTTCCGCTGTGCATTAGCTCATTTTAAGGATATTAGTTGGAGTCATTCATGGCATATTTTGAAAGACGTTGCATTCGAGTCATTGAGTTCATCAAGATTATTATTATGTCAATTATAGTTGGATGTATTATGAAATGGTGTGCATGCCGTCAACTTTCGTTGTAAAGAAAGTTTTTCTTTTAAAAACGAATGCAATGTTTGTAAAATGTATCATATAGAGGTCAAATACCTCGCGATGTAATCAACTATTGTGAATCGTTTATAATGTATATGAACGGGTCCTTTCAGTTGGTATCAGAGCAGTAGTCTTAGCGAACCAGGTCTGCATTAGTGTGTCTAACTGATAGTCATTAGGATGCATCAGTGAGCCTGGACTTCGACCGTGTCTGCATGTCAAAAGTTTTGCTTATCATTTTTGTCGGAAATTGCCTGCTTATCATTCTTAGTCTAGACACGTCTTACTGCATTGATTGCATGAATAGTGTATAGACAAAATTCATATCTTAGCGTATCTGTTAATCCATATCTTAGCGTATCTGTTACTGTAAACTTTGCCTGACATATCCCGTAAATTCCTCCGTAATCTACGAAATCTTTTGTGCTATATATATAGATATTCTATGTAATTAGAATACCACCCAATAGCCGAAAAATTATTTCATATCAAAAAATCCTTTATTCAATCGAACGAAATGGAATTCGTCATTAGTTCAAGTCCCTCGAATTCCGATATGGAATCCCACTCAAGCTCCAAAAGCAGTGTGACCGGAATGGATCAACCAATTAGCCATCATCTATTCTGGATGAATTGGGGATAGGTTCGTAGCCTCCTCAATAATTGGAGACAAGAAGAAGGTGATCTCTTCCATCCACCACATTGCCCTCTTGGCGATGAACCTGAAGCATTTACCGGCGAACCGGTCCGAAACACCATTTTCTCTCTCATTTCCAGAGTATCTCGTCACGATTATATACTACATCAAATTCTAGATTTTATTTATCCGCTCGTCCGAACCAACAATCACCCCGGTGTAATACAAGAAGTCAACGCGCTTCGCGCTCGAGTAGTGGCTTTAGAGAATATGGTGCAAGGGTTACAAACACCAACAAATAACGAAGTATTAATTCATAATTTCAATTTTATTGAATAAATACTCCGTAAAAGTTATGTAATTTCTAAAGTCTTTAGGGATTATTCAGTTCTAGTTTCAACCGTAAATCAAATGAGTTTAATTTAATATTAACTCATTAAATCTATGTTACATCTGAAGAAAATATGCACATATATATTTTCATAAAGACTGTAATAAAATTCTGTTGTACAAAATATTAATTGTGAAAAAAAAAATTTAACGGGTAGGTAATACCCGAGAGATATATAAATTCACAATTAATATGTTACATTTTTCGAATCTGATTAAGCAAATCATCAACTATACTCCCAAAATCTCACAACAATATACATTCTTGTATAGTAATCAAAACAACCATTCTCACCCAAATTTGATTACGCATTCTGATTTTGACAAATCAAAATTCAAGTCATGATTTAACAGAAGACATCACTCTTAGATTCCTACATCTTTCAAAGCTATACTTTGACTTTAAAACTGTGTTAGAACATCATATGTATATTAACGATTACAAACTGTGTTCAAACTCTCCGAAGTTTTTGAAGACACTTCAAACAATGAACAATCGAGATGATGATCCAACCACATATTACCCACATTTATGTACCTAAAAAGCTCTCGAAGCCAAAGTCATAGTTCGACGCGTATCCGTGTCAGACCCTTTGGCATTTATTAGCTAAAATGACTTTTCAATTCCTTTTCAAAGTAGACAGTTTTGTCACAGCTCTAGCAAGTCAACTTCGACTTTTCAGTCGGACTAGTCTTATTATAACCTCGATAGATACATTGCCCTTTCGTCATCGTTACTGGGGACCTTTCATATCACGCCACCTTAGCAATAAACTTACCAACAACTTCAATTATCTTTGACTTTTCGAAAAATCATTATATTTATTGAAATCACATCATTTACTCATTCGCATCTTGTAACGAGAATTGTCATACGAATCATCGGAAAACAGTAACCAGTATTTTGAAATCTCGCAGCATGTCTACGCCAACAGTTATATGTGTACGTAAAACGTCTATCTCCTGGACTTACATACTTTGAATGTGAAGTTCTGAAAAATATTTTGAACTGCAAACTAGTTCTTGAAATGCTGACGAAGCATCAAAAACTGTAAACGATCTTAACAGTAAAAAGTTTGATGACAAAGAATAGTAAGGTGGTAAAGCTGAGAAAAAGAGAAGGTTTGGAACTGGAAAACGGATTGAACAGACTATGAAGGAGGCTGTGGACAAATCACAAAGACTAAATCTGCCTTCAAAGAATCCAAATGGTTCAGTTCCTGCTAAAGACATTAACGAATACCTTACTCTTTATTCTAAACCTTTACAGACAAATCTTCATCATCATCCATCAATATTGGAAATTCTAAGAAATTATCATATCTTTCATTATAAATATCCGTGATATTTCTGAAGATATTTTCACAACTAATCTTATCTGAAGTCATTTTATCTCTTTGCGCTATCAGTGTTACATCATATAAGAAACTATTAGTTTCTATATTCTATAAACTTTCGAGTTTAAATTATGAATGTTTTGAAGTAGTGTTGGGAACTGAAGCATGAGTTAGTATAATATAATGACACTTGATCAACGTGATTATATTACAGTATGTCATGCTGAGTTTCTAATGGGACATGACGATTCACAGACCATGCCGTCATCATGTTCCATGTTACACGACTCTTGTATTCTATTTAATCTCTAAAAATATCAAGAATATATTTTCTTGATGATTCGGTCTTTTCAGGGTATTCTGGTAAATTAACAAATCAAGATCGCGCCATTACCATTTCCTTCTTAGAACATTAACTATGTTCATTCCGAAATTCATATCTGCGAATATTGGACCATTACAAACGTTGCTTAATCGCAAGAAGAAGAAACGAAAGGACAAAACTCCAAAATAGAAATTGGAGTATAAATCGCAGCAAATAGAAGGGAGCATTAACTATGGATGTCAATGATTATAGAAGACAAAAGCAGGGGCTTTGAAATATAAGGGATAAGGGAAGATATAAAACCCAACAACCACCCAAAAATTATAAACCGTATATATCGATGCATATAGCAATATAAAGACACGGAAGAACTAAAAACACTATAAAACCGAGAGTATCGTAGAAGTAAATAGATTCTTCTGGAGGCAGATGAAAAAGAAGAATGACAGATATGAAAGGTAGGAGTATATCGAGAATCAGTACTGGATGAAGCATATTGACAAATACTTTAAAATATGAGTTGAGGGAGAAAGAATAGAAGGTGTGAGTTGTAAGGAAACGAATGAGGTGGATTTATAATGAAATACCCGACAGAGAAATCAAGATGGATTATCGTATTAATTCGAAGAGAATCATAATCTCCTTAATCACCGAAGCATCAAATCCAACATAGATTACAAAGATTTTCTTTAAATTCGGAGATCAATTGTGATGACGTCAAAAGATATGACGAATCACTATAATCTTATTTCCTTCATTTACGATAACTTCCCTCATACGCTTCGAGTAATCGAATTATTTTATCCATACTTCTTAGACATGATAAAACTTCACAATCGTTACGTCATAATAACATTCTCATTGTTAGCCATAACGACCTCTATCAAATTTCGGGGACGAAATTTCTTTAACGGGTAGGTATTGTGACGATCCGGAAATTTCAGACTAAATTTAAACTTTATCTTTATATTATTCTGACACGATAAGTAATGTTTGTTAAGTTAAATCTCAAGGATTTTAAACTATGTTTATACATTCATTTAAACCTCGACCAAATTCCAATGATTCGCGAACCATTAAATGAACATATATGAATATGTATGTATATGTGTATATGTTATAAATTGAAAATGTTAACAAAGTATTTAAACTTATAATGCTTTATATGAAGGTATTTGTTTCAATATGATTATCGACGAAATTAAAAAAAAATATATTAAATGATTGAATTATCAGAAACATTGAATTATGATTACAAGTCTCTGTTGAGAGGTCCACTATGATTTAAGAAAATCTATTCCTCTTAACGATATTCGGAATAATTTGTAAAGCTATTTATAAATAAAAATAAAAAGTGTCATTTACGAAAGTTAGACAAAAGCTAATGGAGAATTGGTTTCCATAATATTCTTTTAATCTATTTTCAAACGTACAAAAACGTTTTCAGTTTAAAAAGAACTTTATTATTAAAACGTATATAACCTTTATAAATATCTGGAATCACTTTTGACAACTCATTACTTAACCAGTATAATAAATATAACGATATTTATATTTTATTTCTTTAAATATATATAACGATTCAAATTAATATTATATATATTTATACGCGTATTATACATACATAGTTTTTATACTTTTACTATACTTTAACTTTACTTTTACTTTACTTTTACTTTACTTTAACTTTAATAATTTACTTTAATAATTCATACTTTAATAATTCACTTTAATAATTCATACTTTAATAATTCACTTTAATAATTCATACTTTAATAATTCATACTTTAATAATTCACTTTAATAATTCATACTTTAATAATTCACTTTAATAATTTATACTTTAATAATTCACTTTAATAATTCAAAAATCTATTATAAATAGAATTCAATAGGTTTCATTATTTCATAGAAACTTAAAAATATATTTCTCTAAACTCTCTCAATCGATTTACATATATATATATATATATATATATATATATATATATATATATATATATATATATATATATATATATATATATATATATATATATTGCTCTGTATTATTTCAAGATATTATTAGTATACATAAAATATTACGACGGAGTGATGTCCGAGTGATTTCAAAATAGTTTTTTGAATGAGTCGAAGCTAAGGAAATTATGGGTTATAGCTATGGAGGTGATGGGTATGGTTCATGGGTATGCTCGTGAGGTCAATCTAGTGTTTATCATCTCCGTTGCGTCTACGTACTTTCCTGCAATATTGAATCTCAATATTGATACGTGAGCACTCACAACTTAACTATTATATATCAATAGTGTATCCCTGACTAGTGCTCGAGTATATAGGATTATGCATGCTTGTACATTCGATATTGTCCTTAGATAGGTTTGTTGAATTATGAATTAGATACATATGCTACTGAGATAGGGTATATGATATGCATGTCATTGAAAAGCTAGCGAAAAATTAAGAACTTTTCATTTAGATATCGAATGGTTTCAATGAACGGATTAGAAGTTATAGTCAACTGAATTTTAGTATTATTGTTAAAATGATTATTATTACTATCGTCGTTATTATTTTAATAGAAATATCATTGTTATTATAAAATATCATTATTACTATTATGTTAGTATTATCATTTTATCATAATACCATTTTTAGTAAATATAAATATTGTTATTTTTTTATAGAATAATAATTATTATTATTACAAAATAATACAACTTTTACTCATTATTATTATGATCAATATTATTTTATCAAATAAATAGGGGATACAAAGATATTTTTCACCACGTGTAATATAATTACATTAATAATACTTACCACTATAGTTTTACGATATTAAGTGAACTTTATAAATTTTACTACTTAAGATATATAAAAGTATATTTTATCATATATAAACGTTAATATAAATTTTTATTAATAAATGACTTTTATTATTATAAAATCTAATAAATATATTTAAATATATAAAACGACTATAGTTAAGTTATATAATAAACACGTATAAATTTTAGAAGTCATTTTGGGTCAAGTTGACTTTTGTTGACTTTTGCATATTAGTCTCGAGCATTAGGATTGTGGTACACTATGACTTGACCAAAAATTGTTGGACAAATATTGACCAACATATAAATATATATAATTAATATAGGTTCGTGAATCCGAGGCCAACCTTGCACTTGTTAAATGACGTTATATGTATTTTTACTATGAAATACAGTATGGTGAGTTTCATTACTTCCTTTTTATATATATTTTTGGGCTGAGAATACATGCGCTGTTTTATAAATGTTTTACGAAATAGGCACAAGTACTAAACTAATTCAACGTGGGTTTAAACCAGAAATATACCCTTAGCTTGGTAACATTAAACTACTTGTCTATGTACGGTAGGCGCGAATCCTAAAGATAGATCTATTGGGTCTGACAAACCCCATCCTGACTATGAGATGCTTTAGTACTTCGAGGTTATTTTAAACACACCTGATCTGGTGTACTTCAGAGGGTAAAACATGAACGTTAAAGCTTGTTACCGGGTGCCTACAACTTATAGAATACTTTTATACACTTGCGAGTGTACATATATTTATAAACGGAAATCTTGTGGTCTATTAATATATTGAAATGATTGTTATGATAAACCTATGAACTCACCAACCTTTTGGTTGACACTTTAAAGCATGTTTATTCTCAGGTATTAAAGAAATCTTCCGCTGTACATTAGCTCATTTTAAGGATATTACATTGAGTCATTCATGGCATATTTTGAAAGACGTTGCATTCGAGTCATTGAGTTCATCAAGATTATTATTATGTCAATTATAGTTGGATGTATTATGAAATGGTGTGCATGCCGTCAACTTTCGTTGTAAAGAAAGTTTTTCTTTTAAAAACGAATGCAATGTTTGTAAAATGTATCATATAGAGGTCAAATACCTCGCGATGTAATCAACTATTGTGAATCATTTATAATGTATATGAACGGGTCCTTTCAGTAATGTAATAACCCGACTTTTTCCGTTAAATACTTAACAACCATTTATTAAATTCAATGATTTTTCCATGCCATATTTTTTTTTCTATATTAAAGAACAGACTACGTTTGATATGTGTTAATTTATCACTAGAAAATTTTGAAAATTAGTAATAATAAAGTTAATAATTGAAACTAATAACTTATGAAAGATATATAAATACTTTATAAATAAATATATAAAATGATAAATAAAAATATATAATAAATGGTTAAATTGAATTTCGACATCACTAGATTCGTATATATTTCTAGTCACTATTTAAATCCAAGTTGTAAGAAATTTTGTTTACTACTTTTTAGTATTTTTTTTATATAAAACACTACGGTTAGTGAAACCAAGAAAAATACCTTTTCAGACAACGAAACGCATGAATACTTATTTTATATAATAATTAAGTTTTAAAAAAATCGAATTATTTAATTGGGATATTTTTAAATTAAACCCGAGAAAATTAGTTTAAACATTCATGTTTCAATAAAGGACAAATATTTATTTAATGTAAAATATTATAAATAAGTATTTTATGAAAAACACAAACCAGGTATGACGTCAAGAGTTTAAAAGGTTTCAAACAATATGGATATATATAATTTTTTTATAAATATAAAATTAACCAGTCATTGAATCATATTAAGATAAAATACATTGGATCTTAGCTAAAGGATAAAAATTTAATTATAACATGTGACTTTACAGTAATACCCGTGTTTACCAAATTATTACACCCGAGATATATTCATACCCGTGACTACACTGTATTATCCGTGATGTCTATTATTAAGATAGATATATCCCGTGACTATACAGTTAACACCCGTGTTTTATAGCTGTGATATATATATATATATATATATATATATATATATATATATATATATATATATATATATATATATATATATATATATATATATTAATCTATAACCCTAATTTATTCATACCCGTTCATTTTTCTTCTTCTCCTCAAGAACACCCACATTCTTCTTCACTTCTAACCTCAAATTCTCCTTCAATATTTGCTTGATCACAAAATCGTTTACATATTCGGATTCCTCTCGAAGAGGTCTACTTATCCATACCAACAATTTCTTGATTTGAGTAAGTTTTAAAAACTCCAATTTTCTAGTTTTCATATTTTTGTTACATATTAGGGTAGATATAGTGTCTAGTGCTCAAGTCCTTGTATGTATGCATGATATTGTTCGTTAATTTGATCATTTGTTGACTTGTTGATGAATCACGAATTTGAATGGTATGTTACTGATATGAACATGATATTTACAGTTTATGAAATACTTATAAATGAAATCCTTGTAAAAAACTATTAATTTTAGGCTCAAGAATCACTTGATTTCGTTTAGAATTGCTTCCGGTATGATTAATTGAAGTTTAACATGATATTACATGAAATCCGAATTGTTTTGCCATGTTTCTAGAATTTTGACTTTGTTATCTGTAAATATAAGTATGTAGATGGATTACTATTGAAAAACTATTAATTTTAGGCTCAAGAATCAATTGATTTCGTTATCGTATGCTCCCGATATGTTAAATTGAAGTTTTCATGTGATCTTGCTATGAATCCTAATTTTTTGAGATGAATGCTTTATGATTGAGTTTGTGAACTGATGTTAGATGTATAGATAATTGAAAAACACCCAAGATAGACTTATGATTCATGTTAATCGGATATGTAAAGCCCTCGTTATGGTTAATTAAAGGTTTGTGATTTTATTGCTTAAAAATTTATTTCGGTTTAAAAATTCGTAATTGAAACTGTGAATCTGGGAAAGTATGCTATATATTCAGGTCCGGAGAGGTATATAGTTGTATTGCTTGCGAAAAAAAACATTTGGTTTTCATTTAGATATTGTCCAATTCCGATAAAAGAGTCAAAATCTATGGCCAAATCAAAGTTAGAATTTTATATTATTTAAAACCGGACAGAACAGTTTTATTGGGATGCGTGCGACTTGATCTCAGGATTCTGGGTTCACGATTGCGTGCGTATCGAAAAATTAATAAGTTTAGACTCCAGAAACGCGTCATTTGGATACTTTTTGGATTTGATATGATTTTTCAAAGTTTATACATGAGTACCGAAACGATTCAGCATTACATCCTGGTACGTTTTCAGTCACTGCGAGCATTCTGTTTAGGGTTAAAGGTTGTGCTTCGGATATATTATAGTCGACTAAATTCCAGAGATTTTGGCGTGTATTTCAAGTCAAACGGACCTGTACTTATTTTTAAAAAAATTCTGGAAGTTGACTACATTATTTAAGCTAAATAATATGTGCAATTGACTTTGTTTGACCAAATGGGTTTAATGGGTCAAAATGGGTAACGGTCAGTGTAGAAAAGTCCCAAACGTCGATTTAAGTAAGTTTAAAGGTTGTGGTGTTTAAAAAAAATAAGTTGTGGCATGTTTTGGTCAAAATGGGTGTTTATGACCCATTTGGGTCATACGAGCCTACTTTGACCCATATGCGAAATTTTGAGAACCAAAGGTATGTAACACATCCCGTATATTGATTTAAGTATGTTTGCAAGTTTTGGTGCTTTAAAAATGAGTTTGGGTCAAATTTGGTTTAAAGAAAGTTTTATGACTCATTCGGGTCAAACGTGCATAAATTGACCCATATGCATAATTTTGTAAAACGAAAGTCACCAACACATCTAAAATGTCATTTTTGAGCTGTGATAAAAATTTGGTTAAGTCAGGTCAGCCGGATTCAAATTTGGATCGTCAACCGAAAATTTTAGTATTTTAACAAAATTGTCAAAATGACTCTCGGACCTACTTTGAGGACTCGCAAGTTGAAATCAGTTAAGTTTAGATAAAAACTATTATTTGGTATTGAAAGTATTTGTGACAGGCTTTAAAAAGATATATTATTTGTATAATTTTGTTGAGTCTAAACAGGTATAAAACAAGCGAGAAAATGGGCAATCGTTGCTGATTTTGAACACTAACCAAAAATTTTATCAGCATTTTATGTTTCGGGAGACTGTTTTTGCGAGGTCATAACTTTAAAACCGTAACTCCGTTTTTGTCAAATAAACTGTCTATAGAAAGGTGGGATGACATACTTTCCAATGGTTATAACCTAAGGTATTATATCAAATTTGGTGGGACCCGGAATCAGCTGCAAAATACTAAAAAATACATATATGTAAATAATATAAATTTTTCTAAGTAAAAATGAATTACTTAAGTTTGACCTATGTTTGACTACTTGACCTACTTGTGTAATTTTATGCGGTTGTTGACTTGTGTTAATCATGTTGACTGTGTTTGACTTGCGTTTGACTTACATTTGACTTACTTTGACTTGCGTTGACTTTTGTTGACTTTTGCTAAATTTTGCTAAATTTATGAGTCGGACTTGAGCAATAGGACTATATGAACCCTATGACCTAACCTAGCTTGTTAGACATTTATTAACCAACATATATTCTTTAGGATGAGGTCTACGGTTACTTGCATTCCGAGTATTGGTTACATCTACGTGAATTGTTTATTGGGCTACAAAGGTGAGTTTCATTTGCTCCCTTTTTAATTGCTTTTGCAATATATATTTTTGGGCTGAGAATACATGCGCTGCTTTTATAAATGTTTACAAAATAGACACAAGTACTTAAAAATATATTCTACGTTGAGTTGTACCACTGGCATATTTCCCTGTAGCTTGGTAACTACTATTTACATGGGTATTGTAAACGCGAATCCTGTTGATAGATCTATCGGGCCTGACAACCCCAACCGGACTGGACGACCAGTATTCAACGGTTGCACAGTACTTCGTTTCGGTAACTACACTTGGTACGGTGTAGTGAGATTTCATAATAAAGGGAATATGCGACGTTGATTAAATGTTAAGTATGGTTACCAAGTGCTCAACCACTTAGAATGCTTTACATACACTTGCGAGTGTATTATGTTTATGATTATGAAATCTTGTGGTCTATTGAAACTATTGATAACTGTTGTTATGATAAACCTATGAACTCACCAACCTTTTGGTTGACACTTTTAGCATGTTTATTCTCAGATTTTTCAAAAGTGCTTCCGCTGTCTGCTTGCTATTTGCTCAAGGTGCTGCATGGAGTCTTTTATGCCATATTTTCAAAAAGACATTGCATTCAAATATTATTGTTATAATCTGTTATTAAATAAATTGATGATTTAGTCATTTTGTATAAGTTGTCATATATATTTGGGATATGTCTATATTTTGGTAAACTTTCTATGTATAGAAAGTATGTTTAAAAAAAAAAAAATGAATGCAATGTTTTATCAAAACGTATCATATAGAGATCGAAACCTCGCTGTGGGACCGTAGATAACGTATCGCATCAATAGCGATTTTGGCGGGTCGTTAGAGATGGTATCAGAGCATTGGTTCTAGGGAATTAGGTGCATTAATGTGTCTGACATGGACCGTTAGGATACATTAGTGATCTAGTCTAGAACCGTGTCGTTACACTTATATGTGATTATGTGCATATTCTGATATTAATATAATATTATTATTACTATCGGTGAGAAAGTATTTCTCCCTTTGATTACAAGCCTTCTCATGCTCAAACGAGTTCATTTTCAACACCCCGGTCATTGAAAAACCAGGAAGCGTCATTCAGGACTTTCGAAATTTCCGACATTCCTACGTGAGTTATTACTTATATAATTTTTTAGATATCATTTGTGTTATAACATGTGCTTATGTGCTTCGATTAAGAAATTCTGGACGTCTCAAATTGTGAATTGGAAGAAGTCTTTTCCGACTCACGAAGATTCTCAGTAGTTTCAAAGACATTCTTACGACATTCCCTTTCAATATTATTAATTATAATATTATATTCCCATACTATTTTTAGTACAACTCTTTTTGAAATCATTTTGATTCATAAATTTTGGAAAATGACACTTGTTTCATATCCAAAAATATTTTGGAGTAGTGTTGGAATGGAAGTATGACTTAGTGTAATATAATTACGCTTGATCAACGTGGTTATATTACGGTAAGTCATGCAGAAGTTCTAATGGAGCGTGATGGTGGTAATGCTTGATCAACCTTATCTTCACCACGTACCATGTTACAAGACTGTTTTCTGCGCTGATATCTGAATATACCAAGACTCTATATGTGACATCATTTGAGTCACGTGTGGTTTCCTTCTCATCTTTGTTATATCATACTTGCACTCCGAACCATTTATTCAAAGGTATTCGTTATCAAAGAAATATGATCTCGTTTTGCCCAACTTTCATACTTAACTACAAGATGCTCGGTCTTACTATGTCAAGACGAACATTCCTATCCTCACTTGTTTCCTAAACGCAGTTTAATCGCACCAACCAAAATTTCGGGACGAAATTTTCTTTAACGGGTAGGTAATGTAATAACCCGACCTTTTCCATTAAATACTTAACAACCATTTATTAAATTCAATGATTTTTCCATGCCATATTTTTTTTTCTATATTAAAGAACAGACTACTTTTGATATGTGTTAATTTATCACTAGAAAATTTTGAAAATTAGTAATAATAAAGTTAATAATTGAAACTAATAACTTATGAAAGATATATAAATACTTTATAAATAAATATATAAAATGATAAATAAAAATATATAATAAATGGTTAAATTGAATTTCGACATCACTAGATTCGTATATATTTCTAGTCACTATTTAGATCCAAGTTGTAAGAAATTTTGTTTACTACTTTTTAGTATTTTTTTTTTATATAAAACACTACGGTTAGTGAAACCAAGAAAAATACCTTTTCAGACAACGAAACGCATGAATACTTATTTTATATAATAATTAAGTTTTAAAAAAATCAAATTATTTAATTGGGATATTTTTAAATTAAACCCGAGAAAATTAGTTTAAACATTCATGTTTCAATAAAGGACAAATATTTATTTAATGTAAAATATTAGAAATAAGTATTTTATGAAAAACACAAACCAGGTATGACGTCAAGAGTTTAAAAGGTTTCAAACAATATGGATATATATAATTTATTTATAAATATAAAATTAACCAGTCATTGAATCATATTAAGATAAAATACATTGGATCTTAGCTAAAGGATAAAAATTTAATTATAACATGTGACTTTACAGTAATACCCGTGTTTACCAAATTATTACACCCGTGATATATTCATACCCGTGACTACACTGTATTATCCGTGATGTCTATTATTAAGATAGATATATCCCGTGACTATACAGTTAACACCCGTGTTTTATAGCTGTGATATATATATATATATATATATATATATATATATATATATATATATATATATATATATATATATATATATATTAATCTATAACCCTAATTTATTCATACCCGTTCATTTTTCTTCTTCTCCTCAAGAACACCCACATTCTTCTTCACTTCTAACCTCAAATTCTCCTTCAATATTTGCTTGATCACAAAATCGTTTACATATTCGGATTCCTCTCGAAGAGCTCTACTTATCCATACCAACAATTTCTTAATTTGAGTAAGTTTTAAAAACTCCAATTTTCTAGTTTTCATATTTTTGTTACATATTAGGGTAGATATAGTGTCTAGTGCTCAAGTCCTTGTATGTATGCATGATATTGTTCGTTAATTTGATCATTTTTTGACTTGTTGATGAATCACGAATTTGAATGGTATGTTACTGATATGAACATGATATTTTCAGTTTATGAAATACTTATAAATGAAATCCTTGTGAAAAAATATTAATTTTAGGCTCAAGAATCACTTGATTTCGTTTAGAATTGCTTCCGGTATGATTAATTGAAGTTTAACATGATATTACATGAAATCCGAATTGTTTTGCCATGTTTCTAGAATTTTGACTTTTTTATCTGTAAATATAAGTATGTAGATGGATTACTATTGAAAAACTATTAATTTTAGGCTCAAGAATCAATTGATTTCGTTATCGTATGCTCCCGATATGTTAAATTGAAGTTTTCATGTGATCTTGCTATGAATCCTAATTTTCTAAGATGAATGCTTTATGATTGAGTTTGTGAACTGATGTTAGATGTATAGATAATTGAAAAACACCCAAGATAGACTTAAGATTCATGTTAATCGGATATGTAAAGCCCTCGTTATGGTTAATTAAAGGTTTGTGATTTTGTTGCTTAAAAATTTATTTCGGTTTAAAAATTCGTAATTGAAACTGTGAATCTGGGAAAGTATGCTATATATTCAGGTCCGGAGAGGTATATAGTTGTATTGCTTGCAAAAAAAAACATTTGCTTTTCATTTAGATATTGTCCAATTCCGATAAAAGAGTCAAAATCTATGGCCAAATCAAAGTTAGAATTTTATATTTTTTAAAACCGGACAGAACAATTTTATTGGGATGCGTGCAACTTGATCTCAGGATTCTGGGTTCACGGTTGCGTGCGTATCGAAAAATTAATAAGTTTAGACTCCAGAAACGCGTCATTTGGATACTTTTTGGATTTGATATGATTTTTCAAAGTTTATACATGAGTACCGAAACGATTCAGCATTATAGCCTGGTACGTTTTCAGTCACTAAGAGCTTTCTGTTTAGGGTTAGAGGTTGTGCTTTGGATATATTATAGTCAACTAAATTCCGGAGATTTTTGAAATGTCCCGTTCTTATTGATTAAAAACGTTCCATATTAATTGATTTCGTTGCGAGGTTTTGACCTCTATATGAGACGTTTTTCAAAGACTGTATTCATTTTAAAACAAACCATAACCTTTATTTCATCAATAAAGGTTTAAAAAGCTTTACGTAGATTATCAAATAATGATAATCTAAAATATCCTGTTTACACACGACCATTACATAATGGTTTACAATACAAATATGTTACAACAAAATAAGTTTCTTGAATGTAGTTTTTACACAATATCATACAAGCATGGACTCCAAATCTCGTCCTTATTTAAGTATGCGTCATCGGAAGCTCTTAATAATCACTTGAGAATAAACATGCTTAAAACGTCAACAAAAATGTTGGTGAGTTATAGGTTTAACCTATATATATATCAAATCATAATAATAGACCACAAGATTTCATATTTCAATACACATCCCATACATAGAGATAAAAATCATTCATATGGTGAACACCTGGTAACCGACATTAACAAGATGCATATATAAGAATATCCTCATCATTCCGGGACACCCTTCGGATATGATATAAATTTCGAAGTACTAAAGCATCCAGTACTTTGGATGGGGTTTGTTAGGCCCAATAGATCTATCTTTAGGATTCGCGTCAATTAGGGTGTCTGTTCCCTAATTCTTAGATTACCAGACTTAATAAAAAGGGGCATATTCGATTTCGATAATTCAACCATAGAATGCAGTTTCACGTACTTGTGTCTATTTTGTAAATCATTTATAAAACCTGCATGTATTCTCATCCCAAAAATATTAGATTTTAAAAGTGGGACTATAACTCACTTTCACAGATTTTTACTTCGTCGAGAAGTAAGACTTGGCCACTGGTTGATTCACGAACCTATAACAATATATACATATATTTCAAAGTATGTTCAAAATATATTTACAACACTTTTAATATATTTTGATGTTTTAAGTTTATTAAGTCAGCTGTCCTCGTTAGTAACCTACAACTAGTTGTCCACAGTTAGATGTACATAAATAAATCGATAAATATTATCTTGAATCAATCCACGACCCAGTGTATACGTATCTCAGTATTGATCACAACTCAAACTATATATATTTTGGAATCAACCTCAACCCTGTATAGCTAACTTCAACATTCACATATAGAGTGTCTATGGTTGTTCCGAAATATATATAGATGTATCGACATGATAGGTCGAAACATTGTATACGTGTCTATGGTATCTCAAGATTACATAATATACAATACAAGTTGATTAAGTTATGGTTGGAATAGATTTGTTACCAATTTTCACGTAGCTAAAATGAGAAAAATTATCCAATCTTGTTTTACCCATAACTTCTTCATTTTAAATTCGTTTTGAGTGAATCAAATTTCTATGGTTTCATATTGAACTCTATTTTATGAATATAAATATAAAAAGTATAGGTTTATAGTCGGAAAAATAAGTTACAAGTCGTTTTTGTAATGGTAGTCATTTCAGTCGAAAGAACGACGTCTAGATGACCATTTTAGAAAACATACTTCCACTTTGAGTTTAACCATAATTTTTGGATATAGTTTCATGTTCATAATAAAAATCATTTTCTCAGAATAAAAACTTTTAAATCAAAGTTTATCATAGTTTTTAATTAACTAACCCAAAACAGCCCGCGGTGTTACTACGACGGCGTAAATCCGGTTTTACGGTGTTTTTCGTGTTTTCAGGTTTTAAATCATTAAGTTAGCATATCATATAGATATAGAACATGTGTTTAGTTGATTTTAAAAGTCAATTTAGAAGGATTAACTTTTGTTTGCGAACAAGTTTAGAATTAACTAAACTATGTTCTAGTGATTACAAGTCTAAACCTTCGAATAAGATAGCTTTATATATATATGAATCGAATGATGTTATGAACATCATTACTACCTTAAGTTCCTTGGATAAACCTACTGGAAAATAGAAAAATGGATCTAGCTTCAACGGATCCTTGGATGGCTCGAAGTTCTTGAAGCAGAATCATGACACGAAAACAAGTTCAAGTAAGATCATCACTTGAAATAAGATTGTTATAGTTATAGAAAATGAACCAAAGTTTGAATATGATTATTACCTTGTATTAGAATGATAACCTACTGTAAGAAACAAAGATTTCTTGAGGTTGGATGATCACCTTACAAGATTGGAAGTGAGCTAGCAAACTTGAAAGTATTCTTGATTTTATGTAACTAGAACTTGTAGAATATATGAAGAACACTTAGAACTTGAAGATAGAACTTGAGAGAGATCAATTAGATGAAGAAAATTGAAGAATGAAAGTGTTTGTAGGTGTTTTTGGTCGTTGGTGTATGGATTAGATATAAAGGATATGTAATTTTGTTTTCATGTAAATAAGTCATGAATGATTACTCATATTTTTGTAATTTTATGAGATATTTCATGCTAATTGCCAAATGATGGTTCCCACATGTGTTAGGTGACTCACATGGGCTGCTAAGAGCTGATCATTGGAGTGTATATACCAACAGTACATACATCTAAAAGCTGTGTATTGTACGAGTACGAATACGGGTGCATACGAGTAGAATTGTTGATGAAACTGAACGAGGATGTAATTGTAAGCATTTTTGTTAAGTAGAAGTATTTTGATAAGTGTATTGAAGTCTTTCAAAAGTGTATAAATACATATTAAAACACTACATGTATATACATTTTAACTGAGTCGTTAAGTCATCGTTAGTCGTTACATGTAAGTGTTGTTTTGAAACCTTTAGGTTAACGATCTTGTTAAATGTTGTTAACCCAATGTTTATAATATCAAATGAGATTTTAAATTATTATATTATCATGATATTATAATGTATGAATATCTCTTAATATGATATATATACATTAAATGTCTTTACAACGATAATCGTTACATATATGTCTCGTTTAAAAATCATTAAGTTAGTAGTCTTGTTTTTACATATGTAGTTCATTGTTAATATACTTAATGATATGTTTACTTATCATAGTATCATGTTAACTATATATATATATATCCATATATATGTCATCATATAGTTTTTACAAGTTTTAACGTTCGTGAATCACCGGTCAACTTGGGTGGTCAATTGTCTATATGAAACATATTTCAATTAATCAAGTCTTAACAAGTTTGATTTCTTAACATGTTGGAAACATTTAATCATGTAAATATCAATCTCAATTAATATATATAAACATGGAAAAGTTCGGGTCACTACAGTACCAACCCGTTAAATAAATTTCGTCCCGAAATTTTAAGCTGTTGAAGGTGTTGACGAATCTTCTAGAAATAGACGCGGGTATTTCTTCTTCATCTGATCTTCACGCTCCCAGGTGAACTCGGGTCCTCTACGAGCATTCCATCGAACCTTAATAATTGGTATCTTGTTTTGCTTAAGTCTTTTAACCTCACGATCCATTATTTCGACGGGTTCTTTGATGAATTGAAGTTTTTCGTTGATTTGGATTTCATCTAACGGAATAGTGAGATCTTCTTTAGCAAAACATTTCTTCAAATTCGAGATGTGGAAAGTGTTATGTACAGCCGCGAGTTGTTGAGGTAACTCAAGTCGGTAAGCTACTGGTCCGACACGATCAATAATCTTGAATGGTCCAATATACCTTGGATTTAATTTCCCTCGTTTACCAAATCGAACAACGCCTTTCCAAGGTGCAACTTTAAGCATGACCATCTCTCCAAATTCAATTTCAAATTCTATATCTTTTCTTTTAATGTCAGCGTAGCTCTTTTGTCGACTTTGGGCGGTTTTCAACCGTTGTTGAATTTGGATGATCTTCTCTGTAGTTTCTTGTATAATCTCCGAACACGTAATCTGTCTATCCCTCACTTCACTCCAAAAAATCGGAGACCTGCACTTTCTACCATAAAGTGCTTCAAACGGCGCCATCTCAATGCTTGAATGGTAGCTGTTGTTGTAGGAAAATTCTGCTAACGGTAGATGTCGATCCCAACTGTTTCCGAAATCAATAACACATGCTCGTAGCATGTCTTCAAGCGTTTGTATCGTCCTTTCGCTCTGCCCATCAGTTTGTGGATGATAAGCAGTACTCATGTCTAGACGAGTTCCTAATGCTTGCTGTAATGTCTGCCAGAATCTTGAAATAAATCTGCCATCCCTATCAGAGATAATAGAGATTGGTATTCCATGTCTGGAGACGACTTCCTTCAAATACAGTCGTGCTAACTTCTCCATCTTGTCATCTTCTCTTATTGGCAGGAAGTGTGCTGATTTGGTGAGACGATCAACTATTACCCAAATAGTATCAAAACCACTTGCGGTCCTTGGCAATTTAGTGATGAAATCCATGGTAATGTTTTCCCATTTCCATTCCGGGATTTCGGGTTGTTGAAGTAGACCTGATGGTTTCTGATGCTCAGCTTTGACCTTAGAACACGTCAAACATTCTCCTACGTATTTAGCAACATCGGCTTTCATACCCGGCCACCAAAAATGTTTCTTGAGATCCTTGTACATCTTTCCCGTTCCAGGATGTATTGAGTATCTGGTTTTATGAGCTTCTCTAAGTACCATTTCTCTCATATCTCAAAATTTTGGTACCCAAATCCTTTCAGCCCTATACCGGGTTCCGTCTTCCCGAATATTAAGATGCTTCTCCGATCCTTTGGGTATTTCATCCTTTAAATTTCCCTCTTTTAAAACTCCTTGTTGCGCCTCCTTTATTTGAGTAGTAAGGTTATTATGAATCATTATATTCATAGATTTTACTCGAATGGGTTCTCTGTCCTTCCTGCTCAAGGCATCGGCTACCACATTTGCCTTCCCCGGGTGGTAACGAATTTCAAAGTCGTAATCATTCAATAATTCAATCCACCTACGTTGCCTCATATTCAGTTGTTTCTGATTAAATATGTGTTGAAGACTTTTGTGGTCGGTATATATAATACTTTTGACCCCATATAAGTAGTGCCTCCAAGTCTTTAATGCAAAAACAACCGCGCCTAATTCCAAATCATGCGTCGTATAATTTTGTTCGTGAATCTTCAATTGTCTAGATGCATAAGCAATCACCTTCGTTCATTGCATTAATACACAACCGAGACCTTGCTTTGATGCGTCGCAATAAATCACAAAATCATCATTCCCTTCAGGCAATGACAATATAGGTGCCGTAGTTAGCTTTTTCTTCAATAACAGAAACGCTTTCTCTTGTTAATCATTCCATTTAAATTTCTTTCCTTTATGCGTTAATGCAGTCAAGGGTTTTGCTATTCTGAAAAAGTCTTGGATGAACCTTCTGTAGTAACCAGCTAGTCCTAAAAACTGGCGTATGTGTTTCGGAGTTTTCGGGGTTTCCCACTTTTCAACAGTTTCTATCTTTGCCGGATCCACCTTAATACCTTCTTTGTTCACTATGTGACCGAGGAATTGAACTTCTTCCAACCAAAATGCACACTTTGAAAACTTAGCGTACAATTCTTCCTTCCTCAATACTTCTAACACCTTTCTCAAATGTTCACCGTGTTCTTGGTCATTCTTTGAGTAAATAAGTATGTCATCAATGAAAACAATGAAAAACTTGTCAAGGTATGGTCCACACACTCGTTTCATAAGGTCCATGAACACAGCTGGTGAATTAGTTAAACCAAACGGCATGACCATAAACTCGTAATGACCGTAACGTGTTCTGAAAGCAGTCTTTGGAATATCATCTTCTTTCACCCGCATTTGATGATACCCGGAACGTAATTCAATCTTTGAATAAATAGACGAGCCTTGTAGTTGATCAAATAAGTCGTCGATTCTCGGTAGTAGGTAGCGGTTCTTGATGGTAAGTTTGTTCAACTCTCGGTAGTCGATACACAACCTGAATGTACCATCTTTCTTCTTGACAAACAAAACAGGAGCTCCCCACGGTGATGTGCTTGGTCGAATGAAACCACGCTCTAAAAGTTCTTGTAATTGGCTTTGCAGTTCTTTCATCTCGCTGGGTGCGAGTCTGTAAGGAGCACGAGCTATTGGTGCAGCTCCTGGTACAAGATCTATTTGAAATTCAACGGATCGATGTGGGGGTAATCCCGGTAATTCTTTCAGAAATACATCGGGAAATTCTTTTGCAATGGGAACATCATTGATGCTCTTTTCTTCAGTTTATACTTTCTCGACGTGTGCTAGAACAGCATAGCAACCTTTTCTTATTAGTTTTTGTGCCTTCAAATTACTAATAAGATGTAGCTTCATGTTGCCCTTTTCTCCGTACACCATTAAGGGTTTTCCTTTTTCTCGTATAATGCGAATTGCATTTTTGTAATAAACGATCTCTGCTTTCACTTATTTTAACCAGTCCATACCGATTATCACATCAAAACTCCCTAACTCTACTGGTATCAAATCAATCTTAAATGTTTCGCTAACCAGTTTAATTTCTCGATTCCGACATATATTATCTGCTGAAATTAATTTACCATTTGCTAATTCGAGTAAAAATTTACTATCCAAAGGCGTCAATGGACAACTTAATTTAGCACAAAAATCTCTACTCATATAGCTTCTATCCGCACCCGCATCAAATAAAACGTAAGCAGATTTATTGTCAATAAGAAACGTACCCGTAACAAGCTCCGGGTCTTCCTGTGCCTCTGCCGCATTAATATTGAAAACTCTTCCGTGGCCTTGTCCATTCGTGTTCTCCTGGTTCGGGCAATTTCTAATAATGTGGCCCGGTTTTCCACATTTATAACAAACTACATTGGCATAAATGTGAGTTTCATTTGCTCCCTTTTTAATTTCTTTTGTAATATATATTTTTGGGCTGAGAATACATGCGCTGCTTTTATAAATGTTTACAAAATAGACACAAGTACTTAAAAATATATTCTACATTGAGTTGTACCACTGGCATATTTCCCTGTAGCATGGTAACTACTATTTACATGGGTATTGTAAACGCGAATCCTGTTGATAGATCTATCGGGCCTGACAACCCCAACCGGACTGGACGACCAGTATTCAACGGTTGCACAGTACTTCGTTTCGGTAACTACACTTGGTACGGTGTAGTGAGATTTCATAATAAAGGGAGTATGCGACGTTGATTAAATGTTAAGTATGGTTACCAAGTGCTCAACCACTTAGAATGCTTTACATACACTTGCGAGTGTATTATGTTTATGATTATGAAATCTTGTGGTCTATTGAAACTATTGATAACTGTTGTTATGATAAACCTATGAACTCACCAACCTTTTGGTTGACACTTTTAGCATGTTTATTCTCAGGTTTTTCAAAAGTGCTTCCGCTGTCTGCTTGCTATTTGCTCAAGGTGCTGTATGGAGTCTTTTATGCCATATTTTCAAAAAGACATTGCATTCAAATATTATTGTTATAATCTGTTATTAAATAAATCGATGATTTAGTCATTTTGTATAAGTTGTCATATATATTTGGGATATGTCTATATTTTGGTAAATTTTCTATGTATAGAAAGTATGTTTAAAAAAAAAAAATTGAATGCAATGTTTTATCAAAACGTATCATATAGAGGTCGAAACCTCACTGTGGGACCGTAGATAACGTACCGCGTCAATAGCGATTTTGGCGGGTCGTTAGAGTCCTTATCCACCTGGACGAAGTCATCAACATCTGGTCCCATTGCGAGGTACTGATCTTAAATATGCAGGAATGACTCCAAGTAATATGAGCAAATGCACAGCGGAAGACTTCTTATATACCTGAGAATAAACATGCTTAAAAGTGTCAACCAAAAGGTTGGTGAGTTCATAGGTTTATCTTAACAATCATTTCAATATATTAATAGACCACAAGATTTCATAATCATAAACATAATACACTCGCAAGTGTATGTACAACATTCTAAGTGGTTGAGCACTTGGTAACCATACTTAACATTTAATCAACGTCGCATATTCCCTTTATTATGAAATCTCCCTACACTGTACCAAGTGTAGTAACAAAACGAAGTACTGTGCAACCGTTGAATACTGGTCGTCCAGTCCGGTTGGGGTTGTAGGTCCGATAGATCTATCAACAGGATTCGCGTTTACAATACCCATGTAAATATTAGTTACCAAGCTACAGGGAAATATGCCCGTGGTACAATAAACCCGATTACAAGCAACACTAAACTCACTTCATGAGTTTAAATGGGTTTATCAACAATTTAAGTTCAAACCCTAACTTGAATATCAAAATCAAACAATGAAATTCGGAGTTAGAACATACCACAACAACCAAAACGAAGCTAGGAACGAGGTGAACAACTTTAACATGTATTTTAAGTACTTGTGTCTATTTCATAAACATTTATAAAAGCAACGCATGTATTCTCAGCCCAAAAATATATATTGCAAAAACAATTAAAAAGGGAGCAAATGAAACTCACTATACTGTATTTCGTAGTTATTATGCATATGACGGCACTAAACAAGTGCAAGGTTGGCCACGGATTCACGAACCTAAATCATTTATATATATATTAACACATATAATGGTAATCGAACAAATTTATATATTATTAGTGATTTACTTGTTATTTTAGTAATTTATGTGTTTCATTAATAACTTAATTAACTCTATTCATTTTATATACTATAGATAAATAATTAGTATTTATTATAAAAATATCAATGTAGTTATGTAAAATATTGTTCTTATATATATAATATTTATTTAGTATATTAATAATAATAATCTTAATAATAATAGCCGTTTTGTTTGTAGTAATAATACTATAATAATAATAATATTAATGATAATAAAAATAATGTAAATAAAATTATATAAAAAAAATATGTTAATGAAAATAATAATAGTGATAGTAATAATGATAATAATAAATATAATTCTAATAATAATTATAATTATAATTATAATGATAAGTAAAATGTTAATACTTATAATAATATTAATAATGATAATAATAATAATAATTATAATGAAAGTAATAATTTTAATTATAATAATAATAATAATTAATAATAATAATAATAATAATAATAATAATAATAATAATAATAATAATAATAATAATAATAATAATAATAATAATAATAATAATAATAATAAATACTACCTTAAGAGTATAAATAAATACTACCTTAAGAGTATAAACTTCCAAAAATAAAATGCCTCAGTCCGGGCCCAAGACCTCTCGCTACCCGCTAACGCCCCTAACCATCCAGCCGTTTCTGTTTTTCTTGAATTAATTTCATCTCAAAACTATAAAACCCATTTCCCTTTCGGTTTGATCGAAAACATAAACAAGGAACCAGCGAATAATTTTAGTAATGCGTGTGGTGATTTTGGGCCGTTAAAATTGGATTACTTACACAAGAATTGAAGTTGGGCGCTAGGAACTTAACGGGCTGTAAAAAAAATAAGATGGAGGTTGCATTAGAACCGTTTGTTTCCCTTTTCCTTTCTTTAATGGCCGACAGCAACAATCAGCAATAAGTCTCACGATTTTGATTTTTTTTTCTTTTGGTTGTACGTTTGCATTAGGACAACAAAATAAACAGAAAGAATTGTAGTGAGACGAACAGGTGGTTGGTCTAGTTACAAATTGAAACCGAAATAATAATGCAACATGGGTTCAATGGTCTTTGCCTTTGGTTCAAAACAGAAACGAACTGTAGCAGTGGCGGTTTTCAAGGTGGTTAATTGTGTGGTTATTACCGACTAATATAACAACGATGGCAGTCGTTTGTTGCAGAGAAAAAGAGAGAGAAGATGAGAGAGAGAAGTGATGATGGTGCGATTATTGTGGTTGTGGTTTAACAAACATGGTGGTGGAGGCGATATGAGTGGTGTTTCTTACGTTATGATTGGCCGAAGGTGGTGAGCTAAGGTGTAGTGATTTTAGTCGTGATTCTCTAAGGGAAGGGAAAGTGTTTCTAGTGTTGTAATGGTGGTTAAGGATGTTTTTAGAGTGACGGTTTTAAGTTGAAAACGGTGCTCGACAAGGAAAGAAACAGGAAGAAAACGCAGGTGGTTCGATGGTGGTTATCGTTTGGTGGTTCACGGTTGCAGCAACAAAAAAGGTTTGGTGGTGGTTGTTCGAATTGAACCGAAAACAGCAAGACTTACAGGATTTCTAATAGTGGTCGTAGTTGTAGTGTACTACGGTAGTGATGGAGTTCATAAAGGTGGTGAGTTTCGAGTAACAGACAACAAACAGAAAACATTAAGCATCATAACAGTTATGCAGTAGCTTTAAAAGATGATCGATGGTGGTGTTTTAATGGTGATGAAAGGGTGAAGGTTCGAACAAGATGGAAAGAGAAATAGGAGAAGGGATGAAGTGGGTTTGTGTGTATGCTTGTACATAGGTACATGTATATATCATTAGATAGATATAATATATATAATATTATATTCATATTTCTTACTCACATTCTTAATACAAAAGGAACGGTCCAAAATCCTAAAGTAATAAATAGGATAGCAGTCGAGATTTTTAAATTCTTGTACCGACAGTTTAACGTGAATGGCTATATCGTGCCCATTGCTAAACAATTAATGTATAAAAGTGTTCCTAAAAATCTCAAAATTTTAGATTAAATATATTTAATTATTTCAGTCATTTACTGATTAAAACCTGATCAAAAAGGTTCGAGAATTATTTATTTTCTGTTCCAATTATTATGTACGGAGTACTAATATTTAAACTTAAAAATGTGAAAATATATTTAACAAATCTAAAATCTTCGTAATCAATTTACGATTCAACTTTCAATTTAAATCTTCATAAATTCTTATTAGATTTATATGAACATTAGTGAAATGACAACT
Source organism: Rutidosis leptorrhynchoides (assembly GCF_046630445.1). NCBI lineage: Eukaryota > Viridiplantae > Streptophyta > Magnoliopsida > Asterales > Asteraceae > Rutidosis > Rutidosis leptorrhynchoides. The sequence continues at coordinate 404,674,877 of NC_092336.1, read as the reverse complement.
GAGTGTTTCTGACGTTTACTAATTAGATTCGAAATCACAAATATATATTTAATTTACTTTAATTTTATATATTGATCTATTTTAAATAGTAATTATTATAATATCATATTTTATTTTATTTTACATAATTAGTTTTAATAACAACAACATATAATAATTCAAATTATATTTCCAATTACTATTTATATACATATTTATACACACATATCTATTTATAATTTAATGTTCGTGAATCGTCGAGAATGGTAGAAGGTCAATTGAATATATGGAACAGTTCAAAATTTTTGAGACTCAACCTAACAGACTTTGCTTATCGTGTCAAAAATATTAAATCGTATCGAGAGTTTGGTTTAAAATTAGTCGAAATTTTCCGGGTCGTGACAGTACCTACCTGCTAAAGAAATTTCGTCCCGAAATTTGATCGAAGTCGTCACGGCTAACAATAAAAATGTTTTCATGACGAATATGAGTTGATAAATAGAGTTTTATCATCATTGAGCGATATGGATAAAACAATTCGATTACGCGAAGAGTATAAGTGAAGTTATCACAAATGATTGAAATGAGAATTAAAGATTCGTCTTGACTTTTGACGTAGTCACGGTTAATTTTCGAAATTCAAGGAATTTAAGGAAATCTTCTAATCAGAAGAAAATGTAATAGCACGATTTATTAACAAACTGTTGGAATTACGGAAAAATAGAAATATCAAGGAAATATTTCCGTGATTTGCGTAGAAATTAAGTAGAATGAAAGAGTCGTGTAACATGGCACATGATGAGAGTATGATCTGTGAATCATCACGTTTCATTAGAAACTCAGCATGACTTACTGTAATATAATCACGTTGGCCAAGCGTCATTATATTATACTAACTCATGCTTCAATTCCCAACACTTCTCCCCAATTCATTCATAATTTATACTTAGATTTTACAAAAGTTTCCAACATAATGGAATACAGAAAAATACGAAGAGGTAGATAATTTCGGACAAGAATATTTATGAAAATATCCTCAGAAATATCGAAGATATTTATGATGATATTTTGGAATTTCTAAGTTCGAAGGTTGATGAAGAAAAAAAATTTCTGTAAGATTTTAACATGACTTCGGAGCAAGATATTCTCTAAAGATTTCGGCGGATCCAGAATTACCTGGATTCTTTGAATATAGGTTTTGGTCCTTGTGTTTGTCCTTGATCTCCTTCATGGTTAGCTCAATTCGTTTTTCAGTACCAAATTTTCTATCAAGCGTTCCTAACACTCCTTTCTTTATCATCAAACTTTTGGCCGTTTAGACCATCTACCATTTTTCTGTTTCCTCTGCATTTAATGCAGCCATATCTGAATCGTCGGTTATCAATCCGAGGTGGTTTCAAGAGAATTGTGTTTTTAGATGATTAAACGCTAATGGTAATATGGTGGAGTATAAAAGGTTCTCCGGATAACAATAAAAGAGCATGCATATATATCAATGTTATAATAAGGTGGATTTGAATGAAAAGTCGAAGTTGTCTTGCTGGAGCTGTGACAAAATTGGCTACCTTGAAAAGGGATTGTAAAGTTATTTTGGGTAATAATAATGCTAAAGGATCTAGCACAGATTCATGTTAAAAGTTTACTCAGGTTTCGAGTGTTTTCAGGTGCATAACTATATGCATCAATCTTTTCCTCCGTAGATGAAGTGCGGTTGGTTCATCCTCTCGATTGAGGTGTTTTCAAGAATCATGAACGCAGATTGGAATCGTCAAGATACAAATGAGATTTAAGATGAAATCAAGTGGCAAACTTGAAGAATTGTTTAGTTTCATATATTATAATCAATATTTTAATTCATTTTAATTGTCCAATGTTATTAGTCCACAGTCGATAGTCCAAAGTTGACAGTCCAATAATTCATATATAGTTTAATATATAATATTTGAATTAATTAATATTTATCGTGACCCGTGTACATGTCTCAGACTCGATCACAACTCAAAGTATATATATTATTTGAGAATCAACCTCAACCCTGTATAGAGAACTCGATCATTACTGCATATAGAGTGTCTATGGTGATTCCAAATAATATATATAGATGCGTCGATATGATATGTCAAAACCTTGTATACGTGTCCCGATATTTAAAGTGCGTAAAATAAATAACAGAAATTAAATAACGATAAATAAAGTTGCGAGAATGTAAATTGCGATAATTAAATTGCGATAAATAAAATGTAATCAGTTAGCTAGGAACAATTAGCTAGGAACAGTTAGCGTGAATTCTTAACAAAATTTCTCATAGTTAATTTGTTTGTTTCTAACAAATTTTATTTTGTCCAATGTTTTCTTCATTATGCCACTTGTTGGATTCAGATAAATCAAAATCCAAATATGAAATTGGATAAATATGGTTATTCTGTGGTGAACGGATACGTGTATCGGTGGATGTAAATAGGATAGTAAATGACTGTTGACTCAGATTCGAAGAATATACAGTGTAACTTATTAATGTGAAATCTAAATATTTCTAGGGTATTACCTACCCGTTAAAATATTTTCACCATTAACAGTTTGTACGAAAGAATTTTTAATTACAATCTTTATGAAAATATGCTTACATATATATTCTCTTCAGATGTAATCACAGATTTAATGAGTTAATATAATATTAATCTCATTTGATTTTCGGTTTGAGCTAGAATAAATAATCTCTAAAACTTTTAGAAACCACATATTCTTCGTAGAATATTAATGAAGTTATGAATCAATACTTCATCGGTTGTTGTTGTTGTTGGTACTCCTTGGTATCTATGGTGCGTATGATGTTGATATGCGTGGGACAGATTGTGAATTTGAGGTGTGAGATGCGGAATGTTGCTGTTGTTGGATGGTGGTGGTACTGTTTATGCTGCTGCTGGTGTTTGTAACCTTTGCACCATATTCTCCAAAGCCACTACCCGAGCGCGAAGCTCGTTGACTTCTTCTATTACACCGGGATGATTGTCGGTTCGGACGAGCTGATAAATATGATCTAGAATTTGGTATAGTATATAATCGTGACGAGATACTCTGGAAATGAGAGAGAAAATGGTGTTTCGGACAGGTTCACCGGTAAGTGCTTCAGTTTCTTCGCCAAGAGGGCAATGTGGTGGATGAAAAGGATCACCTTCTTCTTGTCTCCAATGATTAAAGAGGCTACGAACCCAGCCCCAATTCATCCAGAATAGATGATGTCTAATCGGTTGATCCATTCCGGATACACTGCTTTCGGAGCTCGAGTGAAAATCCATATCGGAATAGTTATCGGAATCCGACGAACTTGAACTGGTTGCGGAATTTATCTTGCACGGTTAGGTAAAGGATTTTATGAAATGATTTTCGGGTATCGGATGATATTCTAGTTACATAGAATATCTATGTATAGTACAGATGATCCCGTAGATTACAGAGGAAATTAAGGAAACGTGTCAGATAAAGTCTACAGTAACAGATACGCTAAGATCTGAATTTTGTATATACACTATTCATACAATCAATGCAATAAGAAGTGTCTAGACTAAGAATGATAAGCAGGTAATTTCCTAAGAATTATAAGTAGATGATTTTTGACACGAAATGATAAGCAAAACTTTCACATGCAGACACGGTCGAAGTCCAGACCCACTAATGCATCTAAACAACTATTGGTTAGACACACTAATGCAACACCTGGTTCGCTACGACCACCGCTCTGATACCAACTGTAAAGACCCGTCCTTATCCACCTAGATGAAGTCATCAACATCTGGTCCCATTGCGAGGTACTGATCTTAAATATGCAGGAATGACTCCAAGTAATATGAGCAAATGCACAGCGGAAGACTTCTTATATACCTGATAATAAACATGCTTAAAAGTGTTAACCAAAAGGTTGGTGAGTTCATAGGTTTATCTTAATAATCATTTCAATATATTAATAGACCACAATATTTCATAATCATAAACATAATACACTCGCAAGTGTATGTACAACATTCTAAGTGGTTGAGCACTTGGTAACCATACTTAACATTTAATCAACGTCGCATATTCCATTTATTATGAAATCTCCCTACACTGTACCAAGTGTAGTAACAAAACGAAGTACTGTGCAACCGTTGAATACTGGTCGTCCAGTCCGGTTGGGGTTGTCAGGCCCGATAGATCTATCAACAGGATTCGCGTTTACAATACCCATGTAAATATTAGTTACCAAGCTACAGGGAAATATGCCAGTGGTACAACTCAACGTAGAATGTATTTTAAGTACTTGTGTCTATTTCGTAAACATTTATAAAAGCAACGCATGTATTCTCAGCCCAAAAATATATATTGCAAAAACAATTAAAAAGGGAGCAAATGAAACTCACTATACTGTATTTCGTAGTTATTATGCATATGACGGCACTGAACAAGTGCAAGGTTGGCCATGGATTCACGAACCTAAATCATTTATATATATATTAACACATATAATGGTAATCGAACAAATTTATATATTATTAGTGATTTACTTGTTATTTTAGTAATTTATGTGTTTCATTAATAACTTAATTAACTCTATTCATTTTATATACTATAGATAAATAATTAGTATTTATTATAAAAATATCAATGTAGTTATGTAAAATATTGTTCTTATATATATAATATTTATTTAGTATATTAATAATAATAATCTTAATAATAACAGTCGTTTTGTTTGTAGTAATAATACTATAATAATAATAATATTAATGATAATAAAAATAATCTAAATAAAATTATATAAAAAAAATATGTTAATGAAAATAATAATAGTGATAGTAATAATGATAATAATAAATATAATTCTAATAATAATAATAATAATTATAATTATAATGATAAGTAAAATGTTAATACTTATAATAATATTAATAATGATAATAATAATAATAATTATAATGAAAGTAATAATTTTAATTATAATAATAATAATAATTAATAATAATAATAATAATAATAATAATAATAATAATAATAATAATAATAATAATAATAATAATAATAATAATAATAATAATACTAATAATAATAATAATAATAATAATAATAAATACTACCTTAAGAGTATAAATAAATACTACCTTAAGAGTATAAACTTCCAAAAATAAAATGCCTCAGTCCGGGCTCGAACCCAAGACCTCTCGCTACCCGCTAACGCCCCTAACCATCCAGCCGTTTATGTTTTTCTTGAATTAATTTCATCCCAAAACTATAAAACCCATTTCCCTTTCGGTTTGATCGAAAACATAAACAAGGAACCAGCGAATAATTTTAGTAATGCGTGTGGTGATTTTGGGCCGTTAAAATTGGATTACTTACACAAGAATTGAAGTTGGGCCCTAGGAACTTAACGGGCTGTAAAAAAAATAAGATGGAGGTTGCATTAGAACCGTTTGTTTCCCTTTTCCTTTCTTTAATGGCCGACAGCAACAATCAGCAATAAGTCCCACGGTTTTGATTTTTCTTCTTCTTTTGGTTGTACGTTTGCATTAGGACAACAAAATAAACAGAAAGAATTGTAGTGAGACGAACAGGTGGTTGGTCTAGTTACAAATTGAAACCGAAATAATAATGCAACATGGGTTCAATGGTCTTTGCCTTTGGTTCAAAACAGAAACGAACTGTAGCAGTGGCGATTTTCAAGGTGGTTAATTGTGTGGTTATTACCGACTAATATAACAACGATGGCAGTCGTTTGTTGCAGAGAAAAAGAGAGAGAAGTGATAGGGTGGTGATGGTGGCGGTTATTGTGGTTGTGGTTTAACAAACATGGTGGTGGAGGTGATATGAGTGGTGTTTCTTATGTTATGATTGGCCGAAGGTGGTGAGCTAAGGTGTAGTGATTTTAGTCGTGATTCTCTAAGGGAAGGGAAAGTGTTTCTAGTGTTGTAATGGTGGTTAAGGATGTTTTTAGAGTGTTTTTTTTTAGAGTGACGGTTTTAAGTTGAAAACGGTGCTCGACAAGGAAAGAAACAGGGAGAAAATGCAGGTGGTTCAATGGTGGTTATCGTTTGGTGGTTCACGGTTGCAGCAACAAAAATGGTTTGGTGGTGGTTGTTCGAATTGAACCGAAAACAGCAAGACTTACAGGATTTCTAATAGTGGTCGTAGTTGTAGTGTACTACGGTAGTGATGGAGTTCACAAAGGTGGTGAGTTTCGAGTAACAGACAACAAACAGAAAACATTAAGCATCATAACAGTTATGCAGTAGCTTTAAAAGATGATCGATGGTGGTGTTTTAATGGTGATGAAAGGGTGAAGGTTCGAACAAGATGGAAAGAGAAATAGGAGAAGGGATGAAGTGGGTTTGTGTGTATGCTTGTGCATAGGTACATGTATATATCATTAGATAGATATAATATATATAATATTATATTCATATTTTTTACTCACATTCTTAATACAAAAGGAACAGTCCAAAATCCTAAAGTAATAAATAGGATAGCAGTCGAGATTTTTAAATTCTTGTACCGACAGTTTAACGTGAATGGCTATATCGTGCCCATTGCTAAACAATTAATGTATAAAAGTGTTCCTAAAAATCTCAAAATTTTAGATTAAATATATTTAATTATTTCAGTCATTTACTGATTAAAACCTGATCAAAAAGGTTCGAAAATTATTTATTTTCTGTTCCAATTATTATGTACGGAGTACTAATATTTAAACTTAAAAATGTGAAAATATATTTAACAAATCTAAAATCTTCGTAATCAATTTACGATTCAACTTTCAATTTAAATCTTCATAAATTCTTATTAGATTTATATGAACATTAGTGAAATGACAACTGAGTGTTTCTGATGTTTACTAATTAGATTCGAAATCACAAATATATATATTTAATTTACTTTAATTTTATATATTGATCTATTTTAAATAGTAATTATTATAATATCATATTTTATTTTATTTTACATAATTAGTTTTAATAACAACAACATATAATAATTCAAATTATATTTCCAATTACTATTTATATACATATTTATACACACATATCTATTTATAATTTAATGTTCGTGAATCGTCGAGAATGGTAGAAGGTCAATTGAATATATGGAACAGTTCAAAATTTTTGAGACTCAACCTAACAGACTTTGCTTATCGTGTCAAAAATATTAAATCGTATCGAGAGTTTGGTTTAAAATTAGACGAAATTTTCCGGGTCGTGACAATATCACACATTATTAATATACTTAGTGAGATACTTACTCATCATAATCTCATGTCAACCATATATATATGTCTATATATACCACAACATGTAGTTTTTACAAATTTGTAACGTTCGTGAATCGCCGGTCAACTTGGGTGATCAATTGTCTATATGAAACTTATTTCATTTAATCAAGTCTTAACAAGTTTGATTGCTTAACATGTTGGAAACACTTAATCATGTAAATATCAATTTCATTTAATATATATAATCATGGAAAAGTTCGGGTCACTACAGTACCTACCCGTTAAATAAATTTCGTCCCGAAATTTTAAGCAGTTGGAGGTGTTGACGTATCTTCTGGAAATATGCACGGGTATTTCTTCTTCATCTAATCATCTCATTTCCAGGTGAACTCGGGTCCTCTACGAGCATTCCATTGAACCTTAACAATTGGTATCTTGTTTTGTTTAAGTCTTTTAACCTCACGATCCATTATTTCGACGGGTTCTTCGATGAATTGAAGTTTTTCATTGATTTGGATTTCGTCTAACGGAATAGTGAGATCTTATTTAGCAAAACATTTCTTCAAATTCGAGACGTGGAAAGTGTTATGTACAGCCGCGAGTTGTTGAGGTAACTCAAGTCGGTAAGCTACTGGTCCAACACGATCAATAATCTTGAATGGTCCAATATACCTTGGATTTAATTTCCCTCGTTTATCAAATCGAACAACGCCTTTCCAAGGTGCAACCTTAAGCATGACCATCTCTCCAATTTCAAATTCTATATCTTTTCTTTTAATGTCGGCGTAGCTCTTTTGTCGACTTTGGGCGGTTTTCAACCGTTGTTGAATTTGGATGATCTTCTCGGTAGTTTCTTGTATTATTTTCGGACCCGTAATCTGTCTATCCCCCACTTCACTCTAACAAATTGGAGACCTGCACTTTCTACCATAAAGTGCTTCAAACGGCGCCATCTCAATGCTTGAATGGTAGCTGTTGTTGTAGGAAAATTCTACAAACGGTAGATGTCGATCCCAACTGTTTTCGAAATCAATAACACATGCTCGTAGCATGTCTTCAAGCGTTTGTATTGTCCTTTCGTTCTGCCCATCAGTTTGTGGATGATAGGCAGTACTCATGTCTAGACGAGTTCCTAATGCTTGCTGTAATGTCTGCCAGAATCTTGAAATAAATCTGCCATCCCTATCAGAGATAATAGAGATTGGTATTCCATGTCTGGAGACGACTTCCTTCAAATACAGTCGTGCTAACTTCTCCATCTTGTCATCTTCTCTTATAGGCAGGAAGTGTGCTGATTTAGTGAGACGATCAACTATTACCCAAATAGTATCAAAACCACTTGCAGTCCTTGGCAATTTAGTGATGAAATCCATGGTAATGTTTTCCCATTTCCATTTCGGGATTTCGGGCTGTTGAAGTAGACCTGATGGTTTCTGATGCTCCGCTTTGACCTTAGAACACGTCAAACATTCCCCTACGTATTTAGCAACATCAAATTTCATACCTGGCCACCAAAAATTTTTCTTGAGATCCTTGTACATCTTCCCCGTTCCAGGATGTATTGAGTATCTAGTTTTACGAGCTTCTTTAAGTACCATTTCTCTCATATCTCCAAATTTTGGTACCCAAATTCTTTCAGCCCTATACCGGGTTCCATCTTCCCGAATATTAAGATGCTTCTCCGATCCTTTGGGTATTTCATTCTTTAAATTTCCCTCTTTTAAAACTCTTTGTTGCGCCTCCTTTATTTGAGTAGTAAGGTTATTGTGAATCATTATATTCATAGATTTTACTCGAATGGGTTCTCTGTCCTTTCTACTCAAGGCGTCGGCTACCACATTTGCCTTCCCCGGGTGGTAACGAATCTCAAAGTCATAGTCATTCAATAATTCAATCCACCTACGCTGCCTCATGTTCAGTTGTTTCTGATTAAATATGTGTTGAAGACTTTTGTGGTCGGTATATATAATACTTTTGACCCCATATAAGTAGTGCCTCCAAGTCTTTAATGCAAAAACAACCGCGCCTAATTCCAAATCATGCGTCGTATAATTTTGCTCGTGAATCTTCAATTGTCTTGACGCATAAGCAATTACCTTCGTTCGTTGCATTAATACACAACCGAGACCTTGCTTTGAGGCGTCACAATATATCACAAAATCATCATTCCCTTCAGGTAATGACAATATAGGTGCCGTAGTTAACTTTTTCTTCAATAATTGAAATGCTTTCTCTTATTCATCCTTCCATTCAAATTTCTTCCCTTTATGCGTTAATGCAGTCAAGGGTTTTGCTATTTTGGAAAAATCTTGGATGAATCTCTTATAATAACCAGCCAGTCCTAAAAATTGGCGTATGTGTTTTGGAGTTTTCGGGGTTTCCCACTTTTCAACGGTTTCGATCTTTGCCGGGTCCACCTGGATACCTTCTTTGTTCACTATGTGACCGAGGAATTGAACTTCTTCTAACCAAAATGCACACTTTGAAAACTTAGCGTACAGTTTTTCTTTCCTCAATACTTCTAGCACTTTTCTCAAATATTCTTCGTGCTCTTGATCATTCTTTGAGTAAATAAGTATGTCATCGATGAAAACAATGACAAACTTGTCAAGATATGGCCTACACACTCGGTTCATAAGGTCCATGAACACAGCTGGTGCGTTAGTCAATCCAAACGGCATAACCATAAACTCGTAATGACCATAACGCGTCCTAAAAGCAGTTTTTGGAATATCATCCTCCTTTACTCGCATTTGATGATATACAAAACGTAAATCGATCTTCGAATAAACCGACGATCCTTGTAGTTGATCAAATAAGTCGTCAATTCTTGGCAGTGGATAACGGTTTTTGATGGTAAGTTTGTTCAACTCTCTGTAGTCAATACACAACCTAAATGTACCATCCTTCTTCTTGACAAACAAAACAGGAGCTCCCCATGGTGATGTGCTTGGTCGAATGAAACCACGTTCTAATAGTTCTTGCAGTTGGCTTTGCAGTTCTTTCATCTCGTTGGGTGCGAGTCTATAAGGAGCACGAGCTATTGGTTCAGCTCCTGGTACAAGATCTATTTGAAATTCAACAGATCGATGTGGAGGTAGTCCCGGTAATTCTTTCGGAAATACATCGGGAAATTCTTTTGCGACGGGAACATCATTGATGCTCTTTTCTTCAGTTTGTACTTTCTCGACGTGTGCTAGAACAGCATAGCAACCTTTTCTTATTAGTTTTTGTGCCTTCAAATTACTAATAAGATGTAGCTTCGTGTTGCCCTTTTCTCCATACACCATTAAGGGTTCTCCTTCTTCTCGTACAATGCGAATTGCATTTTTATAACATACGATCTCTGCTTTCACCTTCTTCAGCCAGTCCATGCCAACTATTACATCAAAACTCCCTAAGTCTACTGGTATCAAATCAATCTTAAATATTTCGCTACCCAGTTTAATTTCTCGATTCCGGCATATATAATCTGCTGAAATTAATTTACCGTTTTCTAATTCGAGTAAAAATTTACTATCCAACAGCGTCAATGGACAACTTAATTTAGCACAAAATCTCTACTCATATAGCTTCTATCCTCACCCGAATCAAATAAAACGTAAGCAGATTTATTGTCAATACGAAACGTACCCGTAACAAGCTCCGGGTCATCCTGTGCCTCTGCCGCATTAATATTGAAAACTCTTCCGCGGCCTTGTCCATTCGTGTTCTCCTTGCTCGGGCAATTTCTAATAATGTGGCCCGGTTTTCCACATTTATAACAAACTACATTGGCATAACTTTCTCCGACACTACTTGCTCCGCCATTACTCGTTCCGACACCATTTGTTCCTTTCGTTCTGTTAACCCCTAGTCCGTAGACCTCACACTTCACCGCGCTATGACCATTTCTTTTACACTTGTTGCAAAATTTGGTGCAGAACCCCGAGTGATACTTTTCACACCTTTGGCATAGCTGCTTCTGATTGTTGTTGTTGTTGTTGTTGTTGTTGTTGCGGTTGTTATTGTTGTTGGGATGATTGTTGTAGTTGCTGTTGTTGTTGTTGTTGTTGTTGTTATTGTTGTTGTTGTTGTTGTTGTTGTTGTTGTTGTTGTTGTTGTTGTTGTTGTTGTTGTTGTTGTTGTTGTTGTTGTTGTTGGTGTTGGGCCGTTTGTTGTAGTTACGATTGATGTTGCGATTGTTGGGATAGTTGTTGCGATTATTGTTGTAATTGCTGTGGTTGTTGTATTGGTGATTCTTATCACCGTTTTCCTCCCACTTTCTTATGACTTGCTTCACATTGGCCTCTTCAGCTGCCTGTTCTTTAATTCTTTCCTCAATCTGGTTCACTAGTTTATGAGCCATTCTACATGCCTGTTGTATGGAGGCGGGCTCGTGTGAACTTATATCTTCTTGGATTCTTTTCGGTAATCCTTTCACAAACGCGTCGATCTTCTCTTCCTCATCTTCGAACGCTCTCGGACACAATAGGTACAATTCTGTAAATCGTCTTTCGTACGTGGTAATATCAAATTCTTGGGTTCGTAACCCTCTAAGTTCTGTCTTGAGCTTATTGACTGTAGTGACCCGAACTTTTCCATGTTTATATATATTAATTGAGATTGATATTTACATGATTAAATGTTTCCAACATGTTAAGCAATCAAACTTGTTAAGACTTGATTAATTGAAATATGTTTCATATAGACAATTGACCACCCAAGTTGACCGGCGATTCACTAACGTTAAAACTTGTAAAAATGATATGACGATATATATATGGATATACATATGGATAACATGAAATTATGATAAGTAAGTATCTCCATAAGTATATTAACAATGAGTTATATACATATAAACAAGACTACTAACTTAAGGATTACGAAACGAGACAAATATGTAACGATTATCGTTGTAACGACATTTAAATGTATATATATCATATTAAGATATATTAATATATCATAATATCATGATAATATAATAATTTAACATCTCATTAGATATAATAAACAATGGGTTAACAACATTAATTGAGAACGTTAACTTAAAGGTTTCAAAACAACACTTACATGTAACGACTAACGATGACTTAACGACTCAGTTAAAATGTATATACATGTAGTGTATTTAGATGTATTAAAATACTTTTGGAAGACTTCAATACATATATCAAAACACTCATACTTAACGAAAATGGTTACAGTTACTTTCCCATTCTTTTTTTTCATCAAGAATTCTAGTCGTATTCTTACCCGTATTATACACAGCTTCAAAACGTACTTACTATGGGTATATATCAATAGGAACTAGCATGGGATTCCACTCTTGATTATGTCATGTATGACTAATCAATTTTAACTTCTACCATGAGCTAGTCAACTAACTAGAACTCCTTTTAACCCCACTCACCACTCACCAATTACCACTCATCATTCACTCCATTTCACTTCCAATTCTCTTTCTAATTCTCTCTCAACACACACATACACTCTTATGAACGTATTTTTCCAGTAGTTAATCATCATCTTCATCAAAAATCACTTCAAGAATCAAGCTATAATCATCATAGGAAGAACACTTCAAGAACACTTCAAAAATCCCTTCAAGTTTACTAATTTACTTCCAAGCTTTCTAATCCATTCCAAGTAATCATCTAAGATCAAGAAACCTTTGTTATATACAGTAGGTTATCTTTCTTAATCAAGGTAATATTCATATTCAAACTTTGATTCAATTTCTATAACTATAAACTATCTTAATTCGAGTAAAAATCTTACTTGAACTTGTTTTTGTGTCATGATCCTACTTCAAGAACTTTCAAGCCATCCAAGATCCTTTGAAGCTAGATCATTTCTTGTCACTTCCAGTAGGTTTACCTATTAAACTTGAGGTAGTAATGATGTTCATAACATCATTCGATTCATATATATAAAACTATCTTATTCGAAGGTTTAAACTCGTAATCACTAGAACATAGTTTAGTTAATTCTAAACTTGTTCGCAAACAAAAGTTAATCCTTTGAACTTGACTTTTAAAATCAACTAAACACATGTTCTATATCTATATGATATGCTAACTTAATGATTTAAAACCTGGAAACACGAAAAATACCGTAAAACCGGATTTACGCCGTCGTAGTAACACCGCGGGCTGTTTTGGGTTAGTTAATTAAAAACTATGATAAACTTTGATTTAAAAGTTGTTATTCTGAGAAAATGATTTTTATTATGAACATGAAACTATATCCAAAAATTATGGTTAAACTCAAAGTGAAAGTATGTTTTCTAAAATGGTCATCTAGACGTCGTTCTTTCGACTGAAATGACTACCTTTACAAAAACGACTTGTAACTTATTTTTCTGACTATAAACCTATACTTTTTCTATTTAGATTCATAAAATAGAGTTCAATATGAAACCATAGCAATTTGATTCACTCAAAACGGATTTAAAATGAAGAAGTTATGGGTAAAACAAGATTGGATAATTTTTCTCATTTTAGCTACGTGAAAATTTGTAACAAATCTATTCCAACCATAACTTAATCAACTTGTATTGTATATTATGTAATCTTGAGATACCATAGACACGTATACAATGTTTCGACCTATCATGTCGACACATCTATATATATTTCGGAACAACCATAGACACTCTATATGTGAATGTTGGAGTTAGCTATACAGGGTTGAGGTTGATTCCAAAATATATATAGTTTGAGTTGTGATCAATACTGAGATACGTATACACTGGGTCGTGGATTGATTCAAGATAATATTTATCGATTTATTTCTGTACTTCTAACTGTGGACAACTAGTTGTAGGTTACTAACGAGGACAGCTGACTTAATAAACTTAAAACATCAAAATATATTAAAAGTGTTGTAAATATATTTTGAACATACTTTGATATATATGTATATATTGTTATAGGTTCGTGAATCAACCAGTGGCCAAGTCTTACTTCCCGACGAAGTAAAAATCTGTGAAAGTGAGTTATAGTCCCACTTTTAAAATCTAATATTTTTGGGATGAGAATACATGCAGGTTTTATAAATGATTTACAAAATAGACACAAGTACGTGAAACTACATTCTATGGTTGAATTATCGAAATCGAATATGCCCCTTTTTATTAAAGTCTGGTAATCTAAGAATTAGGGAACAGACACCCTAATTGACGCGAATCCTAAAGATAGATCTATTGGGCCTAACAAACCTCATCCAAAGTACCGGATGCTTTAGTACTTCAAAATTTATATCATATCCGAAGGGTGTCCTGGAATGATGGGGATATTCTTATATATGCATCTTGTTAATGTCGGTTACCAGGTGTTCACCATATGAATGATTTTTATCTCTATATATGGGATGTGTATTGAAATATGAAATCTTGTGGTCTATTGTTACGATTTGATATATAAAGGTTAAACCTGTAACTCACCAACATTTTTGTTGACGTTTAAAGCATGTTTATTCTCAGGTGAATATTAAGAGATTCCGCTGTTGCATACTAAAATAAGGACAAGATTTGGAGTCCATGTTTGTATGATATTGTGTAAAAACTGCATTCAAGAAACTGATTTCGATGTAACATATTTGTATTGTAAACCATTATGTAATGGTCGTGTGTAAACAGGATATTTTAGATTATCATTATTTGATAATCTACGTAAAGCTTTTTAAACCTTCATTTATAAAATAAAGGTTATGGTTTGTTTTAAAAATGAATGCAGTCTTTGAAAAACGTCTCATATAGAGGTCAAAACCTCGCAACGAAATCAATTAATATGGAACGTTTTTAATCAATAAGAACGGGACATTTCAGTTGGTATCCGAGCGTTGGTCTTAGAGAACCAGAATTTTGCATTAGTGTGTCTTATCGAGTTTGTTAGGATGCATTAGTGAGTCTGGACTTCGACCGTGTTTACTTGAAAAATGATTGCTTAACAAATTTTGTTGGAAACTATATATTTTTAACATGTGAATATTATGTGATATATTAATCTCTTAACGCGTTTGATATTATGTGATAGATGTCTACCTCTAGAACAAGTCCCATTGACTCACCTAATAATAATGAAGAGTCAAATGTAAATTGGAATGATTCGTAGACTGATTCACAAGTTCCCGAAGAGGAACCGGAAGAAGAGTCGGAACCAGAAGAAGAATCGGAACCGGAAGAAGAATCGGAACCGGATGAAGAAATAGAACCGGTGGGGGAAATAATAAAACGGTTAAGTAAAAGAAAATCCTCAACCAACCGACCAAGGTTAATTATGGTCAATGGTGTTTCCGCTAAGGAAGCAAAATATTGGGAGGATTACCAATTCTCCGATGAATCGGATTCTGACGAGAATTCCGATGATGTTATAGAAATTACCCCAACTGAATTTAAAAAGGCAAAAGAAAATAATAAGGGAAAGGGCATAAAAATAGAGAAATCTAATTCCAACCCCGATGAACTTTATATGTATCGTCAACCCCCGAAGTCCTTAAGTTGTAACAATGACCCAGGAACCTCTAAACCACCAGGTTTTTCTAAACCAATGTGGAAAATGACGGCTCGAATTAGGGGAACATCATATATCTCTAGAAACTTGGCAAAACGAACCAAAACTGAAGAAGAAGAAACAAGCGAGTCGGAATAAGATAGTTGTATTCGTGTGGTGTAATATATGTAATATAGTGTGCTTATGCTTTATGATATATGTAAAAATTACTTGTATTAGTAAGTATTTTTTTTATGAATCTAACTCTTGTCTATTTTACAGTATAAAAACACAAAATGGATAGACAACCCAATATTTTAAGAGACCTACCCGGAGACATGATTGATGAAATCTTGTCTAGAGTCGGTCAGAATTCTTCGGCACAACTATTTAAGGCGAGATCAGTTTGTAAGACATTCGAAGAACGTTCCAAGAATGCCTTGGTTTATAAAAGGCTTTCGTTCGAAAGATGGGGGATATCACATTGGGAAATCCATAAGTTACGATGTGTTTACTTTGACGCATATATTGCGGGGAACCCAAATGCTATTTTACGCAATGGGTTAAGGAATTATTTTGACTCAATATATCTGAATATTGGACTTCGTGATTTAGAAAAAGCGGCTAACATGCAACATAAAGAAGCATGTTATGCTTACGGATTAGTAATGTTCGCTTCTCACCAAAGTGAGAACAAGAACATCGGCCTACAACTATTAAACAAAACGTTCCCACAAGTGACGGAGTCGGTAATTGGGGTAAGAAATGAGGTTTTTAGATTGTTACGGGACTGTTGGACATTACGTAACCCTCGTCCCTTTGACGACGTTACAACACGCTGTCTTATCAACGGCCATAACGGTTATGTTCCACAAGACCAAGGATGGGAAGTAGTCCTAGTAAACCTAGAATGCATGACTTGTTTCTGGACGTATGAATTACGTGTCTTTATTGCCTTTGCTGAACGACTTGTGTACTAGCTAGAATTATCTTCACAACTATCTTGTATCAAAGTTATTGTGTGCTATATTTCATGCTTTATGTAAAATAAGCGGTATTGTAAGTTTGTAAAATATTGTATAAAATTTTGAACGCGAAATATTATTATAATCAGTTTTTCATATAGAATTGTAGTAGTTGAATTGTATATTAGCTACTAAGTATGAACTTAACGGGTAGGTACTACCCAAATTTAAACTTATAAAATGCTAATATGAAGAAAAAGCTTTTATAAATGAGTTCATATTATGCTAAGAAATACTATTAACTACTCTTAATATTCTGTATGATTAACTTATTCCATTTGACTATTTTGAAGGAAATGGCACCGACTACTCGACACACCGTGAATATGAATGAAGAGGAATTCCGTACTTTTCTAGCTTCAAACATAGCCGCAGTACAGGCTGCGCTACATACCAACAATAACCTTGGATCTAGCAGTACAGGAAATCGTGTAGGATGCACCTACAAAGAATTCACTGCCTGCAAACCTTTGGAATTTGATGGAACCGAAGGACCGATTGGATTGAAACGGTGGACCGAGAAGGTCGAATCGGTGTTTGCCATAAGTAAGTGTACTGAAGGGGACAAAGTAAAGTACGCTACGCATACCTTCACAGGTTCTGCGTTAACATGGTGGAATACCTATCTAGAGCAAGTGGGACAAGACGATGCGTACGCACTACCGTGGTCAGCATTCAAGCACTTGATGAACGAGAAGTACCGTCCCAGAACCGAGGTCAATAAGCTCAAGACAGAACTTAGAGGGTTACGAACCCAATGATTTGATATTACCACGTACGAAAGGCGATTCACAGAATTGTGCCTATTGTGTCCGGGAGCATTCGAAGATGAGGAAGAGAAGATCGACGCGTTTGTGAAAGGATTACCGGAAAGAATCCAAGAAGATATAAGTTCACACGAGCCCGCCTCCATACAACAGGCATGTAGAATGGCTCACAAACTAGTGAACCAGATTGAAGAAAGAATTAAAGAACAGACTGCTGAAGAGGCCAATGTGAAGCAAGACAAAAGAAAGTGGGAGGAAAACGGTGATAAGAATCCCAATACAACAACAACAGTAATTACAACAATAATCGCAACAATTATCCCAACAATCGCAACATCAATCGCAACTACAACAAACGGCCCAACAACAACAACAACAACAACAACAACAACAACAACAACAACAACAGCAACTACAACAATCATCTTAACAACAATAATAACCGCAACAACAACAACAATCAGAAGCAGCTATGCCAAATGTGTGAAAAGTATCACTCGGGGTTCTGCACCAAATTTTGCAACAAGTGTAAAAGAAATGGTCATAGCGTGGCGAAGTGTGAGGTCTACGGACCAGGGGTTAATAGAACGAAAGGAACAAATGGTGTCGGAACGAGTAATGGCGGAGCAAGTAGTGTCGGAGCAAGTTATGCCAACGTAGTTTGTTATAAATGTGGAAAACAGGGCCACATTATTAGAAATTGCCCGAACCAGGAGAACACGAATGGACAAGGCCGCGGAAGAGTTTTCAATATAATGCGGCAGAGGCACAGGAAGACCCGGAGCTTGTTACGGGTACGTTTCTTATTGACAATAAATCTGCTTACGTTTTATTTGATTCGGGTGCGGATAGAAGCTATATGAGTAGAGATTTTTGTGCTAAATTAAGTTGTCCATTGACGCCTTTGGATAGTAAATTTTTACTCGAATTAGCAAATGGTAAATTAATTTCAGCAGATAATATATGTCGGAATCGAGAAATTAAACTGGTTAGCGAAACATTTAAGATTGATTTGATACCAGTAGAGTTAGGGAGTTTTGATGTGATAATCGGTATGGACTGGTTGAAAGAAGTGAAAGCAGAGATCGTTTGTTACAAAAATGCAATTCGCATTATACGAGAAAAAGGAAAACCCTTAATGGTGTACGGAGAAAAGGGCAACACGAAGCTACATCTTTTTAGTAATTTGAAGGCACAAAAATTAATAAGAAAAGGTTGCTGTGCTGTTCTAGCACACGTTGAGAAAGTACAAACTGAAGAAAAGAGCATCAATGATGTTCCCATTGCAAAAGAATTTCCCGATGTATTTCCGAAAGAATTACCGGGATTACCCCCACATCGATCCGTTGAATTTCAAATAGATCTTGTACCAGGAGCTGCACCAATAGCTTGTGCTCCTTACAGACTCGCACCCAGAGAGATGAAAGAACTACAAAGCCAATTACAAGAACTTTTAGAGCATGGTTTAATTCGACCAAGCACATCACCGTGGGGAGCTCCTGTTTTGTTTGTCAAGAAGAAAGATGGTACATTCAGGTTGTGTATCGACTACCGAGAGTTGAACAAATTTACCATCAATAACCGCTACCCACTACCGAGAATCGACGACTTATTTTATCAACTACAAGGCTCGTCTGTTTATTCAAAGATTGACTTATGTTCCGGGTATCATCAAATGCGGGTGAAAGAAGATGATATTCCAAAGACTGCTTTCAGAACACGTTACGGTCATTACGAGTTTATGGTCATGCCATTTGGTTTAACTAATGCACCAGCTGTGTTCATAGACCTTATGAACCGAGTGTGTGGACCATACCTTGACAAGTTTGTCATTGTTTTCATTGATGACATACTTATTTACTCAAAGAATGACCAAGAACACGGTGAACATTTGAGAAAGGTGTTAGAAGTATTGAGGAACGAAGAATTGTACGCTAAATTTTCAAAGTGTGCATTTTGGTTGGAAGAAGTTCAATTACTCGGTCACATAGTGAACAAAAAAGGTATTAAGGTGGATCCGGCAAAGATATAAACTGTTGAAAAGTGGGAAACCCCGAAAACTCCGAAACACATACGCCAATTTTTAGGACTAGCTGGTTACTACAGAAGGTTCATCCAAGACTTTTCCAGAATAGCAAAACCCTTGACTGCATTAACGCATAAAAGGAAGAAATTTGAATGGAATGATGAACAAGAGAAAGCGTTTCAGTTATTGAAGAAAAAACTAACTACGGCACCTATATTGTCATTGCCTGAAGGGAATGATGATTTTGTGATTTATTGTGACGCATCAAAGCAAGGTCTCGGTTGTGTATTAATGCAACGAACGAAGGTGATTGCTTATGCATCTAGACAATTGAAGATTCACGAACAAAATTATACGACGCATGATTTGGAATTAGGCGCGGTTGTTTTTGCATTAAAGACTTGGAGGAACTACTTATATGGGGTCAAAAGTATTATATATACCGACCACAAAAGTCTTCAACACATATTTAATCAGAAACAACTGAATATGAGGCAGCGTAGGTGGATTGAATTGTTGAATGATTACGACTTTGAGATTCGTTACCACCCGGGGAAGGCAAATGTGGTAGCCGATGCCTTGAGCAGGAAGGACAGAGAACCCATTCGAGTAAAATCTATGAATATAATGATTCATAATAACCTTACTACTCAAATAAAGGAGGCGCAACAAGGAGTTTTAAAAGAAGGAAATTTAAAGGATGAAATACCCAAAGGATCGGAGCAGCATCTTAATATTCGGGAAGACGGAATCCGATATAGGGCTGAAAGGATTTGGGTACCAAACTTTGGAGATATGAGAGAAATGGTACTTAGAGAAGCTCATAAAACCAGATACTCAATACATCCTGGAACGGGGAAGATGTACAAGGATCTCAAGAAACATTTTTGGTGGCCGGGTATGAAAGCCGATGTTGCTAAATATGTAGGAGAATGTTTGACGTGTTCTAAGGTCAAAGCTGAGCATCAGAAACCATCAGGTCTACTTCAACAACCCGAAATCCCAGAATGGAAATGGGAAAACATTACCATGGATTTCATTACTAAATTGCCAAGGACTGCAAGTGGTTTTGATACTATTTGGGTAATAGTTGATCGTCTCACCAAATCAGCACACTTCCTGCCAATAAGAGAAGATGATAAGATGGAGAAGTTAGCACGACTGTATTTGAAGGAAGTCGTCTCCAGACATGGAATACCAATCTCTATTATCTCTGATAGGGATGGCAGATTTATTTCAAGATTCTGGCAGACATTAAAGCAAGCATTAGGAACTCGTCTAGACATGAGTACTACCTATCATCCACAAACTGATGGGCAGAGCGAAAGGACGATACAAACGCTTGAAGACATGCTACGAGCATGTGTTATTGATTTTGGAAATAGTTGGGATCGACATCTACCGTTAGCAGAATTTTCCTACAATAACAGCTACCATTCAAGCATTGAGATGGCGCCGTTTGAAGCACTTTATGGTAGAAAGTGCAGGTCTCCGATTTGTTGGAGTGAAGTGGGGGATAGACAGATTACGGGTCTGGAGATTATACAAGAAACTACCGAGAAGATCATCCAAATTCAACAACGGTTGAAAACCGCCTAAAGTCGACAAAAGAGCTACGCTGACATTAAAAGAAAAGATATAGAATTTGAAATTGGAGAGATGGTCATGCTTAAAGTTGCACCTTGGAAAGGCGTTGTTCGATTTGGTAAACGAGGGAAATTAAATCCAAGGTATATTGGACCATTCAAGATGATTGATCGTGTCGGACCAGTAGCTAACCGACTTGAGTTACCTCAACAACTCGCGGCTGTACATAACACTTTCCACGTCTCGAATTTGAAGAAATGTTTTGCTAAAGAAGATCTCACTATTCCGTTAGATGAAATCCAAATCAACGAAAAACTCCAATTCATCGAAGAACCCGTCGAAATAATGGATCGTGAGGTTCAAAGACTTAAGCAAAACAAGATACCAATTGTTAAGGTTCGATGGAATGCTCGTAGAGGACCCGAGTTCACCTGGGAGCATGAAGATCAGATGAAGAAGAAATACCCACATCTATTTCCAGAAGATTCGCCAACACCTTCAACAGCTTAAAATTTCGGGACGAAATTTATTTAACGGGTAGGTACTGTAGTGACCCGAACTTTTCCATGTTTATATATATTAATTGAGATTGATATTTACATGATTAAATGTTTCCAACATGTTAAGCAATCAAACTTGTTAAGACTTGATTAATTGAAATATGTTTCATATAGACAATTGACCACCCAAGTTGACCGGCGATTCACGAACGTTAAAACTTGTAAAAACGGCATGACGATATATATATGGATATACATATGGTTAACATGAGATTATGATAAGTAAGTATATTAACAATGAGTTATATACATATAAACAAGACTACTAACTTAAGGATTACGAAACGAGACATATATGTAACGATTATCGTTGTAACGACATTTAAATGTATATATATCATATTAAGATATATTAATATATCATAATATCATGATAATATAATAATTTAACATCTCATTAGATATAATAAACAATGGGTTAACAACATTAATTGAGATCGTTAACTTAAAGGTTTCAAAACAACACTTACATGTAACGACTAACGATGACTTAACGACTCAGTTAAAATGTATATACATGTAGTGTATTTAGATGTATTAAAATACTTTTGTAAGACTTCAAGACATATATCAAAACACTCATACTTAACGAAAATGGTTACAGTTACTTTCCCATTCTTTTCTTTCATCAAGAATTCTAGTCGTATTCTTACCCGTATTATACACAGCTTCAAAATGTACTTACTATGGGTATATACCAATAGGAACTAGCATGGGATTCCACTCTTGATTATGTCATGTATGACTAATCAATTTTAACTTCTACCATGAGCTAGTCAACTAACTAGAACTCATTTTAACCCCACTCACCACTCACCAATTACCACTCATCATTCACTCCATTTCACTTCCAATTCTCTTTCTAATTCTCTCTCAACACACACACACTATTATGAACGTATTTTTCCAGTAGTTAATCATCATCTTCATCAAAAATCACTTCAAGAATCAAGCTATAATCATCATAGGAAGAACACTTCAAGAACACTTCAAAAATCCCTTCAAGTTTACTAATTTACTTCCAAGCTTTCTAATCCATTCCAAGTAATCATCTAAGATCAAGAAACCTTTGTTATATACAGTAGGTTATCTTTCTTATTCAAGGTAATATTCATATTCAAACTTTGATTCAATTTCTATAACTATAAACTATCTTAATTCGAGTAAAAATCTTACTTGAACTTGTTTTTGTGTCATGATCCTACTTCAAGAACTTTCAAGCCATCCAAGATCCTTTGAAGCAAGATCATTTCTTGTCACTTCCAGTAGGTTTACCTACTAAACTTGAGATAGTAATGATGTCCATAACATCATTCGATTCATACATATAAAGCTATCTTATTCGAAGGTTTAAACTTGTAATCACTAGAACATAGTTTAGTTAATTCTAAACTTGTTCGCAAACAAAAGTTAATCCTTCTAACTTGACATTTAAAATCAACTAAACACATGTTCTATATCTATATGATATACTAACTTAATGATTTAAAACCTGAAAATACGAAGAACACCGTAAAACCGGACATACGCCGTCGTAGTAACACCGCGGGCTGTTTTGGGTTAGTTAATTAAAAACTATGATAAACTTTGATTTAAAAGTTGTTATTCTGAGAAAATGATTTTTATTATGAACATGAAACTATATCCAAAAATTATGGTTAAACTCAAGGTGGAAGTATGTTTTCTAAAATGGTCATCTAGACGTCGTTCTTTCGACTGAAATGACTACCTTTACAAAAACGACTCGTAACTTATTTTTCCGACTATAAACCTATACTTTTTCTGTTTAGATTCATAAAATAGAGTTCAATATGAAACCATAGCAATTTGATTCACTCAAAACGGATTTAAAATGAAGAAGTTATGGGTAAAACAAGATTGGATAATTTTTCTCATTTTAGCTACGTGAAAATTTGTAACAAATCTATTCCAACCATAACTTAATCAACTTGTATTGTATATTATGTAATCTTGAGATACCATAGACACGTATACAATGTTTCGACCTATCATGTCGACACATCTATATATATTTCGGAACAACCATAGACACTCTATATGTGAATGTTGGAGTTAGCTATACAGGGTTGAGGTTGATTCCAAAATATATATAGTTTGAGTTGTGATCAATACTGAGATACGTATACACTGGGTCGTGGATTGATTCAAGATAATATTTATCGATTTATTTCTGTACATCTAACTTTGGACAACTAGTTGTAGGTTACTAACGAGGACAGCTGACTTAATAAACTTAAAACATCAAAATATATTAAAAGTGTTGTAAATATATTTTGAACATACTTTGATATATATGTATATATTGTTATACATTCGTGAATCAACCAGTGGCCAAGTCTTACTTCCCGACGAAGTAAAAATCTGTGAAAGTGAGTTATAGTCCCACTTTTAAAATCTAATATTTTTGGGATGAGAATACATGCAGGTTTTATAAATGATTTACAAAATAGACACAAGTAAGTGAAACTACATTCTATGGTTGAATTATCGAAATCAAATATGCCCCTTTTTATTAAAGTCTGGTAATCTAAGAATTAGGGAACAGACACCCTAATTGACGCGAATCCTAAAGATAGATCTATTGGGCCTAACAAACCTCATCCAAAGTACCGGATGCTTTAGTACTTCGAAATTTATATCATATCCGAAGGGTGTCCCGGAATGATGGGGATATTCTTATATATGCATCTTGTTAATGTCGGTTACCAGGTGTTCACCATATGAATGATTTTTATCTCTATGTATGGGATGTGTATTGAAATATGAAATCTTGTGGTCTATTGTTACGATTTGATATATATAGGTTAAACCTGTAACTCACCAACATTTTTGTTGACGTTTAAAGCATGTTTATTCTCAGGTGAATATTAAGAGCTTCCGCTGTTGCATACTAAAATAAGGACAAGATTTGGAGTCCATGTTTATATGATATTGTGTAAAAACTGCATTCAAGAAACTGATTTCGATGTAACATATTTGTATTGTAAACCATTATGTAATGGTCGTGTGTAAACAGGATATTTTAGATTATCATTATTTGATAATCTACGTAAAGCTTTTTAAACCTTCATTTATAAAATAAAGGTTATGGTTTGTTTTAAAAATGAATGCAGTCTTTGAAAAACGTCTCATATAGAGGTCAAAACCTCGCAACGAAATCAATTAATATGGAACGTTTTTAATCAATAAGAACGGGACATTTCAGTTGGTATCCGAGCGTTGGTCTTAGAGAACCAGAATTTTGCATTAGTGTGTCTTATCGAGTTTGTTAGGATGCATTAGTGAGTCTGGACTTCGACCGTGTTTACTTGAAAAATGATTGCTTAACAAATTTTGTTGGAAACTATATATTTTTAACATGTGAATATTATGTGATATATTAATCTCTTAACGCGTTTGATATTATGTGATAGATGTCTACCTCTAGAACAAGTCCCATTGACTCACCTAATAATAATGAAGAGTCAAATGTAAATTGGAATGATTCATGGACTGATTCACAAGTTCCCGAAGAGGAACCGGAAGAAGAGTCGGAACCAGAAGAAGAATCGGAACCGGAAGAAGAATCGGAACCGGATGAAGAAATAGAACCGGTGGGGGAAATAATAAAACGGTTAAGTAAAAGAAAATCCTCAACCAACCGACCAAGGTTAATTATGGTCAATGGTGTTTCCGCTAAGGAAGCAAAATATTGGGAGGATTACCAATTCTCCGATGAATCAGATTCTGACGAGAATTCCGATGATGTTATAGAAATTACCCCAACTGAATTTAAAAAGGCAAAAGAAAATAATAAGGGAAAGGGCATAAAAATAGAGAAATCTAATTCCAACCCCGATGAACTTTATATGTATCGTCAACCCCCGAAGTCCTTAAGTTGTAACAATGACCCAGGAACCTCTAAACCACCAGGTTTTTCTAAACCAATGTGGAAAATGACGGCTCGAATTAGGGGAACATCATATATCCCTAGAAACTTGGCAAAACGAACCAAAACCGAAGAAGAAGAAACAAGCGAGTCGGAATAAGATAGTTGTATTCGTGTGGTGTAATATATGTAATATAGTGTGCTTATGCTTTATGATATATGTAAAAATTGCTTGTATTAATAAGTATTTTTTTTATGAATCTAACTCTTGTCTATTTTACAGTATAAAAACACAAAATGGATAGACAACCCAATATTTTAAGAGACCTACCCGGAGACATGATTGATGAAATCTTGTCTAGAGTCGGTCAGAATTCTTCGGCACAACTATTTAAGGCGAGATCAGTTTGTAAGACATTCGAAGAACGTTCCAAGAATGCCTTGGTTTATAAAAGGCTTTCGTTCGAAAGATGGGGGATATCACATTGGGAAATCCATAAGTTACGATGTGTTTACTTTGACGCATATATTGCGGGGAACCCAAATGCTATTTTACGCAATGGGTTAAGAAATTATTTTGACTCAATATATCCGAATATTGGACTTCGTGATTTAGAAAAAGCGGCTAACATGCAACATAAAGAAGCATGTTATGCTTACGGATTAGTAATGTTCGCTTCTCACCAAAGTGAGAACAAGAACATCGGCCTACAACTATTAAACAAAACGTTCCCACAAGTGACGGAGTCGGTAATTGGGGTAAGAAATGAGGTTTTTAGATTGTTACGGGACTGTTGGACATTACGTAACCCTCGTCCCTTTGACGACGTTACAACACGCTGTCTTATCAACGGCCATAACGGTTATGTTCCACAAGACCAAGGATGGGAAGTAGTCCTAGTAAACCCAGAATGCATGACTTGTTTCTAGACGTATGAATTACGTGTCTTTATTGCCTTTGCTGAACGACTTGTGTACTAGCTAGAATTATCTTCACAACTATCTTGTATCAAAGTTATTGTGTGCTATATTTCATGCTTTATGTAAAATAAGCGGTATTGTAAGTTTGTAAAATATTGTATAAAAGTTTGAACGCGAAATATTATTATAATCAGTTTTTCATATAGAATTGTAGTAGTTGAATTGTATATTAGCTACTAAGTATGAACTTAACGGGTAGGTACTACCCGAATTTAAACTTATAAAACGCTAATATGAAGAAAAAGCTTTTATAAATGAGTTCATATTATGCTAAGAAATACTATTAACTACTCTTAATATTCTGTATGATTAACTTATTCCATTTGACTATTTTGAAGGAAATGGCACCGACTACTCGACACACCGTGAATATGAATGAAGAGGAATTCCGTACTTTTCTAGCTTCAAACATAGCCGCAGTACAGGCTGCGCTACATACCAACAATAACCTTGGATCTAGCAGTACAGGAAATCGTGTAGGATGCACCTACAAAGAATTCACTACCTGCAAACCTTTGGAATTTGATGGAACCGAAGGACCGATTGGATTGAAACGGTGGACCGAGAAGGTCGAATCGGTGTTTGCCATAAGTAAGTGTACTGAAGGGGACAAAGTAAAGTACGCTACGCATACCTTCACAGGTTCTGCGTTAACATGGTGGAATACCTATCTAGAGCAAGTGGGACAAGACGATGCGTACGCACTACCGTGGTCAGCATTCAAGCACTTGATGAACGAGAAGTACCGTCCCAGAACCGAGGTCAATAAGCTCAAGACAGAACTTAGAGGGTTACGAACCCAAGGATTTGATATTACCACGTACGAAAGACGATTCACAGAATTGTGCCTATTGTGTCCGGGAGCATTCGAAGATGAGGAAGAGAAGATCGACGCGTTTGTGAAAGGATTACCGGAAAGAATCCAAGAAGATATAAGTTCACACGAGCCCGCCTCCATACAACAGGCATGTAGAATGGCTCACAAACTAGTGAACCAGATTGAAGAAAGAATTAAAGAACAGACTGCTGAAGAGGCCAATGTGAAGCAAGACAAAAGAAAGTGGGAGGAAAACGGTGATAAGAATCCCAATACAACAACAACAGTAATTACAACAATAATCGCAACAATTATCCCAACAATCGCAACATCAATCGCAACTACAACAAACGGCCCAACAACAACAACAACAACAACAACAACAACAACAACAACAACAACAGCAACTACAACAATCATCCCAACAACAATAATAACCGCAACAACAACAACAATCAGAAGCAGCTATGCCAAAGGTGTGAAAAGTATCACTCGGGGTTCTGCACCAAATTTTGCAACAAGTGTAAAAGAAATGGTCATAGCGTGGCGAAGTGTGAGGTCTACGGACCAGGGGTTAATAGAACGAAAGGAACAAATGGTTTCGGAACGAGTAATGGCGGAGCAAGTAGTGTCGGAGCAAGTTATGCCAACGTAGTTTGTTATAAATGTGGAAAACCGGGCCACATTATTAGAAATTGCCCGAACCAGGAGAACACGAATGGACAAGGCCGCGGAAGAGTTTTCAATATTAATGCGGCAGAGGCACAGGAAGACCCGGAGCTTGTTACGGGTACGTTTCTTATTGACAATAAATCTGCTTACGTTTTATTTGATTCGGGTGCGGATAGAAGCTATATGAGTAGAGATTTTTGTGCTAAATTAAGTTGTCCATTGACGCCTTTGGATAGTAAATTTTTACTCGAATTAGCAAATGGTAAATTAATTTCAGCAGATAATATATGTCGGAATCGAGAAATTAAACTGGTTAGTGAAACATTTAAGATTGATTTGATACCAGTAGAGTTAGGGAGTTTTGATGTGATAATCGGTATGGACTGGTTGAAAGAAGTGAAAGCAGAGATCGTTTGTTACAAAAATGCAATTCGCATTATACGAGAAAAAGGAAAACCCTTAATGGTGTACGGAGAAAAGGGCAACACGAAGCTACATCTTATTAGTAATTTGAAGGCACAAAAACTAATAAGAAAAGGTTGCTATGCTGTTCTAGCACACGTTGAGAAAGTACAAACTGAAGAAAAGAGCATCAATGATGTTCCCATTGCAAAAGAATTTCCCGATGTATTTCCGAAAGAATTACCGGGATTACCCCCACATCGATCCGTTGAATTTCAAATAGATCTTGTACCAGGAGCTGCACCAATAGCTTGTGCTCCTTACAGACTCGCACCCAGAGAGATGAAAGAACTGCAAAGCCAATTACAAGAACTTTTAGAGCATGGTTTAATTCGACCAAGCACATCACCGTGGGGAGCTCCTGTTTTGTTTGTCAAGAAGAAAGATGGTACATTCAGGTTGTGTATCGACTACCGAGAGTTGAACAAACTTACCATCAATAACCGCTACCCACTACCGAGAATCGACGACTTATTTTATCAACTACAAGGCTCGTCTGTTTATTCAAAGATTGACTTACGTTCCGGGTATCATCAAATGCGGGTGAAAGAAGATGATATTCCAAAGACTGCTTTCAGAACACGTTACGGTCATTACGAGTTTATGGTCATGCCATTTAGTTTAACTAATGCACCAGCTGTGTTCATAGACCTTATGAACCGAGTGTGTGGACCATACCTTAACAAGTTTGTCATTGTTTTCATTGATGACATACTTATTTACTCAAAGAATGACCAAGAACACGGTGAACATTTGAGAAAGGTGTTAGAAGTATTGAGGAAGGAAGGATTGTACGCTAAATTTTCAAAGTGTGCATTTTGGTTGGAAGAAGTTCAATTCCTCGGTCACATAGTGAACAAAAAAGGTATTAAGGTGGATCCGGCAAAGATAGAAACTGTTGAAAAGTGGGAAATCCCGAAAACTCCGAAACACACACGCCAGTTTTTAGGACTAGCTGGTTACTACAGAAGGTTCATCCAAGACTTTTCCAGAATAGCAAAACCCTTGACTGCATTAACGCATAAAGGGAAGAAATTTGAATGGAATGATGAACAAGAGAAAGCGTTTCAGTTATTGAAGAAAAAGCTAACTACGGCACCTATATTGTCATTGCGTGAAGGGAATGATGATTTTGTGATTTATTGTGACGCATCAAAGCAAGGTCTCGGTTGTGTATTAATGCAACGAACGAAGGTGATTGCTTATGCGTCTAGACAATTGAAGATTCACGAACAAAATTATACGACGCATGATTTGGAATTAGGCGCGGTTGTTTTTGCATTAAAGACTTGGAGGCACTACTTATATGGGGTCAAAAGTATTATATATACCGACCACAAAAGTCTTCAACACATATTTAATCAGAAACAACTGAATATGAGGCAGCGTAGGTGGATTGAATTGTTGAATGATTACGACTTTGAGATTCGTTACCACCCGGGGAAGGCAAATGTGGTAGCCGATGCCTTGAGCAGGAAGGACAGAGAACCCATTCGAGTAAAATCTATGAATATAATGATTCATAATAACCTTACTACTCAAATAAAGGAGGCGCAACAAGGAGTTTTAAAAGAAGGAAATTTAAAGGATGAAATACCCAAAGGATCGGAGCAACATCTTAATATTCGGGAAGACGGAATCCGGTATAGGGCTGAAAGGATTTGGGTACCAAACTTTGGAGATATGAGAGAAATGGTACTTAGAGAAGCTCATAAAACCAGATACTCAATACATCCTGGAACGGGGAAGATGTACAAGGATCTCAAGAAACATTTTTGGTGGCCGGGTATGAAAGCCGATGTTGCTAAATACGTAGGAGAATGTTTGACGTGTTCTAAGGTCAAAGCTGAGCATCAGAAACCATCAGGTCTACTTCAACAACCCGAAATCCCAGAATGGAAATGGGAAAACATTACCATGGATTTCATTACTAAATTGCCAAGGACTGCAAGTGGTTTTGATACTATTTGGGTAATAGTTGATCGTCTCACCAAATCAGCACACTTCCTGCCAATAAGAGAAGATGACAAGATGGAGAAGTTAGCACGACTGTATTTGAAGGAAGTCGTCTCCAGACATGGAATACCAATCTCTATTATCTCTGATAGGGATGGCAGATTTATTTCAAGATTCTGGCAGACATTAAAGCAAGCATTAGGAACTCATCTAGACATGAGTACTGCCTATCATCCACAAACTGATGGGCAGAGCGAAAGGACGATACAAACGCTTGAAGATATGCTACGAGCATGTGTTATTGATTTTGGAAATAGTTGGGATCGACATCTACCGTTAGCAGAATTTTCCTACAACAACAGCTACCATTCAAGCATTGAGATGGCGCCGTTTGAAGCACTTTATGGTAGAAAGTGCAGGTCTCCGATTTGTTGGAGTGAAGTGGGGGATAGACAGATTACGGGTCTGGAGATTATACAAGAAACTACCGAGAAGATCATCCAAATTCAACAACGGTTGAAAACCGCCTAAAGTCGACAAAAGAGCTACGCTGACATTAAAAGAAAAGATATAGAATTTGAAATTGGAGAGATGGTCATGCTTAA
The DNA here is from genome assembly GCF_046630445.1 of Rutidosis leptorrhynchoides. Taxonomy (NCBI): domain Eukaryota; kingdom Viridiplantae; phylum Streptophyta; class Magnoliopsida; order Asterales; family Asteraceae; genus Rutidosis; species Rutidosis leptorrhynchoides. Next base: position 404,643,834 of record NC_092336.1, on the reverse strand, counting down.
AGTTGCACCTTGGAAAGGCGTTGTTCGATTTGGTAAACGAGGGAAATTAAATCCAAGGTATATTGGACCATTCAAGATGATTGATCGTGTCGGACCAGTAGCTTACCGACTTGAGTTACCTCAACAACTCGCGGCTGTACATAACACTTTCCACGTCTCGAATTTGAAGAAATGTTTTGCTAAAGAAGATCTCACTATTCCGTTAGATGAAATCCAAATCAACGAAAAACTCCAATTCATCGAAGAACCCGTCGAAATAATGGATCGTGAGGTTCAAAGACTTAAGCAAAACAAGATACCAATTGTTAAGGTTCGATGGAATGCTCGTAGAGGACCCGAGTTCACCTGGGAGCATGAAGATCAGATGAAGAAGAAATACCCACATCTATTTCCAGAAGATTCGCCAACACCTTCAACAGCTTAAAATTTCGGGACGAAATTTATTTAACGGGTAGGTACTGTAGTGACCCGAACTTTTCCATGTTTATATATATTAATTGAGATTGATATTTACATGATTAAATGTTTCCAACATGTTAAGCAATCAAACTTGTTAAGACTTGATTAATTGAAATATGTTTCATATAGACAATTGACCACCCAAGTTGACCGGCGATTCACGAACGTTAAAACTTGTAAAAACGACATGACGATATATATATGGATATACATATGGTTAACATGAGATTATGATAAGTAAGTATATTAACAATGAGTTATATACATATAAACAAGACTACTAACTTAAGGATTACGAAACGAGACATATATGTAACGATTATCGTTGTAACGACATTTAAATGCATATATATCATATTAAGATATATTAATATATCATAATATCATGATAATATAATAATTTAACATCTCATTAGATATAATAAACAATGAGATAACAACATTAATTGAGATCGTTAACTTAAAGGTTTCAAAACAACACTTACATGTAACGACTAACGATGACTTAACGACTCAGTTAAAATGTATATACATGTAGTGTATTTAGATGTATTAAAATACTTTTGGAAGACTTCAAGACATATATCAAAACACTCATACTTAACAAAAATGGTTACAGTTACTTTCCCATTCTTTTCTTTCATCAAGAATTCTAGTCGTAATCTTACCCGTATTATACACAGCTTCAAAACGTACTTACTATGGGTATATACCAATAGGAACTAGCATGGGATTCCACTCTTGATTATGTCATGTATGACTAATCAATTTTAACTTCTACCATGAGCTAGTCAACTAACTAGAACTCATTTTAACCCCACTCACCACTCACCAATTACCACTCATCATTCACTCCATTTCACTTCCAATTCTCTTTCTAATTCTCTCTCAACACACACACACACTATTATGAACGTATTTTTCCAGTAGTTAATCATCATCTTCATCAAAAATCACTTCAAGAATCAAGCTATAATCATCATAGGAAGAACACTTCAAAAATCCCTTCAAGTTTACTAATTTACTTCCAAGCTTTCTAATCCATTCCAAGTAATCATCTAAGATCAAGAAACCTTTGTTATATACAGTAGGTTATCTTTCTTATTCAAGGTAATATTCATATTCAAACTTTGATTCAATTTCTATAACTATAAACTATCTTAATTCGAGTAAAAATCTTACTTGAACTTGTTTTTGTGTCATGATCCTACTTCAAGAACTTTCAAGCCATCCAAGATCCTTTGAAGCAAGATCATTTCTTGTCACTTCCAGTAGGTTTACCTACTAAACTTGAGATAGTAATGATGTCCATAACATCATTCGATTCATACATATAAAGCTATCTTATTCGAAGGTTTAAACTTGTAATCACTAGAACATAGTTTAGTTAATTCTAAACTTGTTCGCAAACAAAAGTTAATCCTTCTAACTTGACATTTAAAATCAACTAAACACATGTTCTATATCTATATGATATACTAACTTAATGATTTAAAACCTGAAAATACGAAGAACACCGTAAAACCGGACATACGCCGTCGTAGTAACACCGCGGGCTGTTTTGGGTTAGTTAATTAAAAACTATGATAAACTTTGATTTAAAAGTTGTTATTCTGAGAAAATGATTTTTATTATGAACATGAAACTATATCCAAAAATTATGGTTAAACTCAAGGTGGAAGTATGTTTTCTAAAATGGTCATCTAGACGTCGTTCTTTCGACTGAAATGACTACCTTTACAAAAACGACTTGTAACTTATTTTTTCGACGATAAACCTATACTTTTCCTGTTTAGATTCATAAAATACAGTTCAATATGAAACCATAGCAATTTGATTCACTCAAAACGGATTTAAAATGAAGAAGTTATGGGTAAAACAAGATTGGATAATTTTTCTCATTTTAGCTACGTGAAAATTTGTAACAAATCTATTCCAACCATAACTTAATCAACTTGTATTGTATATTATGTAAACTTGAGATACCATAGACACGTATACAATGTTTCGACCTATCATGTCGACACATCTATATATATTTCGGAACAACCATAGACACTCTATATGTGAATGTTGGAGTTAGCTATACAGGGTTGAGGTTGATTCCAAAATATATATAGTTTGAGTTGTGATCAATACTAAGATACGTATACACTGGGTCGTGGATTGATTCAAGATAATATTTATCGATTTATTTCTGTACATCTAACTGTGGACAACTAGTTGTAGGTTACTAACGAGGACAGCTGACTTAATAAACTTAAAACATTGATGTGCAGCGGGGTAGTATATAAAATAGTTATTAATTTTAGCAGAAAAAAACTATTAAATACGATACAATTTTACACAAGATATTTATTTATTTATAGAATGGATATACTTAAACCTTGCTACAACACTTATAGGCAGTGTACCTAATCGTACAGTAGTGTAGTTTTTAGTAAGTCCGGTTCGTTCCACAGGGAAATCTTTAAACAAAGCTCAACGCTATATTAGTTTACTTTTATTAAAAATACAAATATATATATAAGTAATATTATTATTATAAAGGGGGGTTTTTACCGTTTAATGACCGGTTTGTCGATTTTAAGACTTTAGTCGCAGTTAAAACCTAATGTAAAATATAAAATAAATACAAGACTTAAATTAAAGCGTAAAGTAAATAATGATAATGAAATTGCGAATAATAAAAGTGCGATAAAATAAAATTGCGATAATTAAAAAGTACGATAATTAAAAGTGCGATTAAATAACAATAAATAAAAGTGCGATAATTAGAAGTGCAATTAAATATAAAATAAAGGAAATTAAATATGAAATAAAAGAATTATGCTTATTTAAACTTCCGTAATCATGATGTTTGACGTGTTGATTTTAGTTTTATGCCCATGGGTTAATTGTCCTTTGTCCTGGATTATTTAATATGTCCGTCTGGTTTTGTCCATAACAGTCCATCAGTCATAAATATAAATTGCAAGTGTCCTTGTCAAATTATTATTATACCCGAAGATAAATATTCCAACTAATTGGGGATTCGAATTGTAACAAGGTTTTAATACTTTGTTTAATGAATACACCAGGTTATCGACTGAGTGTAAACCAAGGTTTTACTACTTTGTTAACAATTACACCAATTACCCTTGAATGTAATTTCACCCCTGTTTTAATTATTCTAGTGGCTATTAATCCATTCCCGTGTCCGGTTAAATGAACGATTATTCGTACATATAAATACCCCGCCCATCGTGTCCGATCGAGTGTATATGGTAATTTATAGGGACGCCCAATTGTAAATCTTTATATTAACATTAACAAACTTTCATTTAGTTAAACAAATATAAAGCCCATTAATAGCCCATAGTCTAATTTCCACAAGTGTCGTTCTTTTGTCCAAACCCCAATTATGGTACAAAGCCCAATTACCCAATTTTAGTAATTAGCCCAACATCATGATTACTTCGTTTTAAATAAGCATAATAATAACTTAGCTACGAGACATTAATGTAAAAAGGTTGAACATAACTTACAATGATTAAAAATAGCGTAGCGTTACACGGACAGAATTTCGACTTACACCCTTACAACATTCGCTAACATACCCTTATTATTAGAATTATAATTAAAATTAAAATTAAAATATAAATTATATATATATATATATCGTATATATTGAGAGATGAGAGAAATAGAATATGAAATTTGATCAGAATTCGGTTTGCTTTATAGCCAGAGTTGAATTTTGGGGCTCCGCGACTCGCGGCAAAAACCCCTTCAATCTCCGCGAGTCGCGGAGATAGTATTTACAGCTCAGTCCTTGGAGTTTTCTCTGCCGACGGTTTTTTATATATAAATATAATATATATATAATTAATATAATTAATTATATATTATATTATATTTATATACATAGTTAACTTGTAATTTTTAGTCCGTTGCGTCGAGCGTTAAGAGTTGACTCTGGTCCCGGTTCCGGATTTTCGAACGTCCTTGCGTACAATTTTATATTTTGTACTTTGCGTTTTGAATCTTGTACTCTTGTAATTTCGAGACGTTTCTTATCAATAATTGGAACCTTTTTGATTGTCTTTTGTACTTTTGAGCTTTTTGGTCGTTTGCGTCTTCAATTCGTCGAATCTGTCTTTTGTCTTCACCTTTTATTATTTAAACGAATATCACTTGTAAATAGAACAATTGCAACTAAAAGCTTGTCTTTCTTGAGGAATAATGCTATGAAATATATGTTCGTTTTTAGCATTATCAAATATTCCCACACTTGAGCGTTGCTTGTCCTCAAGCAATATTGTCTTGAAATACTGGAATCACTTCTTTATTCTTCACACTTTGTACATCAGTGATTTCTATACGGCGGTATAAACAATGGTAGTAATGATATGGTTTACAGTCCCACATGACTATAAAAATTTAGATCCATTAAGGAAATTGAATCTTTATGAAAACATTTGATCTTTTGAAAATTAAATCTAGTTTTTACCCTAGATAAGTTTTCCGGAATAACCCTTTACCGGTGTTTGCAAAATATTTTTGTGGGTTTGGTGGGTTTCAGATTTGAAAATTTTAGCTCAAAACTTGCGGTTTTGTGTCACCCACTTGCTAACCTTGTATTTGGAAAGCAACACGTCCAGTTTACTTGTCCCGTATATTACCTTTCGGTAAACTACCGTCCGGTTGAAAGGAAAGCGTTGAACAAGCAACTGTTAAGGCAATGTCCCGTGACATGCTTTTGATTATGGTCTATAACGTGTCGGACGCAATTACTATCCTTGGTAGGAGCAATAGTAAAGCTCACCCTTATAATTTTTTCGGTCTGGCACAAGGTCCTGTCTTTGACCACTATGCAACCACCGTTCTTACGGTTGACACCCGATTTAGTTCAGGTGACCTAATGAATTCCAGGTGAATTCCTAGGATTTTACGTTCAATGGTAATGAACGTATTGAAAATAGGGTTTTCAGAAAACAAATCGGTTTGTAATTTTGATCAAAATATTTTCTCGTTTAAGCTCGAGTTTAGATATCATTGAATTCCATGAGTTTGTAATTCTCAATCTTTAAGGTCAATCTCTAGGATTGAGTAATATCAGTCTTAAAAGCTGATTTTTAATCTTTAAGGAGATTATCCTTTCTGGGGATCTGATTCATTAGTCTTATCCAGCTAATTTGCATGGTGCCCCCCCATTGTACGAGATAAATCCTTCTCATGGTTAGGATAAATCTGACCACTTGGCGACCCTGTTTAATGCTGAGGTCCGTGGATTTCCTGCTGATTTTAGTGATGACTTTTCTAGATTTTTCGTCAACCTACAGCTGGTCTGGACGACAACTTCATGACCTAAATCAAGAAGCGCGTTTCTTTCTCGGAAGACTTTACTTCCTTTTAATGATGGAATTGATTCATCGTGTAGATCCATCTTTTCTTTTCTTTTATTGGGTAAAACAGTTTAGTTTAGTCCAAAGCAAAAGTATTTTCAGTTATTTGTTACAGATATATGTGACATATGTTTAAGATAACTTGGTAAATTTTCCCACACTTGGCTTTTATTTTCCTTTTTATCGTCCTCTATTCCATTTTAAATGAATTTTGACATTTTAGTTTGTTTCTCAATTTATGTCCTTTCCGAGGTAACAATAATTTCGGTGTTAAAACCTAGTTTTATTGTTCATAAATATGTATAAACATGATTTGAATTCATTTAATTGAAAAATTTTACTAGAATTGGGTAGTCAGTATATAAGACTAGGGCTGTTCTTTTTTATCAGAGAGCACTATATTCTAATACAACTACTGCTTTACTAGTATTTTTAATGGTAACCAAGTGTATAAAGTAAAAAATTTTTAAAATCCGAAAGAATTTAACCCCTTCCCACACTTAAGATCTTGCAATGCCCTCATTTGCAAGAAATCAGTAACAATTTAAATTATTGAGGGTGATTCGTGTGAAAATGATTAAATTTTACCAAAGTTTCCAAATATATTGGCGTTTGTTTGCTGAATGATAAATGGTGCACATCATTTGTTCATTCCGTCTTGTTGTTATTTCACATATATTTTGCATCTTGTCGTCAAAATTACTTGCTTTTGCTGAACTTAATGCCAGTCTTTGAAAATGCGTTGTTTTACCCTGTTGTGTACATAAGATAAACTACAAACATATATACATATTTTTGAAGTTTGGTATATTACCCCACATTCAAAAATTATTAAAATCTAAGAATAAAAGTTAGACAATTATAAAAATGATTACAATATTAACAAAAATATTAAATGTATCAATAATTACAAATTACAAAATAAAAAAAATAATAAGTAAACTAAGGATGATATTGGTACCAATAGGGGTTCCAGGCATAACCATAAGTGCTATAGAATGCTTCGGCAGGATCATACGTAGGATATGGTGGCTGCATCTCTATCGACCAAGGAGGGAAGACGGGTTTCGGTGTAGGAATATAGTTTCTACCTATATGTTGGCAATGAGCTATGATCTGGTTCTGATGAACTTGCCAATCTTCAAATGCTCTCTGTCTAGCATTTTCGTATTCCTGAGAAGCTATAAACCTATGCATTTCTTGCATCTCATTCCCCCCTCCTACATTACCTTGTTGCTGGTTTCTCTCCACCTGTGGATGTCTACCATGGTATCGTACTGCGGCGTTATTTCGCCTCTTCAAAACTTTCGCACCATGGTATACATTTAAACCTATAGTATCGCGGGGTTCCGGCTCTTCTAGTAATAATCCCCCCCGACTTATATCCACACCTAGATATTCACCAATCAAAGTAATAAAAATACCACCTCCTATTATGCTATGTGGTCGCATCCCCCGAACCATAGCTGATAAATAATAACCCACACAATATGGTATACTTACAGCGCTTTGTGGGTCTCGAATACACATATGGTAAAACAAATCCTGTTCATTTACTTTTTCTTTGTTCTTACCCCTTTGTGTAATCGAATTAGCTAAAAACCTATGTATCACTCTTAATTCGGCTCTATCTATATCCAAATAAGAGTAGTTTCCCCCTTTGAAACGGTGATGGCTTGTCATTTGACTCCACACACCGTGTGTATCAAAATTCTCATCTATCTTTCTACCGTTTAGTATCAATCCTCTACAATCGGCAGACGCTAACTCCTCAGGCGTATATATACGTAAAGCCTGAGCCATATCCAGTAAAGACATGTGGCGCATCGAACCGCCTAACAAAAATCTAATAAAAGAACGATCGGTTAAACTAGCTACCCGATCATTCAACTCTATACTACATAACAACTCTTCACACCATACTTTATATACAGGTCTGCGTATGGTGAATAAACATATCCAGTCATTAAAAGAATAATTACCATACCTCTGTACAAGTAATTCCCTAATTGGCCCGGCCAATTCTACAGCTTCTAAGGGTCCCCATTCTATGACCCTCGGTACCTCAACAACCTTAGAGTGAAGAGTATGCAAACCCCGTTGATATTTTGGATAATCTATCCAAAGTCTGTCAAATCTCAGGTTCGGGTGCAACTCTTCCAAGTGCATATCGGAAAAAGTCATGACTGGATGAGGTACATCCTACTTGTAGTAGTTATCTACCTCCTGTTGTTCCAAATTCTCAGCAGGAGCATTGCGGGCTTGGGATGAAGATTCACCCCTTTCATTCTGCAAAACACATCAAACACAAATTTTGTGCATCCAAATATGCATTAGTGTCAGCAAAATCATCTATCAAAATAATTACAATGACATTATCAATTTATATCAAACTTAAGCTCATTTTCACATTTTTATCAAATCTACACTTTTTCAAATAAGCATATACGAAAATTTTCGCCAAGTTCATAAGCATTCAACTCAAATAACATGTCAAAATAATCATTACTAGCAATTAAACAAGTCTCAAATGGCATTATCTTTCAATAATCAAGTTCATGAATTTTAGACTTGAAAAAGTCCACTTTAATTCTCAAAATCATGTTTAGGCTCAAAGTTTGGATCATTTAACTACCTAGACATGTTACACTACTCAATTTAGCAACAATTCATGACAAAAATCGGCCATAACCTGTTTATATCAAAAAGCCCCAAATTGCTCAAGAACACAAACCCTAGATTACTCAAAATTTGAAGTTTAAGGCTTCTAATCATGTTAAACAGCATCAATCTAGGTTATACAAGCATAATACATAAACAATTTAAGTCTAATTACACTAAAAAGCATCAAAATCAAATTGGGGAAAAAATAGCTCAAGAACACCAAATTTCGAATTAAATGGTGTTTAGGTGTAGAAATTTACCGTTTTTCTTGAGTAATTCTTAGATAGCATCCTTCTCAACATGATTTTAGCAAAAAATTTGGTGATTAACGGTTAAAAATTGGGATTTTTGGGGGTGTTTTTCGGGTTTTTTCGGGTTCTTTTTTCGCAGTATTTTTCTGTTTTGTGTGTGGGGGAGTTGGGACTGATCTGTTGTTCAGTTATATTTTTTTTCCGGTTTTTAGTCTCTCCGCGAGTCGCGGAGTTTGCTCTCTTTTTTTTTTTTTTTTTTATAATCATTAACTTATTAAAACAATTAAGTAATTAATTTTAAAATTTTGTTTCCCTTGTTATTTAGGACGAGGTCGTTTCGGATCGATGTCCTAGTCCGTCCCTCGACAAAATTTTAAAATTCGTCTTTTTGTAGCGATTGTTTTAAAAGCTAAGATTTTTGGGTTTTTTCAATGTTTTTGGCATACTCTAATTCAATAAGATTAAAAATAATGATAATAAAAGTTCTCGTCCCTCCCTCGGGTAAAGCAATTTCGGTTCAAAGACCTAGTCTTCAACTTACGACGAATTTTAAAAATCATATTCTTAACTTAATGAGATAAAGTAAATTTTTGTTTTTAAATTCACACAACTTAAATATAAAATTCAAAATTAAAAATTAAAAATTAAAAATTCACACCAAACTTAAAATTTAAAATGCATAAAATTAAAAATTAATATTTTAAAAATTAAAAATTCACACCAAACTTAATTTTTTTAAAAATTTATAAATTCATATCAAACTTATATTAATTTTTCAAATATTTACAATTTTAAATATATTGTTTTTACAGAGTTTACAATATTAATTTAAGATTTAAATATTAATTTTAAATATGGTAAAAATAAAATTAAAAATCTTTTTGTCTTTTTATCCCACTTTAATCAATCAAATATTATCAAAAATATGCGCCCCTCTTTTCGGTAAAGTAATTTCGGTTCCAAGACCTAATTTAACTCATGACGAATTTTTGAAATATTTTGAGTTGATTGATTAAAGATATTTATACCTTAAGAATAAACGTTAAATTTCGCAGTGATGTAATAAATTTTTGAATGATATCAATAATTTCGGTCGCCAAACCTAATTTTATTTAATACCAATTTAATACTTTTTAGCGAACAAATTAGCGTTTATTATCAAAAGGTTAAAAATAAAAATAAAAATAAAAACTGTACAGACATACCTGTGAAATAGATTTCTTAGTTATATGATCTATTCCATTCATAAGATAGTCGGTTTAATTGATTTTCCATGGCTACATAGGCGTAACCTCGAGCATTCAGTGTCTTTTCTTCTAAACATATGAACGGTCCGTCTCTGCATAAAGTAACAAATTCGGTATTTGAATAGGTTTGATTATTTGAACATTTACCTCCATGTGACCATTTTCCGCATTTGTGACATCTTTCTAGGTGTCGTGCTCTTCTTTTCGCTGCGGATTTTGATTTTCCTTTACCGAATTGTAACTTATTATCTTCGCATCTGGATTCTTTTCTAACTCCGTCCATTCTTTCTCTGATTACTGATACTATTTCACTTGGTAGTATGTCATTATTACGTTTTGTGATCAAAGCGTGTAGCATTAGACCATGGTTTAGTTCACAGGCAGTCTTCATTTCGTAAAAACCTAAAAAAAAAAAAAAATCAGAATGGGGGGAGAAGACTAGTTCTTTAGGGTCTGCTAGGGAAAGACCATACGTGTTCCATTTTCGAGAACTACACGAAAACAGATAATCTAACTCTAACAGAAATACATATTATCCTTTAAAGACTTGATTCTCCCCACACTTAGTTAGCTGTGGTATCGAAATTGTGATTAACTTCGTTGTCGACTTCCATCGGACCATGTATGTAATGTTTAACTCTGTGACCATTAACTTTAAATTCAATCCCATTTGAATTTATTAATTCTATCGTTCCGTATGGGAAAACTCTTTTGACTATGAATGGTCCAGACCATCTTGATTTCAATTTTCCAGGAAATAGCTTGAATCGTGAATTGAAAAGAAGAACTCTGTCTCCTTCTTTAAATTCTTTTGAACTTCTGATTCTTTTATCATGCCATTTCTTCGTTCTTTCTTTATAGATTAACGAATTTTCGTATGCTTCATGTCTTAATTCTTCTAATTCGTTTAGTTGACTTAATCGTAGACGTCCGGCTTCATGTAAATCAAGATTACATGTCTTCAAAGCCCAAAATGCTTTGTGTTCAATTTCTACTGGAAGATGACATGCTTTTCCATAAACAAGTCTAAAAGGTGTGGTTCCAATTGGAGTTTTGTAGGCTGTTCTAAAAGCCCAGAGTGCATCCTCCAATTTAATGGACCATTCCTTCGGATTTGATCCTACGGTTTTCTCTAGAATACGTTTTAAAGCTCGGTTGGTATTTTCAACTTGTCCACTTGTTTGTGGATGATATGCGGTGGAGATTTTATGAGTTACTCCATATCTTTTAAGAACTTTCTCAAGTTGATTATTACAAAAATGAGTTCCCCGATCACTTATTAAAGCTTTCGGTGTTCCAAACCTTGCAAAAAGACGTTTTAAAAAGTTGACTACAACTCGTGCATCGTTAGTTGGGAGAGCTTGTGCTTCCGCCCATTTAGATACATAATCAATGGCTACGAGTATATATAGATTATTATGAGATTTTGGAAATGGACCCATAAAGTCAATACCCCAAATGTCAAATACTTCACATACTTGGATGACATTTTGTGGCATTTCATCACGTTGACTTATTTTTCCGGCCCTTTGACATGCATCACAGGATTTGCAAAGAAGGTGTGCGTCTTTGTAAATTGTAGGCCAATAGAATCCAGCTTCATAAACTTTTCTTGCTGTTAGTTGAGGCCTATAATGCCCTCCTGTTGGTCCTGTGTGACAATGGTTTAAAATTTTACTAGCTTCATCTCCAAATACACATCGGCGTATTATTCCATCGGGACAACTTTTAAATAGATGTGGATCTTCCCAAAAATAGTGTTTTATATCACTGAAGAATTTCTTTCGTTTTTGGTACGATAATCCTTTTTCAAGGAATCCACAAACTAAGTAGTTTGCATAGTCTGCAAACCATGGGATTTCTTTATAATCTATCTTCAATAGATATTCATCAGGAAAGTTGTCTTGTATGGCCGATTCATTCAGAACTTCTAATTCGGGATTTTCAAGACGAGAAAGATGATCAGCGGCGAGATTTTCTGCTCCTCTTTTATCTCGGATTTCAATATCAAACTCTTGTAAGAGTAAGATCCAACGGATTAATCTTGGTTTAGCATCTTGTTTTGAAAATAGGTATCTAAGAGCAGAATGGTCGGTATAGACCACCGTTTTTGCTAGAACGAGATATGATCGAAATTTGTCAAAAGCAAAGACAATAGCAAGGAGTTCTTTTTCAGTAGTTGTATAGTTCGTTTGTGCTCCTTGTAATGTCTTACTAGCATAATATATAGGTTGAAATCGTTTTTCAATCCTTTGTCCTAAAACGGCTCCCATTGCAAAATCACTTGCATCGCACATTAGTTCAAATGGTAGATTCCAATTTGGTGTTATCATGATCGGCGCATTAGTGAGTTTTTCTTTAAGAATATTAAAAGATTTGATACATTCATCTGAAAAGATGAATGGCGCATCCTTTTCTAGGAGTTTATTCATAGGAGTGGCAATTTTAGAAAAATCTTTTATAAAACGTCGGTAAAAACCGGCATGCCCTAGAAAACTCCTAACTCCTCTAACATTTGTGGGATGTGGAAGTTTAGCAATTACATCTACTTTAGCTCTATCCACTTCAATCCCTTCTTTTGAAATTTTATGTCCAAGAACGATGCCTTCTTTAACCATGAAATGACATTTCTCCCAATTAAGTACTAGATTTAATTTTTCGCATCTAATTAGCATTCGTTCCAGATTAACTAGACATGATTTAAATGTATCACCGAAGACTGAAAAGTCATCCATGAATACTTCCATGCATTCTTCTATCATGTCATGAAAAATCGCCATCATACACCTTTGAAAGGTTGCAGGGGCGTTACAAAGTCCAAATGGCATTCTTTTGTAAGCAAAAGTACCATAAGGGCACGTGAATGTGGTTTTCTCTTGGTCCTCGGGTGCTATTGGAATTTGAAAATATCCGGAAAATCCATCTAGAAAACAATAGTAACTATTTCCGGCTAATCTTTCCAACATTTGATCTATGAAAGGTAAGGGAAAGTGATCTTTTCTGGTGGCGTCATTTAATTTTCTATAATCAATACATACACGCCATCCTGTTACAGTCCTAGTAGGAATAAGCTCATTTTTCTCATTTGTAATGACAGTCATGCCACCCTTCTTAGGTACGCATTGAACTGGGCTTACCCATGGACTATCAGAGATTGGATAAATTAAACCTGCATCTAGCAGTTTAATAATCTCTTTCTTAACTACATCTTGCATATTAGGATTTAGTCTTCGTTGGCGTTGCACATACGTTTTATGACCTTCTTCCATAAGGATTTTATGTGTGCAATACGAAGGACTTATTCCTTTAATATCATGAATCTTCCATGCAATGGCTAGTTTATGAGCTTTCAACACAGAAATGAGTTGTGATTTCTCATTTTCAGTAAGAGAAGACGATATTATTACAGGTAATTCAGATTCACCATGTAAATAAGCGTATTCCAAATGGTTTGGAAGTGGCTTTAACTCTAATTTCGGAGGTTCTTCTATCGATGATTTATATCGATATCTGTCTTCTTCTTTTAGCATTTGAATTTCTTCTGTTGTTGGTTCATATCCATTTGCTATAAGTGTAGCTAACATTTCAGCTTCATCAATTGGTTCATTACCTTCTCCTAAAGAACATTCTCCTGTTCCTTGTAATTCTGGAAATTCTTCTAATAATTCTGCATGTGCATCTATAGTTTGAATATAATAACATGTATCATCTGCAGATTGTGGTTGTTGCATTGCTCTATCAACTGAAAAGGTAACACTCTCATCCTCTATACTTAGGGTCAGTTTCTTACCGAACACGTCTATCATTGCTTTAGCCGTGTTTAAGAATGGTCTTCCTAATATGAGAGGAACTTGAGAATCTTCTTCCATGTCCAAAACAACAAAATCTACTGGAAATACTAAAGTACCAACTTTAACTAGCATGTTCTCCATTATACCTCTAGGATATTTTACTGATCGGTCGGCTAGTTGTATACTTATTCTTGTTGGTTTCAATTCTCCAAGGTCTAGTTTAGCGTATAGTGAATACGGCATTAGATTTATACTAGCACCTAAGTCTGCCAATGCTTCTATTGAACTAAGACTACCCAGAAAACATGGAATTGTGAAACTTCCTGGATCAGATAGTTTTTCTGGTATCTTATTCAACAGCACTGCTGAACAATTTGCATTCATAGTGACAGCCGAGAGGTCTTCCATTTTCTTTCTATTTGTGATTAGATCTTTCAAGAATTTAGCATATCTAGGCATTCCTGAAATCACATCAATGAAAGGAAGATTTACATTTATCTGTTTAAACATATCCAAGAATTTGGATTGCTCGGCTTCAAGTTTTTCTTTCTTCATTTTACTCGGATAAGGAAGTGGTGGTTGGTATGGTTTAACATAAGGTTTATCCTTAACTGTGTTATTTTAATTAATCTTTTCAACTATCGGTTCTTTTTCCTTATCTTGATCAGGTTGTGGTTCTTGTGGAGTAGGAATAGTTTCATCAGAAGTTACAGGTATTTCAGGTGGTTTAAGTGTTGTACCACTTCTTGTGGTAATAGCTTTAGCTGTTTCATTCCAGGGGTTAGCATTTGTATCGCTAGGTAGACTTCCCGGTTTTCTTTCACCTATTAACCTTGCTAGGTTACTTACTTCCTGTTCCAGATTTTGAATAGAAGCTTGTTGATTTCTAAATGCTTGAGCATTTTGTTCATTGGTTTGTTTTTGAGATGTGAAAAACTGTGTTTGAGTTTCAACTAGCTTTGTCATCATATCTTCTAAATTCGGTTTTTTATCATCGGTTTGTTGTGGTGGTTTGTTTTGAAAATTAGGTCTTTGCTGATTGTAAGTATTATTGGATACTTGTTGATTGCTAGGACCTTGTTGGTTGTTGTATGGAATATTTCGGTTATAATTCTGGTTTTGATTGTAAATCGGTCTTGGCGGTTGATAATTATTCTGATAATTATTTCCAGGCCTTTGGTTTATGTATGAAATATTCTCTCTTTGTTCCATTGTTAATTCAATACTGAGACAATCTTTTGTCAAATGTGGTCCTCCACACTGCTCACAACTAATTCGTATTGAGTGAATATCTTTAGTCATCTTTTCCATTCGTCTCTCGAAAGCATCTATCTTTGCCGAAATGGAATCTAAGTCATGGCTAGAATCGGCTCTAGCTGCTTTAGATGATCTAATGATATCGTTTTCTTGGTGCCACTCATGTGAGTGGGAAGCAGTGTTATCAATAATTTTGTAAGCATCAGTTTCGGTTTTCTTCATAATAGAACCACCAGCTGCTATATCTATATCTTTCCTTGTAGTGATGTCGCATCCTTGGTAGAATATTTGTACTATTTGACAGGTGTCTAAACCATGTTGCGGACATCCTCTTAATAACTTTCCATATCTTGTCCACGCCTCATATAGAGTTTCATTTGGCTTCTGTGTGAACGTAACAATTTCTGCTTGAAGTCTTACGGCTTTAGATGCAGGAAAGAATTGTTTAAGAAATTTGTCAATTAAAACGTCCCATGTATCGATCGCCCCTTCAGGTAACGATTCCAACCAATCTTTGGCTTCTCCCTTTAAAGTCCAGGGAAATAACATGAGATATATCTGTTCATCCTCCACTTCTCGGATTTTAAATAGTGTGCATATCCTATTAAAGGTACGTAGATGTTCATTTGGATCTTCCTTCGGCGCACCACTAAATTGGCATTGATTAGTCACCATGTGTAAAATTTGTCCTTTGATTTCATAATCTGGCGCATTAATGTCTGGATGAGTAATTGCGTGACCTTGGCCAGTGCGTTTAGCTCTCATTCGGTCTTCCATACTTAAAGGTTCCATATTCTCCATAATTGAATTTGTTGAATCGGTATCACTAGATGATTCTGATTTAATGGTTCGTTCCTCAACAATCTCTGTTTGAATGATTGGTGGTTCCGGAGGAAAGTTTAATGGTTCAGGATCTATGAACCGTTCCTGAATATTCTCTGGATTCTCAATTGTGAGGTTGGGTTCAAAAAATGGATTATCGGAAATTTGAACTGAAGTACTTGGTTGACTGGATGACGATTCTAAAGAAAAATCAACGGCGGTTATATTTGTTAAACGATGTCTTGATCTAGTTACAGGTGGTGAACATACAAAAGGTGGTGAACGTCTTGCTCGGTGCATTCACTGAATATCCTATTAGTTTTTAAAAAGGAAAGAAAAATTATAATAAGTTATCCAATCAATAGACTTTTCTGATTTTGCCCACGTTTCGAATAGCCAAAAGATGCAGCAGAGGGGCAGGATTCGTTTGGTCTCAATATAATTGAGGACTGTTTGGCTCCAATAACCCGGTCCACGTACAAATCCAACTATTACTACGAACCAGAAAATTTTGATGTCTATTAATTTAACCACTTAAAATAAATTTTCGTAATCCAACTATTACTACGAACCAGATAATCGCAAATTGATATTACTAATTGGAATGATAATTGATACATAGTAAAAGGTCTAAAAATATTAAAGCTTACAGGAAAAACTAAATCCCAAATGGAAATAACTTAAAAAGAAACTAAAACTTAAAAAGGCGTCGCAAAATTCTAAAGCACCTAATACTTAATTTAAGGAATAAGCACTTAAGGAATTCTACGGCAAAGCCTAAAAATCTAGGAGTAAAAATAACTATAGCAAAAACTTAGTTTAAAATTAAATATGAGCGAAAAATACAAATATTACGCTACAACGATTAAAAAGGGACAAAATATAAAAATATACAAAAAGTTGTAAAAAGTACAATTTTTATAAAAATATTATTTTTATATTATTTATTTTATTAAACTATTAATTTTACAATTTTAATAAAACTAATTAAACAAAATACATAAATTAAATAAAAAGTAAAAATAAAACTAAAACTAATAATAATAATAATAATTAGGTAATAATAATAATTATAATTAATATTAACCCGTAATCAATGCTCGATTAGGGCTTCCTGTCGCCTGTCAGATACCCTCCGCGAGTTGCGGCATTTATTGCATCAAACCCCGCGAGTCGCGGGGTTCAGAATTTCAGCTGACAGGTTTGAGTTTTTACGCGTTTTTATTTATTTAATTTTTTTTTTCTGTTTTTAAATAAATAAAAGATTTTAAAATAAAACTTATATTTTTATAAACTAAAATAAAAATAAAGAAACTTATAAAACTTAAATATTTAACAAAATCTTAAAAATACTTATATTTTTGTTTTTCTTTTTATATTTTCGAATTTTTAAAACGTATTTTTTTTTACAAAAACGAATTTTAATAAAAGTTAACTAAAACTCTTTTTTTTTTATATTAGCGTTGCGCTTCCGGCTTTTAAGATGAATCCCCGGCAGCGGCGCCAAAAATTACTTGATGTGCAGCGGGGTAGTATATAAAATAGTTATTAATTTTAGCAGAAAAAAACTATTAAATACGATACAATTTTACACAAGATATTTATTTATTTATAGAATGGATATACTTAAACCTTGCTACAACACTTATAGGCAGTGTACCTAATCGTACAGTAGTGTAGTTTTTAGTAAGTCCGGTTCGTTCCACAGGGAAATCTTTAAACAAAGCTCAACGCTATATTAGTTTACTTTTATTAAAAATACAAATATATATATAAGTAATATTATTATTATAAAGGGGGGTTTTACCGTTTAATGACCGGTTTGTCGATTTTAAGACTTTAGTCGCAGTTAAAACCTAATGTAAAATATAAAATAAATACAAGACTTAAATTAAAGCGTAAAGTAAATAATGATAATGAAATTGCGAATAATAAAAGTGCGATAAAATAAAATTGCGATAATTAAAAAGTACGATAATTAAAAGTGCGATTAAATAACAATAAATAAAAGTGCGATAATTAGAAGTGCAATTAAATATAAAATAAAGGAAATTAAATATGAAATAAAAGAATTATGCTTATTTAAACTTCCGTAATCATGATGTTTGACGTGTTGATTTTAGTTTTATGCCCATGGGTTAATTGTCCTTTGTCCTGGATTATTTAATATGTCCGTCTGGTTTTTGTCCATAACAGTCCATCAGTCATAAATATAAATTGCAAGTGTCCTTGTCAAATTATTATTATACCCGAAGATAAATATTCCAACTAATTGGGGATTCGAATTGTAACAAGGTTTTAATACTTTGTTTAATGAATACACCAGGTTATCGACTGAGTGTAAACCAAGGTTTTACTACTTTGTTAACAATTACACCAATTACCCTTGAATGTAATTTCACCCCTGTTTTAATTATTCTAGTGGCTATTAATCCATTCCCGTGTCCGGTTAAATGAACGATTATTCGTACATATAAATACCCCGCCCATCGTGTCCGATCGAGTGTATATGGTAATTTATAGGGACGCCCAATTGTAAATCTTTATATTAACATTAACAAACTTTCATTTAGTTAAACAAATATAAAGCCCATTAATAGCCCATAGTCTAATTTCCACAAGTGTCGTTCTTTTGTCCAAACCCCAATTATGGTACAAAGCCCAATTACCCAATTTTAGTAATTAGCCCAACATCATGATTACTTCGTTTTAAATAAGCATAATAATAACTTAGCTACGAGACATTAATGTAAAAAGGTTGAACATAACTTACAATGATTAAAAATAGCGTAGCGTTACACGGACAGAATTTCGACTTACACCCTTACAACATTCGCTAACATACCCTTATTATTAGAATTATAATTAAAATTAAAATTAAAATATAAATTATATATATATATATATCGTATATATTGAGAGATGAGAGAAATAGAATATGAAATTTGATCAGAATTCGGTTTGCTTTATAGCCAGAGTTGAATTTTGGGGCTCCGCGACTCGCGGCAAAAACCCCTTCAATCTCCGCGAGTCGCGGAGATAGTATTTACAGCTCAGTCCTTGGAGTTTTCTCTGCTGACGGTTTTTTATATATAAATATAATATATATATAATTAATATAATTAATTATATATTATATTATATTTATATACATAGTTAACTTGTAATTTTTAGTCCGTTGCGTCGAGCGTTAAGAGTTGACTCTGGTCCCGGTTCCGGATTTTCGAACGTCCTTGCGTACAATTTTATATTTTGTACTTTGCGTTTTGAATCTTGTACTCTTGTAATTTCGAGACGTTTCTTATCAATAATTGGAACCTTTTTGATTGTCTTTTGTACTTTTGAGCTTTTTGGTCGTTTGCGTCTTCAATTCGTCGAATCTGTCTTTTGTCTTCACCTTTTATTATTTAAACGAATATCACTTGTAAATAGAACAATTGCAACTAAAAGCTTGTCTTTCTTGAGGAATAATGCTATGAAATATATGTTCGTTTTTAGCATTATCAAACATCAAAATATATTAAAAGTGTTGTAAATATATTTTGAACATACTTTGATATATATGTATATATTGTTATAGGTTCGTGAATCAACCAGTGGCCAAGTCTTACTTCCCGACGAAGTAAAAATCTGTGAAAGTGAGTTATAGTCCCACTTTTAAAATCTAATATTTTTGGGATGAGAATACATGCAGGTTTTATAAATGATTTACAAAATAGACACAAGTACGTGAAACTACATTCTATGGTTGAATTATCGAAATCGAATATGCCCCTTTTTATTAAAGTCTGGTAATCTAAGAATTAGGGAACAGACACCCTAATTGACGCGAATCCTAAAGATAGATCTATTGGGCCTAACAAACCTCATCCAAAGTACCGGATGCTTTAGTACTTCGAAATTTATATCATATCCGAAGGGTGTCCCAGAATGATGGGGATATTCTTATATATGCATCTTGTTAATGTCGGTTACCAGGTGTTCACCATATGAATGATTTTTATCTCTATGTATGGGATGTGTATTGAAATATGAAATCTTGTGGTCTATTGTTACGATTTGATATATATAGGTTAAACCTGTAACTCACCAACATTTTTGTTGACGTTTAAAGCATGTTTATTCTCAGGTGAATATTAAGAGCTTCCGCTGTTGCATACTAAAATAAGGACAAGATTTGGAGTCCATGTTTGTATGATATTGTGTAAAAACTGCATTCAAGAAACTGATTTCGATGTAACATATTTGTATTGTAAACCATTATGTAATGGTCGTGTGTAAACAGGATATTTTAGATTATCATTATTTGATAATCTACGTAAAGCTTTTTAAACCTTCATTTATAAAATAAAAGTTATGGTTTGTTTTAAAAATGAATGCAGTCTTTGAAAAACGTCTCATATAGAGGTCAAAACCTCGCAACGAAATCAATTAATATGGAACGTTTTTAATCAATAAGAATGGGACATTTCATTGACCTCGGTTCTGAGATGGTACTTCTCGTTCATCAAGTGCTTGAATGCTGACCACGGTAGTGCGTAAGCATCATCTTGTCCCACTTGCTCTAGATAGGTATTCCACCATGTTAACGCAGTAACTGTGAAGGTATGCGTAGCGCACTTCATTTTATCCTCTTCAGTACACTTACTTATGGCAAACACCGATTCGACCTTCTCGGTCCACCGTTTCAATCCGATCGGTCCTTCGGTTCCATCAAATTCCAAAGGTTTGCAGGCAGTGAATTCTTTGTAGGTGCATCCTACACGATTTCCTGTACTGCTAGATCCAAGGTTATTGTTGGTATGTAGCGCAGCCTGTACTGCGGCTATGTTTGAAGCAAGAAAGGCACGAAATTCCTCTTCGCTCATATTCAAGGTGTATCGAGTAGTCGGTGCCATTTCCTTCAAAATAGTCAAATGAAACAAGTTAATCATACAGAATATTAAGAGTAGTCAATAGTATCTCGTAGCATAATATGAACTCATTTATAAAAGCTTTTTCTTCATATTAGCGTTTTATAAGTTTAAATTCGGGTAGTACCTACCCGTTAAGTTCATACTTAGTAGCTAATATACAATTCAACTACTACAATTCTATATGAAAAACTGATTATCATAATATTTCGCGTTCAAACTTTTATACAATATTTTACAAACTTACAATACCGCTTATTTTACATATAGCATGAAATATAGCACACAATAACTTTGATACAAGATAGTTGTGAAGATAATTCTAGCTATTACACAAGTCGTTCAGCAAAGGCAATAAAGACACGTAATTCATACATCCAGAAACAAGTCATGCATTCTGGTTTTACTAGGACTACTTCCCATCCTTGGTCTTGTGGAACATAACCGTTATGACCGATAGTAAGACAACGTGTTGTAATGTTGTCAAAAGGATGAAGGTTACGTAATGACCAACAGTCTCGTAACAACCTAAAAACCTCATTTCTTACCCCAATTACCGACTCCGTCACATGTGGGAACGTTTTTTTAATAGTTGTAGCCCGATGTTCTTTTTCTCACTTTGGTGAGAAGCGAACATTACTAACCCGTAAGCATAACATGCTTCTTTATGTTGCATGTTAGCCGCTTTTTCTAAATCATGAAGTCTTATGTTCGGATACATTGAGTCAAAATAATTTCTTAACCCGTTGCGTAAAATAGCACTTGGGTTCCCCGCAATATATGTGTCAAAGTAAACACATCGTAACTTATGGGTTTCTCAATGTGATATCCCCCATCTTTTAAACAAAAGTCTCTTATAAACCAAGGCATTCTTGGAACGTTCTTCGAATGTCTTACAAACTGATTTCGCTGTAAATAGTTGTGTCGAAGAATTCTGACCGACTCTAGACAAGATTTCATCAATCATGTCTCTGGGTAGGTCTTCTAAAATATTGGGTTGTCTATCCATTTTGTGTTTTTATACTGTAAAATAGACAAGAGTTAGATTCATAAAAGATACTTATTAATACAAGCAGTTTTTACATATATCATAAAGCATAAGCACACTATATTACATATATTACACCGCACGAATACAATTATCTTATTCCGACTCACTCGTTTCTTCTTCTTCGAACTTGGTTCTTTTTGCTAAGTTTTTAGGGATATATGATGTTCCCCTAATATGAGCTGTCGTTTTCCACAACGATTTAGAAAAACTGGTGGTTTAGAGGTTCCCGGGTCATTGTTACAACTTAAGGACTTCGGGGGTTGACGATACATATAAAGTTCATCGGGGTTGGAATTAGATTTCTCTATTTTTATGCCCTTTCCCTTATTATTTTCTTTTGCCTTTTTAAATTCAATTGGGGTAATTTCTATAACATCATCAGAATTCTCGTCGGAATCCGATTCATCGGAGAATTGGTAATCCTCCCAATATTTTGCTTCCTTAGCGAAAACACCATTGACCATAATTAACATTGGTCGGTTGGTTAAGGATTTTCTTTTACTTAACCATTTTATTATTTCCCCCACCGGTTCTATTTCTTCTTCCAGTTCCTCCTCCTCCGGTTCCTCCTCTTCCGGTTCTGATTCTTCTTCCGGTTCTGATTCTTCTTCTGGTTCCTCTTCGGGAACTTGTGAATCAGTCCAATATATATTCGACTCTTCGTTATTATTAGGTGAGTCAATGGGATTTGTGCTAGAGGTAGACATCTATCACACAATATTAAACATGTTAAGAGATTAATATATCACATAATATATACATGTTAATAATATATAGTTTCCAACAAAAATGTTAAGCAATCATTTTTAAAAAAAACACGGTCGAAGTCCAGACTCACTAATGCATCCTAACAAACTCGATAAGACACACTAATGCAAATTTTCTGGTTCTCTAAGACCAACGCTCGGATACCAACTGAAATGTCCCGTTCTTATTGATTAAAAACGTTCCATATTAATTGATTTCGTTGCGAGGTTTTGACCTCTATATGAGACGTTTTTCCAAAGACTGCCTTCATTTTTAAAACAAACCATAACATTTATTTCATCAATAAAGGTTTAAAAAGCTTAACGTAGATTATCAAATAATGATAATCTAAAATATCCTGTTTACACACGACCATTACATAATGGTTTACAATACAAATATGTTACATCGAAATACGTTTCTTGAATGCAGTTTTTATACAATATCATACAAGCATGGACTCCAAATCTTGTCCTTATTTTAGTATGCAACATCGGAAGCTCTTAGTATTCACCTGAGAATAAACATGCTTTAAACGTCAACAAAAATGTTGGTGAGTTATAGGTTTAACATATATATATATATCAAATCGTAACAATAGACCACAAGATTTCATATTTCAATACACATCCCATACATAGAGATAAAAATCATTCATATGGTGAACACCTGGTAACCGACATTAACAAGATGCATATATAAGAATATCCCCATCATTCCGGGATCCTCCTTCGGACATGATATAAATTTCGAAGTACTAAAGCATCCGGTACTTTGGATGGGGCTTGTTGGGCCCGATAGATCTATCTTTAGGAGTCGCGTCAATTAGGGTGTCTGTTCTCTAATTCTTAGATTACCAGACTTAATAAAAAGGGGCATATTCGATTTCGATAATTCAACCATAGAATGTAGTTTCACGTACTTATGTCTATTTTGTAAATCATTTATAAAACCTGCATGTATTCTCATCCCAAAAATATTAGATTTTAAAAGTGAGACTATAACTCACTTTCACAGATTTTTACTTCGTCGGGAAGTAAGACTTGGCCACTGGTCGATTCACAAACCTATAACAAATATGTACATATATATCAAAGTATATTCAAAATATATTTACAATACTTTTAATACATTTTGATGTTTTAAGTTTATTAAGTCAGCTGTCCTCGTTAGTAACCTACAACTAGTTATCCAACGTTAGATGTACAGAAAAAAATTGATATATATTATCTTGAATCAATCCACGACCCAGTGTATACACGTCTCAGGCTAGATTACAACTCAAAGTATATATATTTTTGGAATCAACCTCAACCCTGTATAGCTAACTCCCACTTTACTGCATATAGAATGTCTATGGTTGTTCCAAATAATATATACACATGGGTCGATATGATATGTCAAAATATTTGCATACGTGTCTATGGTATCCCAAGATTACATAATATATTAGAATACATGTATAATACAATATAAGTTAGCTAGGATATGATTAATATAGATTTGTTACCAATTTTCACGTTGCTACAACAAGAAAAATTATCCAATCTTGTTTTACCCATAACTTCTTCGTTTTAAATCCGTTTTTTGTGAATCAAATTGCTATGGTTTCATATTGAACTCTATTTTATGAATCTAAACAGAAAAGGTATAGGTTTATAGTCAGAAATTTAAGTTACATGTCAATTACTAAAGAGGTAGTCATTTTCGTCGAAAAAACGACATCTTGATGACCATTTTGGAGAACATACTTTCACTTTGAGTTTAACCATGATTTTTGGATATAGTTTCATGTTCATAAGAAAAATCATTTTCCCAAAAGAACAACTTTTAAATCAAAGTTTATCATAGTTTTTAATTAACTAACCCAAAACAGCCCGCGTTGTTACTACGACGGCGTATGTCCGGTTTTACGGTGTTCTTCGTATTTTCAGGTTTTAAATCATTAAGTTAGTATATCATATAGATATAGAACATGTGTTTAGTTGATTTTAAATGTCAAGTTAGAAGGATTAACTTTTGTTTGCGAACAAGTTTAGAATTAACTAAACTATGTTCTAGTGATTACAAGTTTAAACCTTCGAATAAGATAGCTTTATATGTAGGAATTGAATGATGTTATGGACATCATTACTAACTCATGTTTTCTGGATAAAGCTACTGGAAATGAGAAAAATGGATCTAGCTCCAAAGGATCCTTGGATGACTTGAAAGTTCTTGAAGCAGAATCATGACACGAAAACTAGTTTAAGTAAGATTTCCACTCGAAATAAGATTGTTATAGTTATAGAAATTGAATTAAAGTTTGAATATGAGTATTACCTTGTATTAGAAAGATATCTTACTGTAAATAACAAAGATTTCTTGAGGTTGGATGATCACTTTACAAGATTGGAAGTAAGCTAGCAAACTTAGAAGTATTCTTGATTTTATGTAACTAGAACTTGTAGAATTTATGAAGAACACTTAGAACTTGAAGATAGAACTTGAGAGAGATCAATTAGATGAAGAAAATTGAATAATGAAAGTGTTTGTAGGTGTTTTTGGTCGTTGGTGTATGGATTAATTTTGTTTTCATGTAAATAAGTCATGAATGATTACTCATATTTTTGTAATTTTATGAGATATTTCATGCTAGTTGCCAAATGATGGTTCCCACATGTGTTAGGTGACTCAAATAGGCTGCTAAGAGCTGATCATTGGAGTGTATATACCAATAGTACATACATTGTATTGTACGAGTACGAATACGGGTGCATACGAGTAGAATTGTTGATGAAACTGAACGAGGATGTAACTGTAAGCATTTTTGTTAAGTAGAAGTATTTTGATAAGTGTCTTGAAGTCTTTCAAAAGTGTATGAATACACATTAAAACACTACATGTATATACATTTTAACTGAGTCGTTAAGTCATCGTTAGTCCTTACATGTAAGTGTTGTTTTGAAACCTTTAGGTTAACGGTCTTGTTAAATGTTGTTAACCCATTGTTTATTAAATCAAATGAGATGTTAAATTATTATATTATCATGATATTATGATGTATGAATATCTCTTAATATGATATATACATTAAAATATCGTTACAACGATAATCATTACATATAAGTCTCGTTTCGTAATTCTTGAATTAGTAGTCTTGTTTTTACATATGTAGTTCATTGTTAACACACTTAATGATATATTTAAATATCATTTTATCATGTTAAATATAGTGTATCAATATCTTAATATGATACATATGTATTTAGTAGACGTTATCATAACGATAATCGTTATATATATATATATCATTTCGAGTTTCTTAACTTAGTAATCTCATTTCTTATGTATATCACACATTGTTAATATACTTAGTGAGATACTTACTCATCATAATCTTATGTCAACCATATATATATATCTATATATACCACAACATGTAGTATTTACAAATTTGTAACGTTCGTGAATCGCCGGTCAACTTGGGTGATCAATTGTCTATATGAAACTTATTTCATTTAATCAAGTCTTAACAAGTTTGATTGCTTAACATGTTGGAAACACTTAATCATGTAAATATTAATTTCATTTAATATATATAAACATGGAAAAGTTCGGGTCACTACATTTTTGGTGGCCGGGTATGAAAGCTGATGTTGCTAAATACGTAGGAGAATGTTTGACGTGTTCTAAGGTCAAAGCTGAGCATCAGAAACCATCAGGTCTACTTCAACAACCCGAAATCCCGGAATGGAAATGGGAAAACATTACCATAGATTTCATCACTAAATTGCCAAGGACTGCAAGTGGTTTTGATACTATTTGGGTAATAGTTGATCGTCTCACTAAATCTGTAACATCCTGCATTTTTCCGTTAAATTATTTTAACGCACGTCTTTTTATTTTAATAATATCCTTCGCAACTAAATTCGTATCCTCCGTTAGCTAACATTCTTAATATTTTTCCGTTATTGGATTTTAACATCCTCCGTTAATACGCGTTTTAAAATATTCCGTTTAGGTAATTCCCGCACCCGACTACAACTTGAGGGACTTGTTTTGCCAAAACCCCAAAATGGTGACTAGCACTTGACTAGTCAACCATCTTCCACCTCCACCCACTCATTCATCCATTTCTATTTTTTTCTTTCTTTCTTTTTTTTCTCTCAAGAACACAACCATAAATCATCATCTAAATCCGGATCGGGAAGCAAACTTCAAAACAAATTACATATTCGTGATCCTCTCTTCATCCTCTTCGATTTGGTACCAATTTCATCCATTTTGGGTAACTTTCTAAAATCACTAATTTTCTTTAAATTCGTGTTTTTGACTTGAAATTGTGTTAGTTAGTGTCTATGGCTCGTGTATAATATGAATATATGTTTTGTTTGCTCGATTTGTTGATTTGGAGTAACTAGTATGAACTTTGAAATGGGTGTGCTTAATCTTTGATTTTGGATGATTAAATGTTGTTTAATTGTTAAAGTTCATGTATTAAATGTGTTACTAGCATCATTAGCTTCAATTTGATGTGTAGGTTGATTAAGAAAACTTCAAAAGCATGATTATTGATTTTGAGATGTTTGACTAGGGTTTGATAGTTCTTGACATGAATTTTTGGATGCTTGAATGCCATGGAATGTTAATTGTTAGTGTTTAGTTGTAATGTATGCCTCATTACCTTCAAAACGGCATATCATATGTGAGAATTGGATTCCCGAAACTCAAAATGCATTTGATGAACTTGAAAATTTGAAAATAGACTTTTATTGATCACTTGACGAGAAATCGGTTGTTGAAAATGATGTTTTTGATTGATGATACATGTTTAGTTGTGTTCCTTGTCAAAAGAGCTTTCCAACGGTATAAGATACGCCTTCTAGTTGTTTACGGTTTGCGTTTTATGGTTGTTTGAAGTTTTGACCAAGACTTGAACATTTGAAACTGACCAGGTACCAGGCCACGCCTAATGTCGCGGCGCGACACCTCTGGCCGCGGCGCGGCATATGCCGTGGTCAGGTTCTGACCTCCATGTCCAAAATACGAAAAATGTTTGGCATACTACGGACCTCCGATTCACATGAAACTTGTTCTAACATGCTCATATATGATTAAAAACCTCAGAAAAATAGTTCGGGACCCGACCCGAACATGTTGACTTTTTCGTTGACTTTGACCCGAACAAGTTGACTTTTAATCAAACTTAACCAAATATTTGTGCAATCGTTCTAACATGTTTTTATACTTGTACCTTGCATGAAACATGACAATTTGATTCACATGCTATTATGATCGAGTCTTAACGAGCCATAGGACTAATTGAACATCTTTGAGCTATCGTGTTTACCGTTATTGATACAACCTATTGTTTAGGTCAAGACTAGCATTGTTCTTTGCACACGTTTACTTGTTGAAGTACTTTACTACTCGTGCACTCAAGGTGAGATCATAGTCCCACTTTTACTCTTTTTGAACTTACATTTGGGATGAGAAAACATAAACATTTCTTTACTAAGTGAACACAAGTACAGGAAAACAAACATTCTACATACGAGTTTAGAACAAAATCCTCAATTCGATTATCATTAGTTACACTTGCCGGGTGTAAGCGAGAACTTATGTTGTATGGATCCATATGGGTTTGACAAACCCTCATTCAAACGGTTCGCTACCGTTTACGAATGAAATATATTTTCGAGAAACAGTGTATGTTCTAGCACTAAGTGATGGGGTTCTATGGTAGGAATGTTAAGCATTGATAATTGGGTGCTCGTGAAACAAACTTTTGGAATGTATTACTATTATTTCATTGATGCAAATCTTGTGGTTCACTTGTACTTACTTACTTAAACCTATGATTTCAACAACGTTTTCGTTGACAGATTTCTATGTTTTTCTCAGGTCCTTGAACGATACATGATACATGCTTCCGCTCATTATTTGATACTTGCATTGGATGTCGAGTATATGTGCATACATGGAGCGTCTTTTTACTTTATTTAAAACTGTGTCGCATAGGATTTCGTTTGTACTTAACTTTATGACGTAACTTTTGGATGAACAATTCTTGTAAACTGGGGAACAATCTTTACTTTTGAAATGAATGCGACATCTTTTGGTCAAACGTTGTTTTAAAGACTTATGACCACGTAACGGGACCTAAGTAGACGGCGCCGCCAATGACGATTTTGTCGGGTCGCTACAGATGGTATCAGAGCGTTGGTTGTAGGGATTTAGAGTTCATTGGTGTCGACCCCGAGTCATAGGGTACATTGGTGAGTCTAGACTACAACCGGCATATAGACTTGAAGTAGGAATTACTTGACTACTTGTGCATTTATACTCGAACGCTTCTACTCATATCTACTCTTAGTTCATCTTAATCTCACGTTGTTTAATTTGATTGACGCGCCACCTTGACTTTATAGAATAATGTCGAATGCACATATGAATCAGGGTAATATAATTGCCGGGATTATATTACGGTGACTCATATGAACGTTCCGAAATTACGACATAAAGAATTTAAGGCGAATCAAGGAAAAAATTTCTCTTCATCATTATTCCATATCACGATTAGTATTGTTAAGAATACTAATCAACGATATTCTTGTGACATGAAGGAACAATGGCTCACCAAGGTCAACACAATACCCTTCCCGAAACTTTAGAACAAGCCCTTCAACGAATGATAGCCACCGCCGTGGGTGAGGCCGTGGCCGATCACTTCTCCAACCACAACAACAATCATGGAGCCGATAATTCAAACGAGTGGTGCTCCTGCAAAAACTTCATGGGGTACAAACCTCCCACTTTCGATGGAACCGGGGGACCGATTGCTCTTACCCGATGGTTCGAACAAACGGAAGCCGTTTTTAACATAAGCGGTTGTCAGGACCAAGATAAGGTCAAGTTTTCCACCCTCACTTTCACCGGTGTTGCTCTCTCATGGTGGAACACGTATGTACAATCAGTGGGTATCGATGAGGCCCTCACACTCTCTTGGACCGAATTAAGAGAAAGAATGATCACCGAATACTTCCCGCGCGACGAGACTCGAAGGCTCGAACAGGGTCTAAGGAATTTAAAAACGGTCGGGAATGACCTCGAAGCTTATAATCAACAGTTTACCGAACTAGTCTTAATGTGTCCAAATCTCATGACTCCCGAATCCCTAAGAGTCGAACTTTACATGGATGGCCTCCCGAAGAGCGTTCAACACGGGTTAATGTCATCCAAACCCGCCAACCTACAAGAGGCTTTAACGATGGCCCGCCAATCTATAAAAACGGTGAATGAAATTGAAGCGCCAACACCTACGGCCGAGGACCAACCGGGTAACAACAAAAGAAAATGGGAAGCCTCTCCATCGAGCAACTACAACAACAACTTCACCAAGAAGTCCTTCACCTCCGACGGCAAGAAAGGGTATGCCGGAAACCTGCCCTACTGTAACAAATGTCGCAAACATCATTTGGGTGAATGTGGCAAACCATTTTGCATCAGGTGTCAAAGAAGTGGCCATGTGGCCCATATTTGTAAAAGTACCATTACCGTCGCTCAAAAGACGCCCAATGCGCCAAGGGCGGTTGTTTGTTTCGAATGTGGCCAACCGGGTCATTATAGGAATGCGTGCCCAAAGAAGAAAGCCAACCCCAACGCCCGCCGTTGAACTTTCAACATCGACACCTAGGATGCCCGAGACGACGATGGACTAGTCACGGGTACGTTTCTTCTTAACAACTCCTATACTTCATGTTTATTCGATTCGGATGTCGATAAATGTTTGGTATCCAAGGTTTTGGAGCCTACTATTTGCACTCCACCACCCCCTAGATATTACTTAGGCCATTCAAGTGACCAACGGAAAACTATTGCGTACCGACAAATTTATCGGAGAGTGTACGTCAAACTTATTGGGTAGGTAATTTGAACTTTGATTTGACATCTATAGAACTAGGGAGCCCAAAACCTATACGTTAGGAAGGGAATGTTTTCCCCACATATATGAGATTTTAGTGAACTAAATAATTTCCGTTTAAGAACCGATATCCTCTTCCCCGTATCAACAACATCTTGAACCGTTACACGGATCTCGCGTATATTCTAAAATCGACCTTCATTCTGGTTATCATCAATTGAGGGTTAAGGGAGAAGATGTCTCCTAAACCGCTTTCTGAACTCGCTACGATAGTTATAAATTTCTTTTAGTGCCGTTCAGTTTATCTAAGGCTCCGCCCGTATTCATAGACCTCCGGAACCGCGTATGCAAACTTATCTAGACAAATCCGTTACCGTACTTATAATTGATGTTTTAAGCTATTCAAGCGGAAAGGAAAAACGAACAACGTCTCCGTCTTACGCTCGAACTCTTGAGAAAAGAGCAACTCTATGCCGAATTCTCCAAGTGAGAATTTTGGTTAAACGAAGTCCAAATTCTAAACCATGTTGTTAGTGGTCAAGGTATTACAGTAGATCTCGCACAAAAAAAAATAAAATTAATTAATTAATTAATTTTGGAGAAACCCTCACGACTCCGACTTGTATTCGTAAAATTTTGGATCTCGCGATTATTACCAAAGATTAATTTCCAATTTTTCCGTATCGCTCGTCCTTTAACCTTGTTAACGTACTAAGGGAAAGAATTAAACATTTTCCGTGTCCGGACTTTGAACGTGATTTTTCACACCAACCTTACTAGATAAATTCGTGTGGCATAAAATGGAACTCAAATATAGAAATACTTCTACGTGAACGCCTAAAAGGCAACCCCTCTCGACTCGAAATCAAGGAAGCTGAAATTCGTTATTTTACACGGAGAATTTGAATACTTATTTATGGATCCGATCAATCTTCTCGTCATCGCGTACCACGATACATAGCTATGCTATTTCACTATTACCGTCTGATATTACTGGGACCAAAGATAACACACAATCCAAGGATACCCCTTTCTTCTTTGACTTAACGTCCTTGTGCTTCTGTTATACGGCCAACTACTACTCAACCCCGAGCTATACAACTATGTGTACTATCTCATTTCCCACCAAGTCTCAACATTTGGCCACTAGATGCGCGATATGGCTACCTCAAAATGTGAACTCATCCTATTCTAAGTTCTCATTTCACTCCTATCTTTTCGCTCGTACTTCCGTATACGGAAACCTTTTTATATAATTTCTCAATGGAGAGAGAGACCCTTCACGTGCTACTAGTATTCGCCACGAGGGTGACTAGCCCTTACGAACATTTTTCAGTAGCCGACAAGAAACCTGTTCCAACAAACGCTTTCGAACCCTAACTAACTTGTCCAAACATATCTTAAGAAATTATATTCCAACACGGTGTATCATTGTCAATTATCCCGGATCGAAAATACTCGCTACACATCTTGTTTACAAGAAGCCTTCGGAACACGTTTAGACGTGAGTACTGCGTATCTTCCACAAACAAACGAGCTAAGCAAACGAACAATTTACATCTTGGAAAGACATGTTACAAACTTGTGTTGTCGCCTTTAGTTGATCCCTCTTACAACAGTAGTTACCACTCGCGTGTTAACGCGCACTTTTCGAAACTTTATATAACCACAAATGTTGTTCTCCTATTCGTTGGACCGAAGTAGGTGACAAGCAAATCATCAGATCCGAAATCATTCAAGAAATAACCTTTGAGATAGTTCAAGTCCGAGAAGGGCTCAAGACGGCCCGTGGTCGCCAAAGGAGTTATACCAATGTTAGATGAAAATCTCTCAAATTTAAAGTCAGTAACCGTGTAATATTGAAAACCACACCTTGGAAAGGTGTAATCCGTTTCGGGAAATCGAGGAAATTTATATCCGCAATATTGATCCTTTTGAAATCTTGGGGCGTATTGGAACCGCTTCCTACCGTTTAGAACTTCCGACTCAATTAAGTTCCCGTTTACCTTACGTTCCATGTAACAAACTTAGATACGTGTCCTGAGGAACAGGAACGTGCTATCCTTCTAGATAAACTTACTATTGATGACAACTCCTCTTCGTAGAAAGACCGGTTGAAATTGTGGATCGTAAAACCAAGCCTTAATACAACATAAAACCTCGACTGTCCAAATTCGTGGGAATGCCCAAGGACGTATCTTCACTTATTCATAGCATTGACAATGCAAGGTCTCAAGGAAGAGACATCGACTATTACTTCCAACTAAATTTCGGGACGAAATTTCTTTTAAGGTGTGGGTAATGTAACATCCCGCATTTTTCCGTTAAATTATTTTAACGCCCGTCTTTTTATTTTAATAATATCCTTCGTAACTAAATTCGTATCCTCCGTTAGCTAACATTCTTAATATTTTTCCGTTATTAGATTTTAACATCCTCCGTTAATACGCGTTTTAAAATATTCCGTTTAGGTAATTCCCGCACCCGACTACAACTTGAGGGACTTGTTTTGCCAAAACCCCAAAATGGTGACTAGCACTTGACTAGTCAACCATCTTCCACCTCCACCCACTCATTCATCCATTTCTATTTTTTTCTTTCTTTCTTTTTTTTTCTCTCAAGAACACAACCATAAATCATCATCTAAATCCGGATCGGGAAGCAAACTTCAAAACAAATTACATATCCGTGATCCTCTCTTCATCCTCTTCGATTTGGTACCAATTTCATTCATTTTGGGTAACTTTCTAAAATCACTAATTTTCTTTAAATTCGTGTTTTTGACTTGAAATTGTGTTAGTTAGTGTCTATGGCTCGTGTATAATATGAATATATGTTTTGTTTGCTCGATTTGTTGATTTGGAGTAACTAGTATGAACTTTGAAATGGGTGTGCTTAATCTTTGATTTTAGATGATTAAATGTTGTTTAATTGTTAAAGTTCATGTATTAAATGTGTTACTAGCATCATTAGCTTCAATTTGAGGTGTAGGTTGATTAAGAAAACTTCAAAAGCATGATTATTGATTTTGAGATGTTTGACTAGGGTTTGATAGTTCTTGACATGAATTTTTGGATGCTTGAATGCCATGGAATGTTAATTGTTAGTGTTTAGTTGTAATGTATGCCTCATTACCTTCAAAACGGCATATCATATGTGAGAATTGGATTCCCGAAACTCAAAATGCATTTGATGAACTTGAAAATTTGAAAATAGACTTTTATTGATCACTTGACGAGAAATCGGTTGTTGAAAATGATGTTTTTGATTGATGATACATGTTTAGTTGTGTTCCTTGTCAAAAGATCTTTCCAACGGTATAAGATACGCCTTCTAGTTGTTTACGGTTTGCGTTTTATGGTTGTTTGAAGTTTTGACCAAGACTTGAACATTTGAAACTGACCAGGTACCAGGCCACGCCTAATGTCGCGGCGCGACACCTCTGGCCGCGGCGCGGCATATGCCGTGGTCAGGTTCTGACCTCCATGTCCAAAATACAAAAAATGTTTGGCATACTACGGACCTCCGATTCACATGAAACTTATTAAAAACCTCAGAAAAATAGTTCGGGACCCGACCCGAACATGTTGACTTTTTCGTTGACTTTGACCCGAACAAGTTGACTTTTAATCAAACTTAACCAAATATTTGTGCAATCGTTCTAACATGTTTTTATACTTGTACCTTGCATGAAACATGACAATTTGATTCACATGCTATTATGATCGAGTCTTAACGAGCCATAGGACTAATTGAACATCTTTGACCTATCGTGTTTACCGTTATTGATACAAGCTATTGTTTAGGTCAAGACTAGCATTGTTCTTTGCACACGTTTACTTGTTGAAGTACTTTACTACTCGTGCACTCAAGGTGAGATCATAGTCCCACTTTTACTCTTTTTGAACTTACATTTGGGATGAGAAAACATAAACATTTCTTTACTAAGTGAACACAAGTACAGGAAAACAAACATTCTACATACGAGTTTAGAACAAAATCCTTAATTCGATTATCATTAGTTACACTTGCCGGGTGTAAGCGAGAACTTATGTTGTATGGATCCATATGGGTTTGACAAACCCTCATTCAAACGGTTCGCTACCGTTTACGAATGAAATATATTTTCGAGAAACAGTGTATGTTCTAGCACTAAGTGATGGGGTTCTATGGTAGGAATGTTAAGCATTGATAATTGGGTGCTCGTGAAACAAACTTTTGGAATGTATTACTATTATTTCATTGATGCAAATCTTGTGGTTCACTTGTACTTACTTACTTAAACCTATGATTTCACCAACGTTTTCGTTGACAGATTTCTATGTTTTTCTCAGGTCCTTGAACGATACATGATACATGCTTCCGCTCATTATTTGATACTTGCATTGGATGTCGAGTATATGTACATACATGGAGCGTCTTTTTACTTTATTTAAAACTGTGTCGCATAGGATTTCGTTTGTACTTAACTTTGTGACGTAACTTTTGGATGAACAATTCTTGTAAACTGGGGAACAATCTTTACTTTTGAAATGAATGTGACATCTTTTGGTCAAACGTTGTTTTAAAGACTTATGACCACGTAACGGGACCTAAGTAGACGGCGCCGCCAATGACGATTTTGTCGGGTCGCTACAAAATCAGCACACTTCCTACCAATAAGAGAAGATGATAAGATGGAGAAGTTAGCATGATTGTATTTGAAGGAAGTCATCTCCAGACATGGAATACCAATCTCTATTATCTCTGATAGGGATGGCAGATTTATTTCAAGATTCTGGCAGACATTACAGCAAGCATTACGAACTCTGAGTACTGCCTATCATCCACAAAATGATGGGCAGAGTGAAAGGATAATACAAACGCTTGAAGACATGCTACGAGCATGTGTTATTGATTTCGGAAACAGTTGGGATCGACATCTACCGTTAGCAGAATTGTCCTACAACAACAGCTACCATTCAAGTGCAGGTCTCCAATTTGTTAGAGTGAAGTGGGGGATAGACAGATTACGGGTCCGGAGATAATAAAAGAAACTACCGAGAAGATCATCCAAATTCAACAACGGTTGAAAACCGCCAAAAGTTGACAAAAGAGCTACGCCGACATTAAAAGAAAAGATATAGAATTTGAAATTGGAGAGATGGTCATGCTTAAGGTTGCACCTTGGAAAGGCGTTGTTCGATTTGGTAAACGAGGTAAATTAAATCCAAGGTATATTGGACCATTCAAGATTATTGATCGTGTCGGACCAGTAGCTTACCGACTTGAGTTACCTCAACAACTCGCGGTTGTACATAACACTTTCCACGTCTCGAATTTGAAGAAATGTTTTACTAAAAAAGATCTCACTATTCCGTTAGACGAAATCCAAATCAACGAAAAACTTTAATTCATCGAAGAACCCGTCGAAATAATGGATCGTGTGGTTAAAAGACTTAAACAAAACAAGATACCAATTGTTAAGATTCGATGGAATGCTCGTAGAGGACCCGAGTTCACCTGGGAAAGAGAAGATCAGATGAAGAAGAAATACCCGCAGTTATTTCCAGAAGATACGTCAACACCTCCAACTACTTAAAATTTCGGGACGAAATTTATTTAACGGGTAGGTACTGTAGTGACCCGAACTTTTCCATGTTTATATATATTAAATGAAATTGTTATTTACACGATTAAGTGTTTCCAACATGTTAAGCAATCAAACTTGTTAAGACTTGATTAATTGAAATAGGTTTCATATAGACATTTGACCATCCAAGTTGACCGGTGATTCACGAACGTTAAAACTTGTAAAAACTATATGATGACATATATATGGATATATATAGTTAACATGATATTATGATAAGTAAACATATCATTAAGTATATTAACAATGAACTACATATGTAAAAACAAGACTACTAACTTAATGATTTTGAAACGAGACATATATGTAACGATTATCGTTGTAACGACGTTTAATGTATATATATCATATTAAGATATATTAATACATCATGATATCATGATAATGTAATAATTTAACATCTCATTTGATTTAATAAACAATGGGTTAACAACATTTAACAAGATCGTTAACTTAAAGGTTTCAAATCAACATTTACATGTAACGACTAACGATGACTTAACGACTCAGTTAAAATGTATATACATGTAGTGTTTTAATATGTATTCTTACACTTTTGAAAGACTTCAAGACACTTATCAAAATACTTCTACTTAAGAAAAATTCTTACAATTACATCCTCGTTCAGTTTCATCAACAATTCTACTCGTATACACCCGTATTCGTACTCGTACAATACACAGCTTTTAGATGTATGTACTATTGGTATATACACTCCAATGATTAGCTCTTAGAAGCCAATGTGAGTCACCTAACACATGTGGCAACCATCATTTGGCAACTAGCATGAAATATCTCATAAAATTACAAAAATATGAGTAATCATTCATGACTTATTTACATATAAACAAAATTACACATCCTCTATATCTAATCCATATACCAACGACCAAAAACACCTACAAACACTTTCATTCTTCAATTTTATTCATCTAATTGATCTCTCTCAAGTTCTATCTTCAAGTTCTAAGTGTTCT
The DNA here is from genome assembly GCF_046630445.1 of Rutidosis leptorrhynchoides. Taxonomy (NCBI): domain Eukaryota; kingdom Viridiplantae; phylum Streptophyta; class Magnoliopsida; order Asterales; family Asteraceae; genus Rutidosis; species Rutidosis leptorrhynchoides. Next base: position 404,606,730 of record NC_092336.1, on the reverse strand, counting down.
TCATAAATTCTACAAGTTCTAGTTTCATAAAATCAAGAATACTTCCAAGTTTGCTAGCTTACTTTCAATCTTGTAAAGTGATCATCCAACCTCAAGAAATCTTTCTTATTTACAGTAAGATATCTTTCTAATACAAGGTAATACTCATATTCAAACTTTGATTCAATTTCTATAACTATAACAATCTTATTTCGAGTGGAAATCTTACTTGAACTTGTTTTCGTGTCATGATTCTACTTCAAGAACTTTCAAGCCATCCAAGATCCTTTGAAGCTAGATAATTTCTTGTCACTTCTAGTAGGTTTACCTACTAAACTTAAGGTAGTAATGATGTTCATAACATCATTCTATTCATACATATAAAACTATCTTATTCGAAGATTTGAACATGTAATCACTAGAACATAGTTTAGTTAATTCTAAACTTGTTCGTAAACAAAAGTTAATCCTTCTAACTTGACTTTTAAAATCAAATTAACACATGTTCTATATCTATATGATATGCTAACTTAATGATTTAAAACCTGAAAACACGAAAAGCACCATAAAACTGGATATACGCCGTCGTAGTAACACCGCGGGCTGTTTTGGGTTAGTTAATTAAAAACTATGATAAACTTTGATTTAAAAGTTGTTATTCTGGGAAAATGATTTTTCTTATGAACATGAAATTATATCCAAAAATTATGGTTAAACTCAAAGTGGAAGTATGTTTTCCAAAATGGTCATCTAGACGTCGTTCTTTCGACTGAAATGACTACCTTTACAAAAACGCCTTGTAACTTATATTTCCGACTATAAACCTATACTTTTTCTGTCTAGATTCATAAAATAGAGTTCAATATGAAACAATAGCAATTTGATTCACTCAAAACGGATTTAAAACGAATAAGTTATGGGTAAAAACAAGATTGGATATTTTTTCTTGTTGTAGCTACGTGAAAATTGGTAACAAATCTATATTAATCATATTCTAGCTAACTTATATTGTATTATACATGTATTCTAATATATTATGTAATCTTGGGATACCATAGACACGTATGCAAATGTTTTGACATATCATATCGACCCATGTGTATATATTATTTGGAACAACCATAGACACTCTATATGCAGTAATGTGGGAGTTAGCTATACAGGGTTGAGGTTGATTCCAAAAATATATATACTTTGAGTTGTGATCTTGTCATAACCCGACCTTAACCATAAGGACGAATACAATAACATATGATTTCATCGCGAGGTATTGACCTCTATATGCGACATTTTTCAAAAATACATTCGTTTTTACAATACAAACCATAGCTTTTATTACAAATACAAGGTTTGAACAACTTAATAATGATTATCGTTTAGCGATAATCTTAGACTTACAAACTTTACATGTGATAATAACAATACGACCTCCAACATATTTTACATTACAAATCCTCCGATATGCAGTTTTATTTTTGACACAAATATGCATACTCAAGATCTTGCTTAAATTCAACATGTTGCAGCGGAAGCTTTTAGTTATCACCTGAGAATAAACATGCTTAAAACGTCAACATAAAGTTGGTGAGATATAGGTTTAATGCCGGCAACGTTATAAATATAGACCACAAGATTTCATATATAAACGTTTTAATAAAAATATTCTAAGTTGTTGAGCACTTGATAACCATACTTAACATTTAATCAACGTCGCATATTCCCTTTATTATGAAATCTTACTACACCGTACCAAGTGTAGTTACCGAAATGAAGTATTGTGCAACCGTTGAATACTGGTCGTCCAGTCCGGTTGGGGTTGTCAGGCCCGATAGATCTATCAACAGGATTCGCGTTTACAATACCTCATGTAAATAATAGTTACCAAGTTACAGGGAAGTATCCCAGTGGTACAACTCAACGTAGAATATATATTTTTAATAACTTGTGTCCATAACGTAAATCATAAAATGCATGTATTCTCATCCCGAAATATTTAGAGTTTAAAAGTGGGACTATATACTCACCTTTTCCTTGAAGGTATTTAACTCGACTTGGTCTCCGATAGATATCACGAACCTAACCATATATATAATATATCAATATATTTTCTTTTCAAGTAATCGTTACATATATATATATATATATATATATATATATATATATATATATATATATATATATATATATATATATATATATATACTTATAATACTTTTAATATTTTCTTAGTCCGTAGTTAGCAGTCTGTTGTTAATGGTCCATAATTAGTTGCTCAATAAAATAAATAAAGACCCCATCGTATTCGTATTGATCAGAATTAATCTCGACCCATGGTACCATGTTGTCAAATGATGTGTTGCGTACATAAAGTACCGTGTTGTCAGATGACGTGTTGCATACAATCATGAGGTCTTATGATTAATCTTCTCGTGTTGTTTACGGGTGGTCCTGGAATATATAAAATCAAATCATAAGTAAATATATATTAAATATTATGTTAATTAGCCAAGATATGATTAATCCGATTTTGTCATAATATGATATATTACAGGTTTTGAAGTATTTTAAAAATCAAATTAGAAGGATCTATTTAGTTTGCGAACAGGTTTGAAATCATTCAAACTATGTTCTTGTTGTTAAAAATTTTATAATACAAAATAAGATAGCTATATAAATATGAATCGAATAAGATTATGAATAAGGTTACTACCTCAAGTTACTTGGATAAAGCTACTGGAAAAGATAGAAAATAATCTTGATCAAACTTTCTTATGATGATTATAGGTTGTTCATGAAGCTAGTTCTTCATGAGTATTTGCTGAGATTGTGAAGAACACTTAGAGTTCCTAAGAGTGTGTTTTTTTTTGGTTAGAGAAAGATGGTTGTAAGAATGAAATGAAAAACCAAGGTGATGGTGATACTTATAGGACAGTCTGGTTATTGAGGGAACAAGGACAAATTATTGTGTTGAATTTTTGAGTAATAATGTATGCTAGCTTACAAATAAGATTCCCTCTTATCTAGGGCAGATCTAAAGCTGATAAGGATATTAATTTGATGTGTATTTACCAATAGTAAATACGTATGGATGATGGGTATGATACGGTAAAAGAAGCTCAAAATCGGGCTTTTATTTTGGGTCCAACCGGGCCAAAAATAAAATTTTAAGACATTTTTAATAAAGCAATGTTAGCCCAAAAAAAAAATTTCCAAGCTGACCTGGCATCTCGACCCCAGCCAGGGGCTCTGCCCCTTGGACCCCGCCAGGGGTTGCCACCCCTTGGACCCCGCTTATCGGGGGCGCTGCCCCCGAACCCCCGTCATAATCAAGATAAGTTCAAACAAGTGTGCACTCCACACTTCCCCAAACTTGTTCGATATTTATCAAGATTATTTTGGTTACAAATTAATCCCATTACACTTAAATCATATTGGTGACATAAATCACAACACATTATAGATTGTAAGTATATATGTCAAAGAACGTTACATATAGTTATCGTTTTGAAAACTTAAGTTAGTGGTCTCAAAGTATACTTATAACTCATTGTTGTTAGTTCACAATGAAATGTTAAACCATCCTTAAATCATGTTAAATATGTATAGATATGTACATATACATAATCGTATAATTATCGTGTATTATATAGTTCGTGATATCATCGGTCAAATTGGACGGTCAAACGTTGTGTAAAACTCTTTTCAAAAATATAAGTCTCAACAGTTTGGATTGCTTATCATGTTGGTAAGGTTTAATTTATGTAAATATTAATCTCATAAGTATAGAATGATCGGAAAATTCCGGGTCGTTACAGTACCTACCCGTTAAAATTGTACCTATTTTGCGTTCTCGGGAAACAAATGTGGGTACTTTTGTTTCATCTGATCCTCTCGTTCCCAAGTAAACTCGGGACCCCTTCGAGCATTCCAACGAACCTTAACGATTGGTATGTTGCTCTGCTTGAGTTGTTTAACTTCACGGTCCATGATTTCGACCGGTTCTTCTATGAATTGTAGTTTCTCGTCGACTTGGATTTCTTCAAGAGGAATGGTGAGGTCTTCCTTTGCAAGACATTTCTTAAGGTTTGAAACGTGAAATGTATTATGTACTCCGGCGAGTTGTTGTGGTAATTCGAGTCGATAAGCTACCGGTCCAATGCGTTCGATGATCTTGAACGGGCCTACATACCTTGGGTTCAGTTTACCTCTTTTTCCAAAACGTATTACACCTTTCCAAGGTGACACCTTTAACATAACCATGTCACCGATCTGAAACTCTAATGGTTTCCTTCGGACATCGGCGTAGCTCTTTTGGCGACTACGGGCTGTTTTCATTCTCTCCTTGATTTGTACTATCTTCTCAGTCGTTTCGTGTATGATCTCGGGACCAGTTAATTGTCGATCTCCTACTTCATTCCAACAGATAGGGGATCTACACTTCCTTCCATACAGTGCTTCGAATGGTGCAGCTTTAATGCTCGCATGATAACTGTTATTATACGAGAATTCTGCTAATGGTAGATATTTATCCCATCTGTTTCCAAAATCGATCACACATGCCCTGAGCATGTCTTCAAGAGTCAGAATTGTTCTTTCACTCTGCCCGTCAGTTTGTGGATGATATGCGGTGCTCATATTCAAACGAGTTCCCAGGGCCTCCTGTAGTGATTGCCAAAACTTTGATGTAAATCTACTATCACGATCGGATATAATGGAAATAGGTATTTCATGCCTTGAAACAATTTCCTTTATGTATAATCGTAATAGTTTCTCCATTCTATCCGTTTCCTTTATAGGCAAGAAATGTGCAGATTTGGTGAGACGATCAACTGTTACCCAAATGGTGTCATAACCCCAGGCAGTCTTAGGTAATTTTGTGATGAAATCCATGGTAATACCGTCCCATTTCCATTCTGGGATTTCTGGTTGTTGAAGTAATCCTGATGGCTTCTGGTGTTCTGCTTTGACTTTGGAACAAGTTAAACATTCCCCAACATATGTTGCAACGTCTGTCTTCAAATTAGGCCACCAATAATGCGTCTTAAGATCTTGATACATCTTTCCAACTCCAGGATGTATCGAGTATCTTGTCTTATGTACCTCATTCAATATCAACTTCCTTAATCCACCCAACTTTGGTACCCAAATACGGTTTGCAAAATATCGAATTCCATCTTCCCGTATAACGAGTTGTTTCCCATACTTCTTCATTATTTCATTTCCTATGTTTTCTTTAGTAAGAGCTTCTCGTTGAGCCTCTTTGATTTGTGAGTTGAGATTCATGCGAATTTTTATGTTCATTGCTCGTACTCGAATTGGTTCCCGTTCCTTTCTGCTTAGAGCGTCGGCCACTACATTCGCTTTCCCAGGATGATAGCGAATCTCACAATCATAGTCGTTTATCAGCTCGACCCACCTACGTTGCCTCATGTTCAGCTGTTTTTTATCGAAGATATGTTGAAGGCTTTTATGATCGGTAAACACAGTGCATTTAACCCCATATAAGTAGTGTCTCCATATCTTCAATGCAAACACTACTGCTCCCAGTTCTAAATAATGCGTCGTATAATTCCGCTCATGAAACTTCAATTGTCGGGATGCGTATGCTATAACTTTCTTCCGTTGCATAAGGACGCAACCAAAACCTTGTCGTGAAGCGTCACAATATATCTCAAAATCATCGTTCCCTTCAGGTAACGATAAAATAGGTGCAGTAGTCAACTTCTTCTTCAGTAATTGAAATGCACTCTCCTGCTCAGAAGTCCATTCGTACTTCTTCCCTTTTTGTGTTAACGCTGTTAATGGTTTAGCTATTCGGGAAAAATCTTGAATAAACCTTCTATAATAACCAGCTAAACCCAAAAATTGGCGTATCTGCGTTGGTGTCTTAGGAGTCTCCCATTTTTCAATGGCCTCAATTTTAGCTGGGTCAACCTGAATTCCTTTGCTACTAACAACATGGCCAAGAAATTGCACTTCTTTCAACCAAAACGCACACTTAGAAAATTTGGCGTATAATTGTTCTTTTCTTAACAATTCTAATACCAATCTTAAATGCTGCTCATGCTCTTGCTCACTCTTGGAATAGATAAGAATATCGTCAATGAAAACGATAACAAACTTATCTAAATACGGGCTACAAACTCGATTCATGAGGTCCATGAATACAGCTGGCGCATTCGTTAATCCAAACGGCATGACCAAAAATTCATAATGACCGTAGCGTGTCCGAAAAGAAGTTTTCGGAATATCTTCTTCTTTGACGCGTAGTTGATGATAGCCCGACCTTAGGTCGATTTTCGAGTAAACACATGATCCTTGCAATTGATCAAATAAGTCATCAATTCTCGGTAGTGTATACCGATTCTTGATAGTTAACTTATTTAATTCACGATAATCTATACACATTCGGAAAGATCCGTCTTTCTTCTTGACGAATAAAATCGGAGCTCCCCACGGTGAAGTGCTCGGTCGAATGAAACCACGGTCCAGTAATTCTTGTAACTGGCTTTGTAACTCTTTCATCTCAGATGGTGCAAGTCTATATGGAGCACGAGCCACTGGTGCAGCTCCCGGTACTAGATCTATTTGAAATTCTACAGATCTAAATGGAGGTAATCCTGGTAACTCTTCCGGAAATACTTCAGGAAAATCTCTTGCCACAGGCACGCCGTTGATGCTCTTCACTTTTTCCTTCATTTCGACTTTATTAACATATGCTAAGATAGCATCGCACCCTTTCTTCAAGCACTTTTGAGCTTTCAAATAACTAATGAGTTTTAGCTTTGAGTTACCCTTCTCTCCATAAATCATTACTGGCGTTTTATCCTTACGAGGAATGCGAATTGCCTTCTTGGCGCACACAACTTCAGCTCCTATTTTGGACATCCAGTCCATGCCGACTATTACATCAAAACTTCCTAATTCTACGGGTATCAAATCAATCTTAAATGTTTCTCCGGCTAAATTTATTTTACAATCACGGCAAATTTTATCGGCTTTAATTAGTTTACCATTAGCTAACTCAATCATGTACTTAGCATCTAGAGGTAATGATGAACAATTCAATTTAGCGTAAAAGTCTCTACTCACGTAACTTCTATCGGCACCAGTATCAAATATAATAGATGCGGATAAGTTATTAATGGTAAACGTACCCGTAACAAGCTCCGGGTCTTCACACGCCTCTCTAGCATTAATAACAAATTCTCTTCCACGTGCAGATCCATTATTCTTCTCTGGATTCGGACACTGGCTCTTATAATGACCCTGTTTCCTACACCCATAACAAGTAACAGTGGCCAAGGCAGTTCTATTTGCATTGGTGGCAGGAGTCTTGGTACCGTTTGTATTTGTAGCGGGAACCCTACAATCTTCAGCAAGATGACCTTTTCGATTACAATTGTTGCACACCACATTACAATAACCAGAGTGATGTTTGTGGCATCTGTTACATAAAGGATTTCGTCCTTTGTAACCTGAGTTTGAACCGCTACCCGCACCTTGCGTGGTTTCTTGTTTCTTGTTGGATTGTTGATGATTACCTTCCCACTTTCTTTTGTTTCCTGATGTCTTGACATCGGTGTTCTTATCCAGAATAATCTGGTCCATCAATTCGTTCGCCATGGTGATAGCTTCATGAATAGTCTTGGGTTTGGATGCTGTAACATTTGCCTTGACCTTTTTAGGCAAACCGTCTTTGTACAGTTCAATCTTCCGTTCTTCGGTTGGTACCAATTCAGGACATAGCAAAGCTAATTCCATGAATCGCTGATTGTAGTTGGTGAGTTCAGTACCAACAGCTTTCAGGCTTCGTAATTCAGCTTCCAACTTCCTAACCTCGTTCCTTGGACAATATTCGTTGATTAGCATTGTTTTGAATTCTTCCCAAGGAGTATCATAAGCTACATCTCCTCCTACAGCCTTCACATAGTTTTTCCACCACGTGAGTGCACTATCTTGTAGGGTGCACGATGCATACTTGGTCATGTCCTTCTCAATACAACCACTGATTTTAAACACAGACTCAATCTTTTCGATCCACCGGGTTAAACCAACCGGTCCTTCTGTTCCACTGAATGATGAGGGCTTACAACCTTGAAAAGTTTTGTAAGTGCACCCCACACAAGGATTTGGGTTAACTGCAGCACCTCTTGCAGCCTCGACCCATAACATTCTGTCGTTCACTCGCTGATTGATGAGTTCCTGGATTTCTTGTTCCGTCATTCGGTTCAATCGCGCCATAATCTTCAATAAGAATGAAAAAATAATTATTCACATGGAATATTATAGATGTAGTATGTATTTACAGTACATCGTAGCTTATTAATAATATGAACCAGTTATTATTATAAAAGCCTTTTCTTCTTATTAGCGTTTTATAATTATATCTAGGGTAGTACCTACCCGTTAAAGTTCATACTTAATAGCTTAGTACGAAAATCAATTACTACCACCCAAATAATACTTAACCATGGAAAATTATTGCATTTCACACTTCACTATTTTACATATGCTTATCTTACATCAAACATTAAGCAAACCACACTAGTAATATTATACAAAACGTTATATAATCCCATGGTTTAAAACAACAGTGCATCATTTAACCCAAAGCGTTTGTGTTCAAAGAAATCGCTTAAAGGTTATCCTGGTTGTCTCCCTGCGTTTTGGCTGAGGAACCGAAGAACTGGATGTCGGGATAGAACTAATAGGAATAGCGGGAATAGGTGTGGAAGTATCTGGTGGAGTTGGTTCCACAACATCCTCTCTAGACTCGGGATTTAGATTTTCCATTTCAGTAGCCTTTCGTTTCTTTCCTCGTTCGAACTTGTCTTTCGTAATTTCCTGTATTTCTTCCTCCTCAGGATCACTTTCCGGTTCCTCTTCAATTGATTCATCCGAAACTTGTGAGTCTTCCCCAAAGGTGTCGTTTTCATCATCGGATAGATTAATGACTGGAACACCATCTGAAGAGTCTGGTTCGGAGTCGCTGAATGTGATAATAAGTTCTAAGCCAGACATCTATCACATAACAACTAGCACGTTAATACTACATAATATTTACATATTAATTTTTAACCAACAAGGATAAGCAATAGTTTTCGAAATCAAACACGGTCAAAGTCCAGACTCACTAATGCATCCTAACAAACTCGATAAGACACACTAATGCAAATTCTCTGGTTCTCTAAGACCAACGCTCTGATACCACATGTCATAACCCGACCTTAACCATAAGGACGAATACAATAACATATGATTTCATCGCGAGGTATTGACCTCTATATGCGACATTTTTCAAAAACTGCATTCGTTTTTACAATACAAACCATAGCTTTTATTACAAATACAAGGTTTGAACATCTTAATAATGATTATCGTTTAGCGATAATCTTAGACTTACAAACTTTACATGTGATAATAACAATACGACTTCCAACATATTTTACATTACAAATCCTCCGATATGCAGTTTTATTTTTGACACAAATATGCATACTCAAGATCTTGCTTAAATTCAACATGTTGCAGCGGAAGCTTTTAGTTATCACCTGAGAATAAACATGCTTAAAACGTCAACATAAAGTTGGTGAGATATAGGTTTAATGCCGGCAGCGTTATAAATATAGACCACAAGATTTCATATATAAACATTTTAATAAAAATATTCTAAGTTGTTGAGCACTTGATAACCATACTTAACATTTAATCAACGTCGCATATTCCCTTTATTATGAAATCTTACTACACCGTACCAAGTGTAGTTACCGAAACGAAGTACTGTGCAACTGTTGAATACTGGTCGTCCAGTCCGGTTGGGGTTGTCAGGCCCGATAGATCTATCAACAGGATTCGCGTTTACAATACCTCATGTAAATAATAGTTACCAAGTTACAGGGAAGTATGCCAGTGGTACAACTCAACGTAGAATATATATTTTTAATCACTTGTGTCCATAACGTAAATCATAAAATGCATGTATTCTCATCCCGAAATATTTAGAGTTTAAAAGTGGGACTATATACTCACCTTTTCCTTGAAGGTATTTAACTCGACTTGGTCTCCGATAGATATCACGAACCTAACCATATATATAATATATCAATATATTTTCTTTTCAAGTAATCGTTACATATATATATATATATATATATATATATATATATATATATATATATATATATATATATATATATATATATATATATATACTTTTAATACTTTTAATATTTTCTTAGTCCGTAGTTAGCAGTCTGTTGTTAATGGTCCATAATTAGTTGCTCAATAAAATAAATAAAGACCCCATCGTATTCGTATTGATCAGAATTAATCTCGACCCATGGTACCATGTTGTCAAATGACGTGTTGCGTACATAAAGTACCGTGTTGTCAGATGACGTGTTGCGTACAATCATGAGGTCTTATGATTAATCTTCTCGTGTTGTTTACGGGTGGTCCTGGAATATATAAAATCAAATCATAAGTAAATATATATTAAATATTATGTTAATTAGCCAAGATATGATTAATCCGATTTTGTCATAATATGATATATTATAGGTTTTGAAGTGTTTTAAAAATCAAATTAGAAGGATCTATTTAGTTTGCGAACAGGTTTGAAATCATTCAAACTATGTTCTTGTTGTTAAAAATTTTATAATACAAAATAAGATAGCTATATAAATATGAATCGAATAAGATTATGAATAAGGTTACTACCTCAAGTTACTTGGATAAAGCTACAGGAAAAGATAGAAAATAATCTTGATCAAACTTTCTTATGATGATTATAGGTTGTTCATGAAGCTAGTTCTTCATGAGTATTTGCTGAGATTGTGAAGAACACTTAGAGTTCCTAAGAGTGTGTTTTTTTTTGTTAGAGAAAGATGGTTGTAAGAATGAAATGAAAAACCAAGGTGATGGTGATACTTATAGGACAGTCTGGTTGTTGAGGGAACAAGGACAAATTATTGTGTTGAATTTTTGAGTAATAATGTATGCTAGCTTACAAATAAGATTCCCTCTTATCTAGGGCATATCTAAAGCTGATAAGGATATTGATTTGATGTGTATTTACCAATAGTAAATACGTATGGATGATGGGTATGATACGGTAAAAGAAGCTCAAAATCGGGCTTTTATTTTGTTAAACCATCCTTAAATTATGTTAAATATGTATAGATATGTACATATACATAATCGTATAATTATCGTGTATTATATAGTTCGTGATATCATCGGTCAAATTGGACGGTCAAACGTTGTGTAAAACTCTTTTCAAAAATATAAGTCTCAATAGTTTGGATTGCTTATCATGTTGGTAAGGTTTAATTTATGTAAATATTAATCTCATAAGTATAGAACGATCAGAAAATTCCGGGTCGTTACAGATCTAGCCTAAGACATGTATAAACTGGGTCTTGGATTGATTCAAGATAATATATATCAATTTTTTTTCTGTACATCTAACTTTGGACAACTAGTTGTAGGTTACTAACGAGGACAGCTGACTTAATAAACTTAAAACATCAAAATGTATTAAAAGTGTTGTAAATATATTTTGAACATACTTTGGTATATATGTACATATTTGTTATAGGTTCGTGAATCGACCAGTGGCCAAGTCTTACTTCCCGACGAAGTAAAAATCTGTGAAAGTGAGTTATAGTCTCACTTTTAAAATCTAATATTTTGGGATGAGAATACATGCAGTTTTATAAATATTTTACGAAATAGACACAAGTAATTGAAACTACATTATATGGGTGAATGATAGAAGCCGAATATGCCCCTTTTGCTTGGTAACCTTAGAATTAGTAAACCGATCTACTAATTGACGCGAATCCTAAAGATAGATCTATTGGGCCTAACGAACCCCATCCAAAGTACCGGATGCTTTAGTACTTCGAATTCGTTTTTATCATGTCCGAAGGATTTCCCGGAATGATAGGGGATATTCTTATATGCATCTTGTTAATGTCGGTTACCAGGTGTTCACCATATGAATGAGTTTTATCTCTATGTGTGGGATGTATATTGAAATATGAAATCTTGTGGTCTATTATTATGATTTGATAATATATAGGTTAAACCTATAACTCACCAACATTTTTGTTGACGTTTTAAGCATGTTTATTCTCAGGTGATTATAAAGAGCTTCCGCTGTTGCATACTAAAATAAGGACAAGATTTGGAGTCCATGCTTGTATGATATTATGTAAAAACTGCATTCAAGAAACTTATTTTTATGTAATATATTCTTATTATAAACCATTATGTAATGGTCGTGTGTAAACGGTATATTTTAGATTATCATTATTTGATAATATACGTAATGTTTCTTAAACCTTTATAGATAAAATAAAGGTTATGGTTGTTTTAAAAATGAATGCAGTCTTTGAAAAACGTCTCATATAGAGGTCAAAACCTCGCGACGAAATCAATTAATATGGAACGTTTATAATCAATATGAACGGGACATTTCAGTTTGTTCGTCCGCCCTTTTTTTGTTCGAATTTCAATGTATTTTGGTGTATTTCGGGGTTATCAGGGTCAAATATATATATATATATATATAGGGGCAGGATCAATGAGGAAGTAACCAATCGGGGGGAAGCGGGGGGAAGGAAAAAATAAAAAATTTCGTTTTTTTTTTGAATTTTTTTTCCAGCATCAAGTTCACACGAAAATATGAACATTTAGAAATGACACTTCGTGATGAATAATATTATTTAGGCGGGAAAACGATCGACAAAAATAACATTCAAGATAATATTGTTCGTGAAGAATGTTAACGTTTTTTTTTTCTTCATGTTTTGTGAAGTAAAATTTAGCCCGATTTAGAGTTTAGGGTTTATGGTTTAGAGTTTAGGGTTTGGTGTTTTGGGTTTATTCCATAAACCCAAAACATCAAACCCTAAACCCTAAACCCTAAACTCTAAACTCTAAACTATAAACTCTAAACTCTAAACCGTTCGTGTTAAAAACTCAATCTAAATCCTAAATCTAAACCCTAAATCTAATCCCTAAACCCTAAATTTCTAAACCCTAATATCTAAACACTATAAACCCTAATATCTAAACCCTAATATCTAAACCCTAGGAGCTAAAACCTCAACATACGCTCGAAAAACACGATAATTGTTATCTATTACTTCTTCGAGCGTTTTCCTCCAAAATAAAAATATTTATCAAAAATTTTCTTTATTAAATGCTCATATTTTCATCCCATCTATAATGTTCGTGAACAAAGTTTTTTCAGAAAAAAAAAAAAAACTTTTTGCTTCTCCCGTTTCCCCCCGATTGGTTACTTCCCTCTTGATCCTACCATATATATATATATATATATATATATATATATATATATATATATATATATATATGTGTGTGTGTGTGTGTGTGTGTGTGTGTGTGTGTGTGTGTGTGTGTGTGTGTGTCAAAAAACTAATCACAAACCAATTCATTCAATCATAAACGATTACCAAGATTACAAAACTCAAAAATTTCAAAAACAGTCAGAATACTAAAAACTACAAATAGCAAAGCTTCAACAGTTTTATAACTCTCAAAATACACATAATATTAAAGCGGAAACTCAAGAAACATCAAGATGATGATTTCTTTATATATCAAACGATGAAGATGAATGAGAGAAAAAAATCAGAGATCGGATGAACGAACAGATAGAAAGTGAAACCCTAATCCGTATTCTTAGCTTATATACTCAGAAGAGAATACGGATGAACTCTTGAACATCCAGCCCAAGAAGCAAGTCCACTAGCAAAAACCTAAGACCAGCCTTTCAACCTTTGACACTTTCAACCCTCCAACTTTATCTACAATTGCAGGATGAACCTGCATGGACTAGAAACTACAAATGAGATCCTAATTATATAGAAATATAAACTAAGCTTGTTAAAACACAGCGTTTTAACATCCCCTTAAGCTTAGTTTGGAACAAGCCTATTAGACCCAAATCAGTCACTAAGAAATTATGTGGTTTAATTGTTAAGCCCTTAGTCAAAATGTCACTTAAATTATTTAAATCAACTTTAGAAATTTTGATTACACCTGCACATATTTTTTTCCCTTAAAAAATTATAAGTCAATTTCAAAATGCTTAGTTTTTTCATGAAAAGCAGGTTTGGCATAAATCTAAATAGCGGAACTATTATCACAGTTGATCTGCACAGAAAGATTGATCTTTATATAAAAATCTAAAAGTAAATTCTTAATCCAAATGATATCACAAGCAATAGTTGCCATGGATCTATACTCTACTTCTGCAGAAGATCTTGACACTATTGTTTATTTTTTGTTCTTTCAAGAGACTAAGGAATTGCAAAAATATACTAAGTAACCAGTAAGAGAGTTCCTGTTTAATTTACACTTACCCAGTCAGAATCACAAAAAGCATGTAAAGTAAATCTATCACCTTTAACCGGATGAATACCTTTACTTGAAGAACCTATAAGATACCTTAAAGTTCTAAAAGCAAGATCTAAATGTGATTGCAAGGGTGCATGCATATATTGACTTAAAACTTGCACATCAAAACAAATATCTGGTCTTGTTAAAGTCAGATAAATCAATCTTCCTACTAATTCTGATACTCAGTAACATTAGAAAGTAATTTGTCTTTATCACTTGGTTCACAATTAGCACACACATTAGCTTCAAGAGGTGAACCAATAAGTTTACTTTCAAGTAAACCATATTCATTAAGTAATTCAAGATAATACTTTCTTTGAGTTAAACACATACCCTTATTGGTGTTAAGAACTTCAATTCCTTAAAAGTACTTGAATTTACTCAAATCTTTAATAATAAACTTTGTTTGAAGAAAAGATTTAAACACTTTTATTTCATCATTATTGTTTCCTGTGATGATGTCATCAACATAAACAAGCAAAGTTATAAAAATATTCCCAGAATTTCTAACATATAAAGAATAATCAAATTTACTTTGAATAAATCCATTTTCAATAAGATCAGAGTTTAATTTTTCATTCCATTATCTTGGAGCATGTTTTAAGCCATACAAAGATTGGTTAACTTGCAAACTTTGTTGTTAGTTCCAGATTCAGAATTATAACCCTCGGTTTTGATCATATAAATATCTTCATTAAGATCACCATATAAAAAAGCAGTGTTTATGTCAAGTTGATACAATGACCAATTGTACTAAACAACCATAGTTATAAAGCATCTAACAGTTACATGTTCTACAACGGGATTGAATGTTTCTTCATAGTCAATACCTTTATTTTGACTATAACCGTTAGCCACTAACCTTTCCTCGTATCTTTCAACTTCCCCATTTGATTTATATCTAATAATGTAAATCCAATTGTTACCCACATTTTTTCTATTTGCAGGAAGATCTGTTATAATCCATGTTTTATTTCTATTCAGAGCTTCAATTTCATTATTTATAGCTTTAACCCAATTTGGGTCTTTGCAGACTTGTTCATATGTTTTTGGTTCAAGAGTTTTATTAAGATTTGAGATAAAGAAAAAAAAATTTAGATTTAAGATAATTGTAATTAACAGCTCTTTCAATACCAAACTTGACCTTTCCATCAACAACATAAACTTACTAGGCATGACAGTACTTCTGGAAGATCTTCTTAAGTGAATGTTTTTAAAAGAATTATTAAGATTGCCCTCAGGGATTGAAAAATTCTCTTCATTATGTGTTGTTGTAGGACTATGTTCACTTTTATGAACATTATCACTACCACTTTCACACTCAACAGTGACTTCCCCTTCATCATTGGGACTTACAGTGTTATCACCCTCTTTAAAGATATCATCAAAAAAGGTTATGTGATATAAGTTTTTAACATCAGACTCATTTTCAGAAAAGGTACTAGAAAAATCATTTGAAACAGACTTACATTTTAATTTAAAAGGAAAAATAGTTTAATTAAAACTTGACATCTCATGAATAAAAAAACAGATTTGATATTGTCTTTAGACAATTGATAAGATTATTGTCTTTAGACAATTGATAAACAGACATGAGACTAACACAGTACTCTGGTACAACAAGCACATCAGCTAGAGTGATATACTTATTAAGCACCAAGTTACCAATACTTTTTAAAAAAGAACGAGTTTTTCCACTTTTTGCGCACCCCGGCTTTGATGGGTGCCATGAATCCAACCCTCTCATTGAAGGCGTACCAACTTTTTGATGCCTTTTACACGATTACACATTCTTGAAAAGATCTAGGGTGGGTTCGAAGTTAAAGGCATTACAATACATCTCAAAATACGTAATGCGGCAGACGCTCTAGGGATGTAGTTGGCCAACCTCGATACAAAATGATGCATAAAGCGCATGAAGAAAGGGACAGAAGGGTAACACAAGTTTCGCTGTTATATGACCTCGGCATACATAGTCACCTCACCATCGGGAGGATTATTGGCCCGCTGGTTCGGTTGGGGCGCAACAGGATTAAGCGCAGATATGGGTGGAAACCACGTTTTGATTCGCCTTATGGATTTTCTTTTAATAACCGAAGAAATCACTTCTGCATTGTCAGGTTCGGCAACGGACGTGGAGGACATTTGTATAAAACTAAAAAGCTATAAAGGGTAAAAGAAATGGATAGAGTATGCTCTAACCTGAGAGTCTAAGAACGAAGAACGCTGACGGGGCAAAAAAATTATTCTGCATTGAAGAAAACCTAGTCGGCTTGCGAGTAGAGAAGGTAAAAAATTTTGTGAGAGAAATAATGAGGTATTTATAAGAGAAGTAAATTTGAAATCGCTTTCCCTGGAAGGTAAAAAGAGCGGTTAAAAATGAAGCTCCCAAACTTGAACATGTGTCACGTGTTACGTAGAGAGAGAAATGAAATGATGGATGGTGGTTGAAGTGATGGTTTATTCTCTGAGAGAATGCTGACAGACTCCAAGCAGCAGATCTTGCATTATATGCACTTCACCAACCACGCTCATTTCCTTTAGACTTTTTCTTGAATTTATATTTAGCTAAAACCAATCTTTTTCTTTTGAAGTACTAGTTGAGTTCAAAATCATGCGTCATACTTGCGCATAATATTGAACTGGGAGGACTTAATACGCATACTCGAATCTCTCGTATAGTGCATCACATGTGCTGACCGCATGTCGAGTTACAACCCTAATCGTTAGTCCAGACTAACATAAGGCTAAACGCAAAAAATGCGCACACATGAAAGACAAGACAAAAGGCATTGTCACAAGTAGACAAGCACTAACCATAATCTGCATAAAAGGTTGCCACCAGTGCTATGCAGATAAAGCACAAACAAACAAGTGATAATGTAGCATGATCCCATCCACAATGTACGACGCCATAACCTTTTGAGTGGTTATGGACAGCAAGAAAATGGACCCGACATGTTACTTTTACTTTTGCTAGCTTCGCAGGAAAAACAGTACGATCGGGATCAATCATGCTCATTTACCCTATTGATCAACACTCGTAGACAAACTAGATCGGGCTATAAATAAGATACTAAAACCTCCATGTCTCCAACTTCGAAGACGCCATCATATCACACCTATACTATTGTTGGCAGTCTACGCTAGCAGATCGTGCATTGATCACTCGCGCTACAGGCCACAAAGCGTTTCAAGGTCACTTTATTTAATAACCTGTCCTAATCCACCTGGACGAAGTCATCAACATTTGGTCTCATTGCGAGGTACTGACCTAAATATGCCATGTACGGCTCCAATAATTTCTTTAAAATGAGCAAATGCACAGCGGAAGATTTCTTTCATACCTGAGAATAAACATGCTTAAAAGTGTCAACCAAAAGGTTGGTGAGTTCATAGGTTTATCATAACAATCATTTCAATATATTAATAGACCACAAGATTTCAGTTTATAAATATATGTACACTTGCAAGTGTATAAAACCGTTCTGCTTATGTTGAGGCCTCAGTAACCAACCTTAACAATAATATAATAAGTCATCTTCGCAAAGATAGATACGTACACTCGCAAGTGTATAAATAATCCTCGAAGTACTAAACATCCGCCCACAAGCTCTTATGTCTAGTTCAGCCTACAGGATGGGGGTGTTAAGCCCGATAGATCCATCTTTAGGATTCACGCTTACATGCTCTTATAACATGTAACTAAATTACCTAGCACATCAATCCGCAGAATATCATTTTTAATTACTTGTCTCTATTTCATAAAGCATTTATAAAAGCAGTGCATGTATTCTCAGCCCAAAAATATATATTGCAAAAGCAATTAAAAAGGGAGCAAATGAAACTCACAATCCAATATTTTGTAGTAAAAATATTCATACGACGATATTGAACAATGCAGGGTTGGCCTCGAATTCACGAACCTATATCAGTTATATATATTAAAACACATAATAATATTCAAATAAGCTTATGTATTTATATTATTAATATATTTGTTATATTGATAATTTATATGTTATTTACTATACTTATTATATATGAATGTTTAGAAATATTATAAAATGTATTAAGATTAATATTTATATGTATATAATCATATTACTATCTATAATGTATAATATATTTATATATTATGTAACACTAAATTTTTATATTAAAAATAACATTTTGTTTTTAAATATATATATATATATATATATATATATATATATATATATATATATATATATATATATATATATATATATATATATATATATATATATATATATATATAAGTATGAAATTTTAGTATAGGTATGTAATAAATATTTTTTTATATAAATATCATTTGCTTGATAAAATAATAATTTTAGTATTACTAAAATAATGATAATAATACTATTAATAATAATGATAATAATGATACTTATAATAATGATAATATTAATAATAATAATAATAATAATAATAATAATAATAATAATAATAATAATAATAATAATAATAATAATAATAATAATAATAATAATAATAATAAAGGTACTAATATAAATAATAATATTAGTAATACTACCTTAGTAGGAAAAGCTTCAAAAATAAAATGCCATGGCCCAGGCTTGAACTCACGACCTCTCGTTTAACAAAAACTCCCATAACCACTGCTCAGCCCAACATCTTGTGTTATATTTACTACTTTAAATTCATATAACTCGTCATCATCATATTACCCATCGTTATCACATCATTATTAACATATGATATGGATCCGATTAAGAAGCCCAATAAGGGCCCATCGATATTTTAATAAACCCAAATAAATTTTATAGCCCAAGAGAGTATTAATCAACCCATCGGTTAAATAATCAACTAGCTGTTGTAATATGGGTTCACGAAGGAGAAATCAAGAAAGAAGGAGGAAGGAGAAAAGAGAGAGATGTGGTGGCGGTTTATGGTGAAGGTTATGGCGGTGTATTGATGGCCGGTAGTTGTTAGTGGCGTGGTGTTGGTTGATCGAAGAGGAACAAGATTGATGGTCGTTGGTGTTATGGTATATTGAATATTAGAGGAGGCCAAGAGAATAGAATAGAAGTAGCGTACACATGTTAGTATTTTAAGTTGAAAACAATATACTTTATAAGTTTTGTTGCAGAGAAGAATATAAGGTGCACATATAACTAATTAATATGTATGTATTTATATAGAGAATTGAAGACAGCTGGAAAGCATAAATATTAAAGAATTGAATTCATACATTTAGAATAAAAGCTGCCGACAGTTTTTACGGGTATTATTTCATACTCTGTTGTTAAATAGTGGCGGGTAAAAGTATTCAGAAAAATCTCATATTTTTAAATTAACTATATTTATTTATTTTGGTCATTATGGTATAAAATTCGATCATTAACTATTAAATAAAAATTATATTAATTATTCACTCCCAACCTCAAGTAAAATATAAAAACTTTTAAAATTCAACAAATAGTTCCTAATTATATTTTTAATAAGCCTATAATTTAAAAAGCTCATTTTCGGATCACTGTTTATTTTAAAATCACATAAGTTCCTTTCTAAATCATTTTCTATCATTCGAATGACAATTGAGCGTTACCATTATTTACTAAATAACTTCAAATTCACTAGATATATATTCTATACATTTTATTTATATATTGATTTTTTGAATAATATTTATTATTTATTATTATTATTTTACCTAATTAATTCTAACAATTACAATATATAATATTTCATTTTATTATATATATATATATATATATATATATTATATGCATATCTATTTACAAATAATCGTATCATGAGTTGTCGAGAATAGCAAAGGTCAAATTAATTCATAAAATAGTTCAAAAATTTTGAGACTCAACCTAATAGGCTTTGCTTATCTTTTCGAAATCATATAAAGATTAAGATTTAATTTTAAATTTGGTCAGAAATTCCCGGGTCGTCACAGTACCTACCCGTTAAAGAAATTTCGTCCCGAAATTTGAGTGAAATCGTCATGGATGACAATAAATATGTTTTCATGACGAATATGAGTTTATAAATAGAGTTTTATCGTCATGGAATAATATGAATAAAACAATTCGATTACTCAAAGAGTACGAGTGAAGCTATCACAAAAAGTGAAATGAAGAAATAAAGTTCGTCTTAACTTCTGAAGTAGCCATGTTTGAATCTAGAAAATAAGGTGCGTCTAATCTTTTGACGTTGTCTTGGTTGAACTTCCGGAATTCAAGGGATTAAGGAAATCTTCGAAATCTAAATAAGATCTGAGTCTTCAGAATATAAAGAAATTAGTATCTTTTTAATTAAATGTGGTCATCTGTCTTGATTGCTACGTCTGATATTTTCATTATAAAGTTAAACCCTTCCGTTCCATTATTTTCATCACTCCTATACTTTCTCTCTTAATTCTTACTTCTAAAAGATTGTGAAAGTGCTTCATCCAGTTCTAATCCTTGATATTTTCCTAATTATCATTTCTGTCATCCTTCTTTTTAATCTTCCACCAGAAGAATCTGTTTACATATATAAATATATATATATATATATATATATATATATATATATATATATATATATATATATATATATATATATATATATATATATATATATATATATATATATATACTACTATTACCTTGGGGTGATACTATTCTTAGTTCTACTGTGTCTTTATATTGCTATTCGTATTAATATACACGGTCTGTAACCTCCGTGTTGTTATTGGGCTTTATATTTTCTCTTATATTTTGGAGCTCTTTGCCTTTTTATTTTCTTCTCGACCTCTAGTAAAGCGAGTAATGGTCCAGAATTCGTAAGTATGAGGTTTCGAATGAACTTAATGTTCTAAACAAGAAAGAACATAATAGCACGATTTGATTTGTCAAAATACTAGAATCACTGAGGATAGAACTATCAAGAATATATTTTCTTGATATGTTCAGAAGTTAAGCAGAATGAAATAGTTATGTAACATGGTACATGATGACATTATGATCTGTGAATCATCATCACGTTTCATTAGAATTTTCAGCATGACTTACTGTAATATAATCACGTTGGCCAAGTGTCATTATATTATATTAACTCATGCTCTAATTCTCAACACTTCTCCAGAATTCATTCGTAGTTTATACTTAAATTTACAAAAGTTTCCAATATAATGGAATACAGGAAGCACGAAAAGATATATAATTTCGGACGAGAATATTTATGAAAATATCCTCAGAAATATCGAAGATATTTATGATGATATTTTGGAAAATTTCTAATTTTGAAGATTGATGAAGAAATTTTTTTTTGCAAGATTTTAACATGACTTCGGAGCAAGATATCCTCTAAAGATTTCATCGGATTTAGAATTATCTGGGTTATTTGAATACAGAGTTTGATCCTTATTTTTGTCCTTGGTCTCCTTCATGGTTAGCTCAATCGATTTTTCAGTACCAAATTTTCTATCGAGCGTTCCCAACATTCCATTCTTTATTATCAAACTTTTGGCCATTTAGACCATCTACAACATGCTGCTTCGTCAGCATTTTTAAAGTTAACGGATCTGGATCACCGGTTATCAAACCGAGGGTTTTCAAGAATATTGAAGGTTTTTAGATGATTAAACGCTGATTGTGATCGTCAAGATACAAAGGATGTTTAAGATGAAATCAAGTGGCAAACTTGAAGAAATGTTTAGTTTCATATGTTATAATCAATATTTTAATTCCTTTTAATTGTCCAATGTTGGCAGTTCACAGTTAATAGTCCACAGTTAGTAATTCAATAATTCATATATAATTTAA
Source organism: Rutidosis leptorrhynchoides (assembly GCF_046630445.1). NCBI lineage: Eukaryota > Viridiplantae > Streptophyta > Magnoliopsida > Asterales > Asteraceae > Rutidosis > Rutidosis leptorrhynchoides. Next base: position 404,584,510 of record NC_092336.1, on the reverse strand, counting down.
TATTTAATATTCGAATTAATTAATACGTATCGTGACCCGTTATATACATGTCTCAGACTTGATCACAACTCAAAGTATATATATTATTGTAGAATTAACCTTAATCCTGTATAGCTAACTCGGTCATTACCGCATATAGAGTGTCTATGGTTATTCCAAATAATATATATAGATGCGTCGATATGATATGTCAAAACCTTGTATACGTGTCCCGATATTTAAAGTGCGTAAAATAAATAACAGAAATTAAATGACGATAAATAAAATTGCGAGAATATAAATTGCGATAAATAAATTGTGATAAATAAAATGTAATCAGTTAGCTAGGAACAGTTAGCTATGAACAGTTAGCGTGGATTCTTAACAAAATTTTTCTCATAGTTAATTTGTTTGTTTCTAACAAATTTTTATTTTGTCCAATGTTTTCTTCATTATGCCACTTGTTGGATTCTGATAGGTCAAAATCCAAATATGATGTTGAATGGAAATGGTTATTCTGCGGTGAACGGATTCGTATATCCGTGGATGTAAGTAGGATAGTAAATAACTGTTGAATCGAATTCGAAGAATGTACAGTGTAACTTATTAATGTGAAATCTAAATATCTCTCTGGTATTACCTACCCGTTAAAATATTTTCACCATTAACAGTTTGTGCAAAAGAATTTTTAATTACAATCTTTATGAAAATATACTTACATATATATTTTCTTCAGATATAATCATGGATTTATAGATATCGATTGTTAAATCGTTGATGAAAGATGTGAATGATAATATATGTGAATTAATTATGATAGAAGCCCTTTAAAGCTTCTTTTATCTTTCTCGGGTATTACCTACCCGTTAAAAATTCACACGTCATAGTTAATATGAAAAGAATCTTTATTATGATCTCGAGATATACATAAATATATATATACATATATCTTTTAATCGTGAATAGAAAGTAATGAATTAATATTTCATAATTCATCATTCTCAGTACTCTTCGGTGTCTGTGGTGCTTACGGAGCTTGTGGTGATTGCAGTGCTTGTGGTGATGGAGAGGATGTTGGTACTGGTGGTGTTGCTGTTGGTGTTGGTACTGCTTATGGTACCTGCGTAGTATATGCGAGCCAAGCTTCCAAATCGAACACCGTCACCTCTAGGGTTTCTACTTTACGCTCGAGTCTATGAAATAGTTCTACCCATTCTTCCGTAAGGTTTGTCAATTCTTGATATTTAGTTCGAAGTCTTCTAACTTCTTCTAATAGTCTTATCTGATTAGAATTTGGGAGTAAAGGACAAATACTATCTTTAATGACATCGAGTCGACCTTCGAGGCGGAAAATCCGTGCAAAAATAGTGAAAACGGTATTGCGAACAGGTTCGCCGGTAAGTTGATCGAGTACTCCGACATTAGGTGGTAAGTTCGGCTCGTGATATGGAGTACCTTCTTCATTTCTTTATAGGGTAAGTATTTCGTGAACCCATCCCCACTTTCTAAAGAAATCACGGTAGTTGATCGGTTGGTGCGCTCCCATCACAATGTCTTCGGAGTTGGAGGAACTTGGTCTATTCGAATAGGCCATCTTACGCGATCACAGAAAGTTATGAAATGATTCTTGATATGAATTGAGGGCTGGATACTGGATGATATCTTCATCTTCTCGAATACATATATATATTAAAAAGATTCCGTAATTCTCGGAGGAAATTTCCAAAAGTGTCAAATAAGATCCATGGTAATAGATATGATAGGGTATGATATTCGTCTATACATCGTGTATGCAAATAATGCAAGAACACGTGTCAAGACTTAGGAATGATAGGCAGGTAATTTCCGACTATAAATGATAAGCAAAACTTTTGACATGCAGACCAGGTTCAAGTCCAGACTCATTAATGTATCTTAACAACTACTAGGTCGAAGTCCAGACTCATTAATGCATCCTAACAACTATCAGTTAGACACACTAATGCAAGACCTGGTTCGCTAAGACCACAGCTCTGATACCAACTTTAATAACCCGTCCTAATCCACCTGGACGAAGTCATCAACATTTGGTCCCATTGCGAGGTACTGACCTAAATATGCCATGTATAGCTCCAATAATATCTTTAAAATGAGCAAATGCACAGTGAAAGATTTCTTTCATACCTGAGAATAAACATGCTTAAAAGTGTCAACCAAAAGGTTGGTGAGTTCATAGATTTATCATAACAATCATTTTAATATATTAATAGACCACAAGATTTCAGTTTATAAATATATGTACACTTGCAAGTGTATAAAACCGTTCTGCTTATGTTGAGGCCTCAGTAACCAACCTTAACAATAATATAATAAGTCATCTTCGCAAAGATGGATACGTACACTCGCAAGTGTATAAATAATCCTCGAAGTACTAAACATCCGCCCACTAGCTCTTATGTCTAGTGCAGCCTACAGGATGGGGGTGTTAAGCCCGATAGATCTATCTTTAGGATTCACGCTTACATGCTCTTATAACATGTAACTAAATTACCTAGCACATCAATCCGCAGAATATCATTTTTAATCACTTGTCTCTATTTCGTAAAGCATTTATAAAAGCAGTGCATGTATTCTCAGCCCAAAAATATATATTGCAAAAGCAATTAAAAAGGGAGCAAATGAAACTCATAATCTAATATTTTGTAGTAAAAATATTCATACAACGATACTGAACAATGCAGGGTTGACATCGGATTCACGAACCTATATCAGTTATATATATTAAAACACATAATAATATTCAAACAAGTTTATGTATTTATATTATTAATATATTTGTTATATTAATAATTTATATGTTATTTACTATAATTATTATATATTAATGTTTAGAAATATTATAAAATGTATTAAGATTAATATTTATATGTATATAATCATATTACTATCTATAATGTATAATATATTTATATATTATGTAACACTAAATTTTTATATTAAAAATAACATTTTGTTTATATATATATATATATATATATATATATATATATATATATATATATATATATATATATATATATATATATATATAAAAGTATGAAATTTTAGTATAGGTATGTAATAAATATTTTTTTTTATATAAATATCATTTGCTTGATAAAATAATAATTTTAGTATTACTAAAATAATGATAATAATACTATTAATAATAATGATAATAATGATACTTATAATAATGATAATACTAATAATAATAATAATAATAATAATAATAATAATAATAATAATAATAATAATAATAATAATAATAATAATAATAATAATAATAATAATAATAATAATAATAATAATAATAAAAGTACAAATATAAATAATAATATTAGTAATACTACCTTAGTAGGAAAAGCTTCAAAAATAAAATGCCACGGCCCAGGCTTGAACTCATGACCTCTCGTTTAACACAAACTCCCATAACCACTGCTCTGCCCAACATCTTGTGTTATATTTACTACTTTAAATTCATATAACTCGTCATCATCATATTACCCATCGTTATCATATCATTATTAACATATGATATGGATCCAATTAAGAAGCCCAATAAGGGCCCATCGATATTTTAATAAACCCAAACAAATTTTACAGCCCAAGAGAGTATTAATCAACCCATCGGTTAAATAATCAACTAGCTGTACGTGATTTTAAACAATACATAGCAGCAGCTCTTTTGGATTTTTTTTTATTTTTTTTTATTTTAACAGTTTAAAGCTAGGGTTAAATGTGAGTTTGGTGTTGGTCACCGTTCATCTCGTGTAATCATCTTCTATGCTCGTAAGCATCATCATTTTCGTTCACTCCCCATTACGTTTATCACTGAAACAGGAACATTAACTTATGACAATAAAACGCGAGCAATGGGTTTGTTTGATGGTGGTTGTTTGTGGTGTGGTTCGATGGTGGTTGGTTCCCGGTGGTTCATCGAGTAAAAGAGCAGCTAAAACAGAAAATATTTACAGCCATAGAAGCAGTTTTACTGATGGTTTTTGCAGCTGCACGGGAACGAAGAAAAGAAGAAGAAAGAAAGAAGAAAAAAAATACTGAAGGTGGTGGTATGGTGGAGCTGTGGTGGTGTGTGGGTTGTGGTGGTGATCGCGGTTTTTGGTTGATGGTTCACTATCAAAACAGAAGTATAACAGCGAAAAAATGGGTGTTCGGTTGTAACATGGGTTCACGAAGGAGAAATCAAGAAAGAAGGAGGAGAGAGAAAAGAGAGAGATGTGGTGGCGGTTTATGGTGAAGGTGGTGGCGGTGTATTGATGGTCGGTGGTTGTTAGTGGCGTGGAGATGGTTGATCGAAGAGGAACAAGATTGATGGTCATTGGTGTTATGGTATATTGAATATTAGGGGAGGCCAGGAGAATAGATAGAAGTAGCTTACACATGTTAGTATTTTAAGTTGAAAACAATATACTTTACAAGTTTTGTTGCAGAGAAGAATATAAGGTGCACATATAACTAATTAATATGTATGTATTTATATAGAGAATTGAAGACAGCTGGAAAGCATAAATATTAAAGAATTGAATTCACACATTTAGAATAAAAGCTGCCGACAGTTTTTACGGGTATTATTTCATACTCCGTTATTAAACAGTGGCGGGTAAAAGTGTTCAGAAAAATCTCATATTTTTAAATTAACTATATTTATTTATTTTGGTCATTATGGTATAAAATTCGATCATTAACTATTAAATAAAAATTACATTAATTATTCACTCCCAACCCCAAGTAAAATATAAAAACTTTTAAAATTCAACAAATAGTTCCTAATTATATTTTTAATAAGCCTATAATTTATAAAGCTCATTTTCGGATCACTATTTATTTTAAAATCACACAAGTTCATTTTTAACTCATTTTCTATCATTCGAATGACAATTTAGCGTTACCATTATTTACTAAATAACTTCAAATTCACTAGATATGTATTCTATACATTTTATTTATATATTGATTTTCTGAATAATATTTATTATATATTATTATTATTTTACCTAATTAATTCTAACAATTACAATATATAATATTTCATTTTATTATATATATATATATATATATATATATATATATATATATATATATATATATATATATATATAAAATTATATGCATATCTATTTACAAATAATCGTATCGTGAGTTGTCGAGAATAGTCAAAGGTCAAATTAATTCATAAAATAGTTCAAAAATTTTGAGACTCAACCTAACAGACTTTGCTTATCTTGTCAAAATCATATAAAAATTAAGATTTAAGTTTAAATTTGGTCAGAAATTCCCGGGTCGTCACACTTTAACGGTTACAAGTAACGTTCTATAAACACTAACCCTGATCCTCCCTCGAGCCATCGATACCGGTTTTCCCGATGATGGTGGATCGACGTTTAACCACTCATGTCGAGATCTTCATCTCACAGTGGGGTTATTCACGGTAAGCTGGCCAGAGAGTTAAACTCGAATGACCCTTAAATCCCCATATTTTGTTGTCAAGCGTAGAACGAACCCGCTAGATCCAAGATATGCTTGATCAAATAGTTTTTTTTCTTCGGTCTTTGTTCGTGATTCCATTCGTTATTGTAGTTGTTGGTTGGTTTAATAGGTTGGTTTCATGTTTTTTTGGTTTTGTTTGTTGGTTTTATTTGTTTAATTAGGTTCGTTTTTTTTGTTGGTTTCGGTTGTATTTTTGTGTTGTATCTATTTGAGTCTTTTCATCTTTTAATAATTCTTGTATTCCGTCAAAAAATTCAATTAAATTATAATAAATTAGAAAAAAAACCTTCATCTCGTACACGGTTGGAAAAAAACAAAATTAAAAGAAAAAATAAAATTACTGTTGGACAATCCGACGCCATCAGATACATTGGCCACAAATGCTGGTTAGAACGTTGTATTAAAGTGGTAAAATGTCAAAATCATAGCATTTTAATATTATTTGATATATTTTACATGAATCATAAGCTTATATCCAAACATTATAAGACCACTCCTAACCATGACGGGTGTCATCAACACTTTTCCAGCCCCACGTCAGCTTTCTCTCTCCACATTCCTCACCACTTCCTCCCATGACACTATCATTGCCAACCATGACATATCTCCTCAAATTTTATTATTATTATTATTATTATTATTATTATTATTATTATTATTATTATTGTTATTATTATTATTATTATTATTATTACTATTATTATTATTATTATTATTTATTTTTTTTTATTATTATTATTGTTATTATTATAAATTATAAACTAACAAATAAATAAACAACACTTTTATTAATTAACAAGAATACAGTTACGTTTCTAATGAAAAACAACATAATTAAGTGTAATGACCCGTCCAAATCCATTTAGACGAATACATCATTCATCGATTTCACAGTGAGGTACTGACCTCTACATGATACGTTTTGTAAACATTGCATTCTTTTGAAAAGGCACACCATAATTGAATATCATGAAGCGACCCGTCCTAATCTATAAGGACGAATACAATAACATATTATTACATTGCGAGGTATTTGTCCTCTAAATGATACATTTTATAAACATTGCATTCATTTTTAAAAGACAAACTTTCATTTCATCGAAAGTTAACAGGCATGCATACCATTTCATAATATATCAAACTATCAATGACTTAACAATAATCTTATTGAACTCAATGACTCAAATGCAACGTCTTTTGAAATATGTATGAATGACTCCAAGTAATATCTCTAAAATGAGCAAATGCACAGCGGAAGATTTCTTTAATACCTGAGAATAAACATGCTTTAAAGTATCAACCAAAAGGTTGGTGAGTTCATAGTTTATCATAATCGATCATTTCCATAATTTTAATAGACCACAGGATTTCTATTTTCATTTTTCATAAACATCATCTCATATCAGGCATTTCGCACAAACTGCATAGAGATAAAAATCATTCATATGGTGAACACCTGGTAATCAACATTAACAAAACGCGTCTAGAATATCCCCATCATTCCGGGACTCTCATCGGACATGATAAAATTGAAGTACTAAAGCATCCGTAACCCGGATGGGGTTTGTTAGGCCTAATAGATCTATCTTTAGGATTCACGTCAATTAGGGTTTCTGTTCCCTAATTCTTAGATTACCAGACTAAAAAGGGTGATATTTGATTCAATAATCCAACCATAGAATGTAGTTTCGATTACTTGTGTCTATTTCGTAAAATATTTATAAAAGCAGCGCATGTATTCTCAGTCCCAAAAATATATATTGCAAAATCATTTAAAAAGGGAGCAAATTAAACTCACCATACTGTATTTTGTAGTAAAAATACATATGACGACATTGAACAAGTGTAGGGTTAGCCTCGGATTCACGAACCTATATCATATATATATAAATATATATATATATATATATATATATATATATATATATATATCGAACAAATTTGTGTATCATTCTTAGTGACATAGTTATTATATTTAATAATTTATAGGTTTCCTTAATAATTTAGTTAGATATATTTACTTTATTTATTTTAGATAGATAATTTTTATTTATTATAAAATACTAATATAGTTATGTTATATGTATTACATATATTTTTATATATCTAATATTCATTTTTTATAATATTAACAATAGAAATAATATTAATAATAATGATACTTATAATTATAATAATAATAATAATAATAATAATAATGATAATTCTAATAATAATGTTAGTATTGATAATAAAAATAAGATATATACAAATTTTAATAATGATAGTAATAAAAAAAATGAAATGAAAAGGTTGTATTATTTTTACAATAAAAAAAATACAAATTTTGATAAAATTCTTAATGCTATTAATATTGAATAATAATACTCGTTAATGAATATATTAATGTTAATAATAGTAATAATAATAATAATAACTATATTATCTATAATAATACTGTTTATTAATAATAATGATATTAATAATAATAATACTTATATTATTTATCTTTAATCATATTCGCAAAAACATATTTTTCATAGTCATAATATAAGTGATAAAGTTCGTATCTTTTACTAAACTCATATCCATGTCAAAACATATTTATAGTCTTTATAAGTTTTAAAGTTTATAACTTTTATCAACATATATTAATGTTCATAATACTACTTGAATCATATCTTAAATCATAAATTTACTCCTATCTTAACATTTTAATCATAATCTTAACATTTTACTAACTTTTAATCATAATAAAGATATTAAAAATAATAATAATACTAATAATAATTATATTTATGATAATGAAAATAATAAATATAAAAAAAAATATACCGCTGGTAAAAAAAAATGCAGTCCGCACAGTAGACCGTAACCCACATCAGCCTTTAACTTAGCCCACTTCAAAATTTTAGTCCAAGTATAAAAGCCCAAGCCCAAACAGATCCTATAACTAACCTAATTTATTTCACAATCAGCGTTCTTATTCGCTCGGGAGAAAATTGCAGAAGTTCAAATGGTTGCTCCGGTTCTTAAGATGATTCGATCAAGCGGCTTACAGTAGTATTTCAAACAGTTCGTGAGGTTCAAGGTAATGATTTATGGTAGTTATCATTTCAAATTAGTTAATCTGTTTGAGGTGTTGTGGTTAATCAATCAACCAATTGTTCGGTTTGGGTTTATATCAAGTAACAGATGATGATTATATGGGGAAGAATTCCATGGAGCATCGCCTAATTTTTTTGCTGAAGTGGAGTTGATTGAATAGAAATCAAAGAGTTTAATCGACAAAGAATAGAAGCAGGTAGTTCTTCCTGGGCTTTTTAAAAAAAAAAATTTAAATTCAAAAAATTGATGCGTTGCATATGTTGGAATCAACATAAACTCTTCTGTATTTCATGTATCAAATACGCGTACAGCAGTTTGATCAATTGAAAATTTGTAACTAGATCCAATTTGATCGATTCAATTTCTATTGACTTTTTCTTCCTATGCTTTGACTTTAATATTCGTAATCCAATTGAGAAATTAGAAGCTGATATATTGAAGATAGTCTAAGCAGGTAATTCCTAACTCGTTTGCATTTTTAGATTTTGATTATTGATTTGATATTGAGCTATTGACTAAGGTTTGCTGTGAGCAGAGGAACACGAGTTGTTTTCTCTCAATTTTGTTTTTCTACATCGATTAATTAATGGCAGCTATTTGTAAAGTGTTATATCGATGCTAATAGTAATCGAATAATTGTTGTAGTAACATGATGTGAAAAAAAATTTGTTTGATTTTGATAACGAGGTCGACTTTTACAGGATATACAGACAGGAAGGAAAATGAAGAAAATAAAATAAACAATTTGATGTTGATGGAAAACCAATTTCAATTACGTCTGATTTATATATAACAACTTTTAGACAGAATCAGATAAAGCTCGATAATGATCTTAAAAAGATTTGTTTTTATAGCTGATAGGAATCAGTATTGAGCAAATGAAGTACAAATCATGAGCAGGAATATAAAATAAATTGATTGTGATAGATAAAGAAAAAAAATTACGCGTTTTATTAGTATTATATATATATATATATATATATATATATATATATATATATATATATATATATATATATATATATATATATATATATATATATATAAGCTGTATTTATTTATTTTTCTATTATATATATCCGTATATATTTTTATATTCATATGTATATATCAAATTAAATTTTATAATATTACTTAATAATATAAATCCATTAATAATTTTGAGGATTTTATTAATTTTTAATAAGAATACTAATACTAATAATAATAATAATAATAATAATAATAATAATAATAATAATAATAATAATAATAATAATAATATAATAATATTAATTAAAATCATACTAATAAAAATAAGAGTAATTATAAAATGATAATAGTATTATTAATGATACTATCAACAACATTATTTATAATAATATTAATATTATTAATGATAATAATAATACTAATAATAATAATACGATAACTTATACATATCAAAGTATATAATTTTATATCTCATATTAGAATCAATAATATTAATAGTACAAATATTTATATTAACATTTATAATAATAATGAAAGTAGTGATAATAATATATCATTTATATTTTAACTTATAATTAGATATGTAATATTTGATAATTATACACACACACATACACACACACACACATACACACACACACACACACACACACATATATATATATATATATATACACTTTACAATATAATAATTATTTATAGAATTCATATATATATATAGATTCACAATAATATATATTTTTAATTATTCTAATTATTATTTTTCATTTTAATTCCAATTGATTTATTTAAATTGTTATATATATATATATATATATATATATATATATATATATATATATATATATATATATACATATTATTAACATACAATTGTTCGTGAATCGTCGGTCATGGTCGAAGGGTAATTGAATTCATGAAATAGTTTCAAAATTTTCGAGACTCAACATTATAGACTTTGCTTATCATGTCGGAACCATATAAAGGTTAAGTTTAAATTTGGTCGGAAATTTCCGGGTCATCACAGTACCTACCCGTTAAAGAAATTTCGTCCCAAAATTTGATCGAGGTCGTCATAGCTAACAATAAAAATGTTTTTATGACGAATTTTGGTTGACGAATAGAGTTTTATCATTATTGAGTAATGTAGATAAAATGATTCGATTATGTGAAGCATACGAGTGAAGCTGTCACAAAAGAGTGAGATGAGTAAATGCAGATTCGTCATATCTTTTGACATAGACAGGATTGATTTCCAGAATTCAAGGGATTTAGAGGAAAATATTCGTAATAGGATTGGTTCTTCGATAAGTAAGGAAATTAAAATCCTCTTTGATTAAATGTGATGATCTGTCTCGATTGCTCTGTCGGATATTTCATTATAAATGAACTTCTTTCGTTCCATTATTTTCACCATCCCTATACTTTCTTTCTTAGTTCATACATCCAAAAGATTATGAAAATGCTTAATCCCGTTCTAATCCTTGATATTTTCGTAATTATCATTTCTGTCATCCTTCTTTTCAATCTTCCACCAGAAAAATCTGTTTACTTCTACTATTACCTTGAGGTGATACTATTCTTAATTCTACCGTGTCTTTATATTGCTATTCGTATTAATATCCATGGTTTGTAACCTCCGTGTTGTTATTGGACTGTATATTTTCACTTATATTTTGGAGCTCTTTGCCTTTTTATTCTCTTCTCGACCTCTAGTAAAGCGAGTAATGGTCCAGAATTCGTAGATATGAATTTCGGAATGAACATAGTTAATATTCTAAGAGAGATTGTAATAGCATGATCTTGATTGGTTAAATTACCAGAATTCAAGAGAATAGATAGAACTATCAGGAAGTTATGTTCTTGATATGTTTGGAGATTAGGTAGAATGTAAGAGTCGTGTAACATGGCACATGATGACTTTATGGTCTGTGAATCATCACGTTTCATTTAGAAACTCAGCATGACTTACTGTAATATAATCACGTTGATCAAGTGTCATTATATTATACTAACTCATGCTTCAGTTCCCAACACTACTTCAAAAACATTCATATTTTAAATTTGAATCTTTCAGAATTTAGAAACTAAAACAGTTTCCTTTCTGATGTAACACTGATATCGCGAAGAGATAAATGATTTTAGATAAGAATAGTTATGAAAATATATTCAGAAATATCGAGGATATTTATAATGAATGATACGATGATATCTTAGAATTTCTAATATCAATGGATGATGAAGAAGATTTGTCTGTAAAGGTTTAGAGTCAGGAGCAAGGTATTCGTTAATAACTTCAGTAGATATTGAATCATTTGGATTCTTTGAAGGCAGTTTTAGTCTTTGTGATTTGTCCACAGCCTCCTTCATGATTTGCTCAATCTGTTTTCCAGTTCCAACACTTCTGAGCTTTGCCATCATACTATTTTTTATCATCAAACTTTTTGGCTGTTAAGATCGTTTACAGTTTTTGCTGCTTAATTCAGCTTTTTCAACATTACGAGTATTGATTCGCAGACTGTGTGCATTTTAGAATTTCAGAATTGAAGATCAAAATTCTAGGCAATGAATGTTATATGGATACATATAACTGTTGATGTAGAAACGCTGCGAGATTCAAAATAATGATTGCTGATTCCCAGTAATTGATATGGAAATTCTCGTTACAAGATGCGGATGAGTATATGATAGGATTTCAATGAATATTATGATTTTTCAAAAATTCAAAGATCGATGAAGTTGCTGGTAAGTTTACTACTAATGTAGTGGAATATAAACGGTACTCCGGTAACGATGGCAAAAGGGCAACGTATATATCGAGGTTATAATAAGACTGTTTCGATTGAGAAGCTGAGGTTGACTTGCTGGAGCTGTGATAAAAATGTCTATTTTGAAACATGATTGAAAAGTTATTTTAGCTAGTAAATGCCAAAGGGTCTGACATGGATACATGTTAAACTATGACTTTGGTTTCGAGGGTTTTTCAGGTACGAGACTGTGGGTAATATGTGGTTGAATCATCATCTCGATTGTTCATTATTTGAAGTGTCTTCAAGAATTTCGGAGGGTTTGAGCACAGATTGTAATCGTTAATATATGATGTTCTAGCACAGTTTTAAAGTCAAAGTATAGCTTTAAAAGATGTAAGGATCTAAGAGTGATGATTTTAGTTATATCTCGAGTTGAATTTGAGATTTCAAAATCAGAATATGAAATTTGATTTTGAATGAGTATGGTTGTTTTGATTTCTATAAAAGAATGTATATTGTTGTGAAAGTAGGGAGTAAAATGGATGATTTGCTGAATCAGATTCGAAGAATGTAACATATTAATGGTGAATTTATATATCTTTCGAGTATTACCTACACGTTAAAAAAATTTCACAATTAATATTTTGTACAAAAGAATTTTATCACAGTCTTTATGAAAATATATATGTGTATATTTTCTTCAGATGTAACATAGATTTAATGAGCTAATATTAAATTAAACTCATCTGATTTATGGTTGAAACTAGAATTGAGTAATCCCTAAAACTTTAGAAATTACATATGTATTTATTCAATAATATTATGAATCAATACTTCGTTATTTGTTGATGCATGATGCTGGTTTTTGTGAAATTCTTGTGAACTTCACAAGGTATGAATAATGTTATTTGAAAAGTTTCGAGTACATCGAGGATGAAAGTGTAAAATCAAACGTGTATTTGAATAATACACTTGATTTATTATGAAGTGGAATTTGTTGAATTGAGACAGAGATTGTAATTAACGATGGTTAAATTGCGGACGAAGGACGTACGTCATTGCATATTTGTAATATGAATTAACCGAGTAGTTAAGATTCACACATAATAGCTTAGTACGGAAAGATTTATTATGGTTTAAAAATTTATATATATATATAAGATATATATATAAATCTTTCGGTGGAAATGAGTTAATACTTCATTACTCGTTGATACAATATACTCGTTGTTGATTCGTGATGATGTCCACAGTGATTCTTGAACTGACGGTGTTTGTGATGTTATAGGTGCTGCTGATTCTGCCGATGCTGACGGCACTGACTGTGCTGGTGATGCTACGGTACTGTTGATGTTGTTGGTAAAACAAGTCTAACTTGTAAATCACGCACCATTCTTGTCAAGGTTTCTACTCTTCCTTCTATCATTTTGGTTCACTCAACTAATTTATGGTTAGGGCTAGAATTGATAATCTCTAAGATTTTAGAGACTACATAATCGTCGCAGAATGTTTCTCCAATGAAGTTATGAACCAATACTTCATCGGTCATTGTTGTTAGTACTTTATGGTGTGTATGACATTGAGGTTCATGGGGTAGTTCATGATGTTGAAGTATGGAATGTGGATGTTGTTGATGGTGGTACTGGTTATGCTGCTGGTGCTGCTGCTGGTGTTTGTAACCTTTGCACCATATTCTCCAAAGCCACTACCCGAGCGCGAAGCTCGTTGACTTCTTCTATTACACCGGGGTGATTGTCGGTTTAGACAAGTGGATAAATAAGATCTAGAATTTGATGTAGTATATAATCGTGACGAGATACTCTGGAAATGAGAGAGAAAATGGTGTTTCGGACAGGTTCGCCGGTAAGTACTTTTGGTTCTTCACCAAGAGGGTAATGTGGTGGATGGAAAGGATCACCTTCTTCTTGTCTCCAATGATTGAGGAGGCTACGAACCCATTCCCAATTCATCAAGAATAGATGATGGCTAATTGGTTGATCCATTCCGGTCACACTGCTTTCGGAGCTTGAATGGGATTCCATTTCAGAATCCGAGTGACTTGAACTAATGACGAATTCCATTTCGTATGTTTGAATAAAGGATTTTTGATATGAAATGATTTTTCGGCTATCGGGTGATATTTTAATTACATAGAATATCTATATATAGATCAAAAGATTTCGTAGATTACGGAGGAATTTACGAAATATGTCTGGCAAAGTCTAAAGTAATAAATACGATAAGATATGAATTAGCAGATACGCTAAGATATAAATTTTGTCTATACACTATTCATGCAATCAATGCAATAAGATGTGTCTAGACTAAGAATGATAAGCAGGTAATTTCCTAAGGATGATAAGCAGATGATTTGTGACACAGAATGATAAGCAAAACTTTTGACATGTAGACACGGTCGAAGTCCAGACTCACTAATGCATCCTAACGACTTATCAGTTAGACACACTAATGCAGTCCTGGTTCGCTAAGACTACCGCTCTGATACCACATGAAGCGACCCGTCCTAATCTATAAGGACGAATACAATAACATATGATTACATTGCGAGGTATTTGACCTCTAAATGATACATTTTACAAACATTGCATTCGTTTTTAAAAGACAAACTTTCATTTCATCGAAAGTTAACAAGCATTCATACCATTTCATAATATATCAAACTATCAATGACTTAACAATAATCTTGTTGAACTCAACGACTCAAATGCAACGTCTTTTGAAATATGTCATGAATGACTCCAAGTAATATCTCTAAAATGAGCAAATGCATAGCGGAAGATTTCATTAATACCTGAGAATAAACATGCTTTAAAGTGTCAACCAAAAGGTTGGTGAGTTCATAGTTTATCATAATCGATCATTTTCATAATTTTAATAGACCACAAGATTTCTATTTTCATTTTTCATAAACATCATCTCATATCAGACATTTCGCACAAACTGCATAGAGATAAAAATCATTCATATGGTGAACACCTGGTAATCGACATTAACAAAACGCTTCTAGAATATCCCCATCATTCCGGGACTCTCATCGAACATGATAAAATCGAAGTACTAAAGCATCCGTAACCCGGATGGGGTTTGTTAGGCCCAATAGATCTATCTTTAGGATTCGCGTCAATTAGGGTTTCTGTTCCCTAATTCTTAGATTACCAGACTAAAAAGGGTAATATTCGATTCGATAATCCTACCATAGAATGTAGTTTCGATTACTTGTGTCTATTTCGTAAAACATTTATAAAAGCAGCGCATATGTTCTCAGTCCCAAAAATATATATTGCAAAAGCATTTAAAAAGGGAGCAAATTAAACTCACCATACTGTATTTTTTAGTAAAAATACATATGACGACATTGAACAAGTGTAGGGTTGGCCTCGGATTCACGAACCTATATATATATATATATATATATATATATATATATATATATATATATATATATATATATATATATATATATATATATATATATATATATATATATATTAACACATATAATTGAAATCGAACAAATTTGTGTATCATTCTTAGTGACATAGTAATTATATTTAATAATTTATAGGTTTCCTTAATAATTTAGTTAGATATATTTACTTTATTTATTTTAGATAGATAATTTTTATTTATTATAAAATACTAATATAGTTATGTTATATGTATTACATATATTTTTATATATCTAATATTTATTTGTTATAATATTAACAATAGAAATAATATTAATAATAATGATACTTATAATAATAATAATGATAATTCTAATAATAATGTTAGTATTGTTAATAAAAATAAGATATATAAAAATTTTAATAACGATAGTAATAAAAAAATGAAATGAAAAGGTTGTATTATTTTTACAATAAAAAAATACAAATTTTGATAAAATTCTTAATGCTATTAATACTTAATAATAATACTCGTTAATGAATATATTAATGTTAATAATAGTAATAATAATAATAATAACTATGTTATCTATAATAATACTTTTTATTAATAATAATGATATTAATAATAATAATACTTATATTATTTATCTTTAATCATATTCGCAAAAACATATTTTTCATAGTCATAACATAAGTGATAAAGTTCGTATCTTTTACTAAACTCATATCCATGTCAAACCATATTTATAGTCTTTATAAGTATTAAAGTTTATAACTTTTATCAACATATATTAATGTTCATAATACTACTTGAATCATATCTTAAATCATAAATTTACTCCTATCTTCACATTTTAATCATAATCTTAACATTTTACTAACTTTTAATCATAATAATGATATTAAAAATAATAATAATACTAATAATAATTATATTTATGATAATGAAAATAATAAATATAAAAAAATATATACTGCTGGTAAAAAAAATGCAGTTCGCACAGTAGACCGTAACCCACTTCAGCCTTTAACTTAGCCCACTTCAAAATTTTAGTCCAAGTATAAAAGCCCAAGCCCAAACAGATCCTATAACTAACCTAATTTATTTCACAATCAGTGTTCTTATTCGCTCGGGAGAAAATTACAGAAGTTCAAATGGTTGCTCCGGTTCTTAAGATGATTCGATCAAGCGGTTTACAGCAGTATTTCAAACGGTTTGTGAGGTTCAAGGTAATGATTTATCGTTGTTATTAGTTCGAATTAGTTAATCTGTTTGAGGTGTTGTGGTTAATCAATCAACTGATTGTTCGATTTGGGTTTATATCAAGTAACAGATGATGATTATATGGGGAAGAATTCCATGGAGCATCGCCTAATTGTTTTGCTGAAGTGGAGTTGATTGAATAGAAATCAAAGAGTTTAATCGACAAAGAATAGAAGCGGGTAGTTCTTCCTGGGCTTTAAAAAAAAATTAAATTCAAAAAATTGATGTGTTGCATATGTTGGAATCAACATAAACTCTTCTGTATTTCATGTATCAAATACTCGTACAGCAGTTTGATCAATTGAAAATTTGTAACTAGATCCAATTTGATCGATTCAATTTCTATTGACTTTTTCTTCCTATGCTTTGACTTTAATATTCGTAATCCAATTGAGAAAGTAGAAGCTGATATATTGAAGATAGTCTAAGCAGGTAATTCCTAACTCATTTGTATTTTTAGATTTTGATTATTGATTTGATATTGAGCTATTGACTAAGGTTTGCTGTGAGCAGAGGAACACGAGTTGTTTTCTCTCAATTTTGTTTTTCTACATCGATTAATTAATGGCAGCTATTTGTAAAGTGTTATATCGATGCTAATAGCAATCAAATAATTGTTGCAGTAACATGATGTGATAAATTTTTGTTTGATTTTGATAATGAGGTCGACTTTTACAGGATATACAGACAGGAAGGACAATGAAGAAAATAAAATAAACAATTTGATGTTGATGGAAAACCAATTTCAATTACGTCTAATTTATATATAACAACTTTTAGACAGAATCAGATAAAGCTCGATAATGATCTTAAACAGATTTGTTTTTATAGCTGATAGGAATCAGTATTGAACAAATGAAGTACAAATCATGAGCAGGAATATAAAATAAATTGATTGTGATAGATAAAGAAAAAAATTATGCGTTTTATCAGTATTATACACATATATATATATAGATATATATATATATATATATATATATATATATATATATATATATATATATATATATATATATATATATATAAGCTGTATTTATTTATTTATCTATTATATATATATCCGTATATATTTATATATTCATATGTATATATCAAATTAAATTTTGTAATATTAATTAATAATATAAATCCATTAATAAATTTGAGGATGTTATTAATTTTTAATAAGAATACTAATAATAATAATAATAATAATAATAATAATAATAATAATAATAATAATAATAATAATAATAATAATAATAATAATAATAATAATAATAATAATAATAATAATAATAATAATAATAATAATAATAATATTAATCAAAACCATACTAATAAAAATAAGAGTAATTATAAAATGATAATAGTATTATTAATGATACTAACAACAACATTAGTTATAATAATATTAATATTATTAATGATAATAATAATACTAATAATAATAATACGACAACTTATACATATCAAAGTATATAATTTTATATCTTATATTAGAATCAATAATATTAATAGTACAAATATTAATATTAACATTAATAATAATAATAATGAAAGTAGTGATAATAATATATCATTTATATTTTAACTTATAATTAGATATGTAATATTTGATAATTATATACATATACATACATATACATATACATACATACATATATATATATATATATATATATATATATATATATATATATATATATATATATATATATATATATATATATATATATATATATATATATATATATATATATATATATATATTGAATATTTACTATTTATACTTTACAATATAATAATTATTTATAGAATTCATATATATATAGATTCACAATAATATATATTTTTAATTATTCTAATTATTATTTTTCATTTTAATTCCAATTGATTTATTTAAATTGTTATATATACACTTATATTTACATTTATATATATATATATATATATATATATATATATATATATATATATATATATATATATATATATATATATATATATATACATATTATTAACATACAATTGTTCGTGAATCGTCGGTCATGGTCGAAGGGTAATTGAATTCATGAAATAGTTTCAAAATTTTCGAGACTCAACATTATAGACTTTGCTTATCATGTCGGAACCATATAATGGTTAAGTTTAAATTTGGTAAGAAATTTCTGGGTCGTCACATATCAAATTCCAATGTTTTTGACGTTTGATGATTTCTACATATAGACAATCACCGTAAATAATAGTTTACAATACTACATCCGTTGATAATGCAGTCAAAATAAGATACGTGGTGATGATTTTGTGAATGCAACGTTTTCTCGAATAAAGCATGTATGACTCCATGCACATAGCTTGTATCACATATAAGCAAACAGCGGAAGACTTCTAGGAACCTGAGAATAAACAAGCTTAAAAGTGTCAACATAAAGGTTGGTGAGTTCATAGTTTTAATGTTGCGCATAATCTGTATATAAAGGTGGATCACAAGATTTCAGTTGTTTCATCCAGAAACGTTGATCAAAATATTCTACAAGATTGAGCACCCTGGTAACTAAGCTTTAACGTTATAATAAGTACCCCTGTTTTAACATACATGCAACCAACATGTGCAATACACGCAATCCAACGTGTACTAAACTCAAATAGCATACGTCTGTTTTATAGTTCAGGCTAGGGTTTCTATACCTGGAACAGATGGGGATGTCAAGCCCTATGGATCCATATACAACTACTCGCGCCCACCAGTTCTTATAACTGGCAGTTACTAGTTACCAAAGCTAAGGGATTTTCGGTTCAAACTCGGTGTAGAATTTAGTATGTACTTGTGTCTATTTTGATTAAAATAAAGTGCATGTATTCTCAGCCCAAAAATATAGATTGCTAAAGCAATTAAAAAGGGAGCAAATGAAACTCACCTTAGCAGCACATAAGGTCATTCACCGAAATGTGATCGAAACTCGGAATGCAAAATAACCGTAGATCTCAACCTAGAGAACATATGTTGGTCAATACATGTCTAACAAACTAGGTCGGGTCATAGTGTATCACAATCCCAATGCTCGAGACCGACATTCAAAAGTTAACAAAAGTCATCTCAAAAATCAACCTGACCCAATATGATCTTTAAATCTATACATGTTTATTAACATAGTATAAGTCTTGATAATTGAACGAATTTATAGTTTATCAAACTCAAAATATTTATTTCAGGAGCTATATTATATTTGAATTATCATGGCAATCGAAAATATTTTATCATTTCACATAGTTTTCCAATATTTGTAAAATCAGCTTATAGTGTTTATAAAGCTTTAAAACATGATAAGACAGTCAACTTTGATAATTGTTCAACGAGACGTGCCTTATATAAGAATTCGTTTACTCGACTAATAATATTTGGAAATTCAATTTATCAATCTCATAAACAAGTTGTTTAAATATCAATTTACAGTTTCAAACACAATTTCAATTAATATTAATCATAATTCGGTTGACCATAACTTTTAATCCGTTTCTCGAAAACACACGACTTCTAAATGAAAAGTTATTAATTTTTCGACAGCTTTCCAACGACATGCATATCATATACCTTATGTCAATAACATATATATCAAAATCGTGATTCATCATAAACTATCTAATGAAAAAATTAAAGCATACAAGTATGCATAAACATATATACTCGAGCACTAGACATGGATACAATATTAAATATATAAAAGATAAGATATGAATGCTCACGTATCAATATTGTGATTCAATATTGCAGGAAAGTACGTAGACGCAACGAAAATGATAAACGCTAGGTTCACCTTTGACTCATGATCATAACCCCCAAGCAATACCCATAACCTCCATAGTTATAACCCATAATTTCCTTAGCTTTTATCCCGTTCGAAAACCATTTTTGAAATTACTCAGACAGCACTCCGTCGTAATATTTTATGTATAATAATACTAATAACATACATATACTACAATAATAATAAGATTAATAATAACATTAATCTTAATAATAATAATAATGTAAATAATTATATAACAGAGGGAGTAAGATATAGAATATGTGTGTGTATGTACATCGAGCAAAATGGCTAATTTATAGAATGTTTCTGAATCCTGACTACCATGCGATTGCATGGCTTTTCAGTGCAATTCCGATGCGATCTCATGGGATGCCCTGACAGCTCACAATCTTTTGTTGTTTTGCTTGTCGACATAATTAAATAAATATATAATATATATAATTTATATTAATTAATTATATATTATATTATATTTTCGTGCCTAGTTAACTTGAAATTTTAGTTCCGATGAATTATACGATGAAGCTCGACTTATGTCCCGTTTTCGATTTTTCGAACGACATTTCGTTCGCTTAGAAAACTAGCACTTTACGTTTCGCGACGTGTACCTTTATTAATAATTAGACTTAATCATCGATAAACTATATTACTCGAAATATAACTTATACATTTGAGTAATTTGGTCATTTGCTTCTATAAATCAACTCCTCGTTGTTTATTAAAATATACTTAATAATATCGAAACGTTTTATATCTAATTCAATTCTATACATTATCACATTGTAAAATATATATTTTCGTTTAGAAAAATATAAATTTGTATATAATATTTATTTATCAAACGGAACAATAAACGGGTGTTACTATCATTTACAAAAATAATTTCAAACCTTAATATATATCATTCCGACACGATAAGCAAAGTTTGATAAGTTAAATCTCAAGAATTTTAAACTATGTTCATACATTCATTTAACCTCGACCAAATTCCAATGATTCACGAACCATTAAACGAACGTAAAAGATTATATATGAATACGCGTATATATTATAACTTGATAACGTTAACGAAATATTAAGTATAAATACTTTACAATATTGTATTTGGTTCCATATGTTTGTCGATGGAATTCCATAGTAATCAACTGATGTAGTTTTCAACTGTACGAAAACATTTTTTTCATATAACAGGACTTGTCTATCTAAACTGCCTTTAAATAAATAAACGTAAGTTGAAATATTAGTTGTAACGTGTATTTAAATTGTGTTTATTAATTATATATGATTTCAAATTAAGTATACGGTAGTAACACTCGCCTGATGACGCAAATGATATTTAAAAATGATTAGTACTTGTATCAATTTAAATTCTTAAAAAGAAAAACGTTACGCGCTAAACCATTTTACTAAATGAAATAAAAAAAAACTTTGAAAAAAAAAACTTAATGTTATATTGTTAGATGAAAGATTTTGGATACAAATTTATATTCTAAAAATGTATTTATATATTTTAACCTCGTCATAAAACGTCTCAAATTAAAATAAAATATTTTGGTAAATAAAGAGTCACTGATTTATAAAAGCAAATGACCACGACGCTCAAATTTTATAAGATACATTTTTACAAAGTAAATTATTGATGAATGAATCAAACTATTACTAAAGGTACACGTCGCGTAACGTAAAAGGCTAGTTTTTCTAAACGTACGAAAGTGCGCTCGAAAAACCGAAAGCGGTACATGAGTCGTGAGACCACGCCCGTGTCATTTTTGTAAAAATTATAATTTTACCATAAGCGTAAAATAATATAATATTTAATTAATTCTAAAGATTAAATATATTATTTATTAAAATAATATATATACATAAACTAAATAACATTCCACGTTTTTATGTTTTTCATATATGATGTAAATGTTAGCCGCAAATCACGGAAGACACATTACACGTTTTTTTTTTTATATTTTTTTATTCATATATGATGTGAACTTTGAAGCCATATATCACGGAAGTATGAGGTGCCAAATTCTTTAAAAAGTCGAATGTACTCTTGCTTCTGATTCATTTTTTTCTTTTTCTTCCTCTTCACCTATCTATCTCTATATGTACCCCGTATTATTTATTTTATTATCTATTAATATTATTAAGGATTGATTATAAATCTTAAGATAATAATATTAGTAGTATATTTATTAGTAATATACATAAAATACTACGACAAGGGGTACACGCGAGTTATTTCAAAACACGTTTTATGAGCGAGATTGGACTGAGGAAATTATGGGTTATAGCTATGGAGGTGATGGGTATGGTTCATGGGTATGCTCATAAGATCAACCTAGTGTTTATCGTCTCCGTTGCGTCTACGTACCTTTCCTGCAATATTGAATCTCAATATTGATACGTTCGTGAATCCGAGGCCAACCTTGCACTTGTTCAATGACGTTATATGTATTTTTACTATTAAATACAGTATGGTGAGTTTCATTTGCTCCATTTTTAATTGCTTTTGCAATATATATTTTTGGGCTGAGAATACATGCGCTGTTTTATAAATGTTTTACGAAATAGGCACAAGTACTAAAACTAATACTATGTGGGTTTAAACCAAAAATATACCCTTAGCTTGGTAACATTAAACTACTTGTCTATGTACGGTAGGCGCGAATCCTAAAGATAGATCTATTGGGCCTGACAAACCCCATCCCGACTATGGGATGCTTTAGTACTTCGAGGTTATTTTAAACACACCTGATCTGGTGTACTTCAGAGGGTAAAACATGAACGTTAAGGCTTGTTACCGGGTGCCTAGAACTTATATAATTCTTTTATACACTTGCGAGTGTACATATATATAAACAGAAATCTTGTGGTCTATTAATATATTGAAATGATTGTTATGATAAACCTATGAACTCAACAACCTTTTGGTTGACACTTTTAAGCATGTTTATTCTCAGGTACGAATTAAGTCTTCCGCTGTGCATTTTCTCATATTAGAGATATTACTTGGAGTCATTCATGACATATTACAAAAGATGTTGCATTCGAGTCATTGAGTTCAACAAGATTATTAATAAGTCAATTATAGTTGGGTATATTATGAAGTGGTATGCATGCCGTTAACTTTCGATGTAATGAAAGATTGTCTTTTAAAAAACGAATGCAATATTTGTAAAATGTATCATATAGAGGTCAAATACCTAACGATGTAATCAACTGTTGTGAATCGTTTGTAATCGATAAGGACTTTGTCTGGATGGATATGAACGGGTTCTTTCAGTTGGTATCAGAGCGGTGGTCGTAGCGAATCAGGTCTTGCATTAGTGTGTCTAACAAGTAGTTGTTAGGATGCATTAATAAGTCTGGACTTTGGCCTAGTAGTTGTTAGGTTATATTAATAAGTCTGGACTTAAACCTGGTCTGCATTTCAAAAGTTTTGCTTATCGTTCTTTGTCGAGAAATATCTACCTATCATTGTCAGTCTCGACACATCTTATTGCAATTATTGCATAGATGATGTACAGATAAATTACATCTCATCACATTAAACTTTATCTGACACGTCTCCTTAATTTCCTCCGTAATTCACGGGATCTTCTGTACTATATATGGGTATTCTATGTAATTAGAATATCATCCAATATCCAAAAATCATTTCATATCAAAATCCTCTTACTAATCGTGAAAGATGGATCCTACACCTAGCTTGGATTCCATAAGATTCGGAAGCGATTTCGAGATGCGTATTGAAGTAGACTCCGAAGTCAATGAACCCGAAGTGTCTCCACCGTTTAGCTATTTTTCTTTCTGGAGGAAATGGGGGTGGGTCCGAGACTTACTCACTCGATGGAGAAACGAAGAAGGCGAACCCTATCGTGACCCAAACTTACCACCTAACATCGGAGAAAACGATGTACTCACCGGTGAACCCATGCGCAACACTATTTTCACCCTTCTTGCCAAAATATTCCGTCTCGAAGGTCGTATTATTGCAATTTCATAAAATATTCAACCTCTACTTTCGAATACCAATCGAAGGGGGATATTAGAAGAAGTTAGGGAACTTCGAATTGATAATCAAGATCTATCGAATCAGATGAGTGGATGGATAGAAATGATAGAGGGTAGGATAGAAACCCTGACAAGAATGGTGCGTGATTTACAAGCATCACAAGCACCACAAGCAGCATCAACATCAGCCCCGTCACCATCAACAGTAACGACAGCATCAGCAGCACCAGCAGCATGAACAGTACCACCATCAGTAAAATCATACACACCATAGATACCAAGGAGTACCAACAACAATAACCGATGAAGTATTGATCCATAACTTCATTAATATTTTGCGAAGAATATGTAGTTTCTAATAGTCTTAGAGATTACTTGTTTTAGCTCAAACCGAAAATCATATGAGTTTAATATCATATTAACTCAATAAATCCATGATTACATCTGAAGCAAATATATATGTATATATATGTTTTCATAAAGATTGTAATTAAAAATTCTTTTGTACAAACTGTTAATGGTGAAAATATTTTAACGGGTAGGTAATACCCTAAGAATATTTAGATTTCACATTGATAAGTTACATTGTATATTCTTCGAATCTGATCCAACGGTCATTTAATATCTTACTTAAATCTACCCATATACGTATTCGTTCATACAGAATAACCATTTTCAATCAATTTCATATTTAGATTTTAACCTATCAGAATCCAACAAGTGGCATAATGAAGAAAACATTGGATAAAATAAAATTTGTTAGAAATAAACAATTTAACTATGAGGAGAATTTTGTTAAGAATCCACGCTAACTGTTCCTAGCTAACTGATTACAATTTACTTATCGCAATTTATATTCTCGCAATTTTAATTATCGTCATTTAATTTTTGTTATTTATTTTACGCACTTTAAATATCGGGACACGTATACAAGGTTTTGACATATCATATCGACGCATGTATATATATTATTTGGAATAACCATAGACACTCTATATGCGGTAATGCGGGAGTTAGCTATACAGGGTTGAGGTTGATTCTATAATAATATATATACTCTGAGTTGTGATCGAGTCTGAGACATGTACACGGGTCACGATACGTATTATTTAATTCGAATATTATATATTAAATTATACATGAATTATTGAATTACTAACTATGGACTATCAACGGAGGACCAACATTGGACAATTTAAATGAATTAAAATATTGATTATAACATATGAAACTAAATAATTCTTCAAGTTTGCCACTTGATTTCATCTTAAACCTCAATTGTATCTTCACGATTACATTCTGCGTTCAAACCTCTCATGATTTTGAAAACACCTCAATCGAGAGGAGGAACCAACCGCACTTCATCTACGGAAGAAATGATTAATGCATATAATTATGCACTTGAAAAACTCTCGGAAACTAAGTAAACGTTTAACACATAGTTGTGTTAATTCTTTTAGCATTATTATTACCTAAGATAACTTTTACAATTTCTTTCCAAAATAGCCAAATTTGTCACAGCTGCAAATCAATTTTGATTTTCATTCGAATAAACCTTATTATAAAGATTACCCCTTCATCATCGTTACCGGAGAACCGTTTATATCTCACCACATTAGCAGTAAATTTATCAGCAACTTCATTGATCTTTGACTTTCCGAAAAATAACTATATTCAGTGAAACCCTATCATTTACTCATTTACATCTTATAACGAAAATTAATATATCAATTACCAAGAATTAGCAAATCAGTATTTTGAAATCTCGCAGCATGTCTACATCAACAGTTATAAGTTTACATATAATCCTTATCTCTTAGAGTTATGATCGTCCACTTTGAAATTTTGAAAAGCACCCAGTCTACAAATCAATACTCCAAATTCTGAAAAAGCTGAATACAGCAGCAAAAACTGTACACGAGCTAAATCGTCGAAGGTATAACGATAAAGAATAGTAAGGTAGTAAAGCTGAGAAAAAGAGAAGGTTTGGAACTGGAAAATGGATTGAATAGGCTATGAAGGAGGCGCTGGACAAATCACAAAGACTAAATCTGCCTTCAAAGAATCTAAATGATTCAGTGCCTGCTAAAGTCATTAACGAATACCTTACTCCTTATTCTAAACCTTTACAGAAAAATCTTTATCATCATCCATCAATATTAGAAATTCTAAGATATTATCATATCTTTCATATTTCTGAAGATATCTTCATAAATATTCTCGTCCAATATTAGTTATCTCTGCGCTATCTGTATTATATCCTAAAAGGAAACTGTTTTAGTTTCTATATTCTGCGAACCTCCGAATTTAAAATATGAATGTTTATGAAGTAGTGTTGGGAACTGAAGCATGAGTTAGTATAATATAATGACACTTGATCAACGTGATTATATTACAGTAAGTCATGCTGAGTTTCTAATGGAATGTGATGAGTCACAGATCATAACGTCATCATGTGCTATGTTACACGACTCTTGTATTCTATTTTAACCTCTAAAATATCAAGAAAATATTTCTTGATGATCCGGTCTTTTCCAGGGTATTCTGGTAATTTAACAAATCAAAATCGTGCCATTACCATTCCCTTCTTAGAACATTAACAATGTTCATTCTGAAACTTATATCTGCAAATTCTGGACCATTACGAGAGATGCCTAACCGCAAGAAGAAGAAACGGAGGGAGAAATTAGAGTATAAATCGCAGCAAATAGGAGGGAGTATTAACTGTGGATGACAATGATTATAGGAAACAGAAATAGGGACATTGAAATATAAGGGAGAATATAAAACCTGATAACGACACATAAATTACAAACCGTGTATATCAATATTTATCGCAACATAAAGACACGGGAGAATTATAAGTACTATAACCCCAAGGGCAAAATAGAAATAAGCAGATTCCTCTGGTGGAAGTTGGAAAAGGAGAATAATTGTTACGATAGTAAGGATAAGGTCAAGGATTAGAACTGGATTAATCATTTTCATAATCTTTTGAAATTGAGAATTTAGTATAGGAATGGTAAAAGTAACGGAATGGAAGAAGTTAATTTATAGTGAAAGATTTGATAGTGAAATCAATATAGATCTTCGCATTTAATTAAAGAATCATAATTTTCTTATTCGCCGAAGAATCAAATCTTTTAGATTTTGAAGATTTTCTTTAAATCCCTTGAATTTCGGAATTTAATCAATACCATGTCAAAAGTTAAGACGAAACTCTATTTTTCATTCCAATATTTTTGAGAAAACTTCACTCGTACTCTTCAAGTAATCGAATCGTTTTATCTATATTACTCAATAATGATAAAAATCTAAATACCAACTCATATTCGTCATGAAAACATTTTTATGATTAGCCATGACGACCACGATCAAATTTCGGGACGAAATTTCTTTAACGGGTAGGTACTGTGACGATCCGGGAATTTCTGACCAAATTTAAACTTTATCTTTATATCATTCCGACACGATAAGCAAAGTTTGATTAGTTAAATCTCAAGAATTTTAAACTATGTTCATGCATTCATTTAACCTCGACCAAATTCCAATGATTCACTAACCATTAAACGAACGTAAAAGATTATATATGAATACGCGTATATATTATAACTTGATAACGTTAACGAAATATTAAGTATAAATACTTTACAATATTGTATTTGGTTCCATATGTTTGTCAATGGAATTCCATAGTAATCAATTGATGTAGTTTTCAACTGTACGAAAACATTTTTTTTCATATAACAGGACTTGTCTATCTAAACTGCCTTTAAATAAATAAACGTAAGTTAAAATATTGGTTGTAACGTGTATTTAAATCGTGTTCATTAATTATATATGTTTTCAAATTAAGTATACGGTAGTAACACCCGCCTGATGACGCAATTGATATTTAAAAACGATTAGTACTTGTATCCATTTAAATTCTTAAAAAAAAACGTTACGCGCTAAACCATTTTACTAAATGAAATAAAAATAAACTTTGAAAAAAAAAAAAAACCTTAATGTTATATTGTTAGATGAAAGATTTTGGATACAAATTTATATTCTAAAAATGTATTTATATATTTTAACCTCGTCATAAAACGTCTCAAATTAAAATAGAATATTTTGGTAAATAAAGAGTCACTGATTTATAGAAGCAAATGACCACGACGCTCAAATTTTATAAGATACATTTTTACAAAGTAATTTATTGATGAATAAATCAAACTATTACTAAAGGTACACGTCGCGTAACATAAAAGGCTAGTTTTTCTAAACGTACGAAAGTGCGCTCGAAAAACCGAAAGTGGTACATGAGTCGTGAGACCACGCCCGTGTCATTTTTGTAAAAATTATAATTTTACCATAAGCGTAATATAATATAATATTTAATTAATTCTAAATATTAAATATATTATTTATTAAAATAATATATATACATAAACTAAGTAACATTCCACGTTTTTATGTTTTTCATATATGATGTAAATGTTAGCCGCAAATCTCGGAAGACACATTACACGTTTTTTTTTTTATATTTTTTTATTCATATGTGATGTGAACTTTGAAGGCATATATCACGGAAGTATGAGGTGCCAAATTCTTTAAAAAGTCGAATGTACTCTTGCTTCTGATTCATTTTTTCCTTTTTCTTCCTCTTCACCTATCTATCTCTATATGTACCCCGTATTATTTATTTTATTATCTATTAATATTATTAAGGATTGATTATAAATCTTAAGATAATAATATTAGTAGTATATTTATTAGTAATATACATAAAATACTACGACAAGGGGTACGCGCGAGTTATTTCAAAACACGTTTTATGAGCGAGATAGGACTGAGGAAATTATGGGTTATAGCTATGGAGGTGATGTGTATGATTCATGGGTATACTCATAAGATCAACCTAGTGTTTATCGTCACCGTTGCGTCTACGTACCTTTCTTGCAATATTGAATCTCAATATTGATACGTTCGTGAATCCGAGGCCAACCTTGCACATGTTCAATGACGTTATATGTATTTTTACTATTAAATACAGTATGGTGAGTTTCATTTGCTCCCTTTTTAATTGCTTTTGCAATATATATTTTTGGGCTGAGAATACATGCGCTGTTTTATAAATGTTTTACAAAATAGGTACAAGTACCAAAACTAATTCTATGTGGGTTTAAACCAAAAATATACCCTTAGCTTGGTAACATTAAACTACTTGTCTATGTACGGTAGGCGCAAATCCTAAAGATAGATCTATTGGGCCTGACAAACCACATCCCGACTATGGGATGCTTTAGTACTTCGAGGTTATTTTAAACACACCTGATCTGGTGTACTTCAAAGGGTAAAACATGAACGTTAAGGCTTGTTACCGGGTGCCTACAACTTATAGAATACTTTTATACACTTGCGAGTGTACATATATATATATAAACAGAAATCTTGTGGTCTATTAATATATTGAAATAATTGTTATGATAAACCTATGAACTCACCAACCTTTTGATTGACACTTTTAAGCATGTTTATTCTTAGGTACGAATTAAGTCTTCCGCTATGCATTTGCTCATATTAGAGATATTACTTGGAGTCATTCATGACATATTACAAAAGATGTTGCATTCGAGTCATTGAGTTCAACAAGATTATTAATAAGTCAATTATAGTTGGGTATATTATGAAGTGGTATGCATGCCATCAACTTTTAGTGTAATGAAAGATTGTCTTTTCAAAAACGAATGCAATATTTGAAAAATGTATCATATAGAGGTCAAATACCTCGCGATGTAATCAACTGTTGTGAATCGTTTGTAATCGATAAGGACTTCGTCCGGATGGATATGAACGGGTCCTTTCAATCATGTTGGTGTTCATGGAATTCTTTTGAATTTCGCAAGGTACAAATGATGTTTTCTTGAAAGTGAAAGTTTACAATTAAACATGTATTTGAATAATACACTTGGTTTATTATGAAAAAGAATTCATTGAATTTGAAACAGGGATTATAGTTAACGATGGTTATGTCGTTAATGAAGGATGTACATCATTGCATATTAGTAATATGAACTAACCGAGTAGTACCTACTAGTTAAGATTCACACGTAATAGCTTAGTACGAAAAGATTTATTTTGATTTCAAAATTCATAAATATAAAATATACATATAATTTCTTCAGGGGAAATGAGTTAATACTTCATAACTCGTTGATACAATATACGCGTTGTTGATTTGTGATGATGTTGGTGATTATGGAATTGGCGGAACTTGTAGTGCTACAGGTTTTGCCGATGTTGGTGATACTGACGGTACTGTTGATGCTGCTGGTAAAACAAGTCTAGCTTGTAAATCATGCACTATTCCGGTCAGGGTTTCTACTCTTCCTTCTATCGTTTTGGTCCACTCATTTGATTTACGGTTATGACTGGAATAGATAATCTCTAAGACTTTAGAGATTACATAATCACCGCAGAATATTTCTCCAATGAAATTATGAATCAATACTTCATCGGTTATTGTTGTTGGTACTCCTTGGTATCTATGGTGAGTATGACGTTGATGCTCGTGGTAGACCTCACACTTCATCGGTTTACTTGTTCTGACATTATCTGTTCTTTTATTTCTGTTATTCATTGGGACGTAGACCTCACACTTTCTCGCACCATGACCAGTTCTTTTACACTTGGTGCAAAATATCGTGCAGAACTCATTCGGGTGGTACTCTTCACACCTTGGCATGGCTTTTTCTGATTATTATTGTTATATGAATTGTTGTTGCGGTTGTTATTGATGTTGGGACGATTGTTGTGGTGGTTATTGTTGTTAGGATGGTTGTTGTAGTTGTTGTTGGAACGATTGTTGTTGCAATAATTGGTGCGATTGAAGTTGTAATTGTTGTGTTGATTGTTAAAATTGTGACCCTTGTCACTGGTTTCTTCCCACTTTCTTTTGATTTGTTTCGTGTTGGCTTCTTCGGCCGTCTCCTCTTTAATTCTTTTCTCAATCTGATTTATGAGTTTATGAGCCATTCGACTCACCTTTTGTATGGAAGCGGGCTCGTGTGAACTTACATCTTCTTGGATCCTTTCTGGTAACCCTTTTACAAATGCGTCGCTTTTCTCCTCTTCATCTTCGTACGCTCTCGGGCACAATAAGCACAACTCCGTGAATCGTCGTTCGTATGTGGTAATATCGAATCCTTGTGTTCGTAATCCCTTAAGCTCTACTTTTAACTTGTTGACCTCGCTTCTGGGACGAAACTGCTCAGTCATCAGATGTTTGAATGCTGACCACGGTAGTGCATACGCAGCATCTTGTCCCACTTGTTCTAGATAGGTATTCCACCATGTTAACGCAGTACCTGTGAAGGTATGCATAGCGTACTTTACTTTGTCTTATTCAGTACACTTACTTATGGCAAACATCAATTCAACCTTTTCGGTCCACCGTTTCAATCCGATTGGACCCTCGGTTCCATCGAATTCTAGAGGTTTACATGCAATGAATTCTTTGTAGGAGCATCCTACACGATTTCTTGTGGCGTTATTTGCATTGCTAGATTCAGAGTTATTGTTGTTGTTTTGCATTGCAGCCTGTACTGCGGCTATGTTTGCTGCAAGGAAAACACGGAAGTCTTCCTCGCTCATGTTCAAATTCTGACGAGTCGTCGGTGCCATTTCCTTCAAAAATAGCCCAAAGGAATTAAGTTAATCATATAGAATATTAAGAGTAGTCAATAGTATTTCGTAGCATAATATGAACTCATTTATAAAAGCTTTTTCTTCATATTAGCGTTTTATAGTTTTAATTCTGGTAGTACCTACCCGTTAAGTTCATACTTAGTAGCTAATATACCATTCAACTACTACAATTCTATATGAAAAACTGATCTTTTATACAAAAATTTACAAACTTACAATACCGCTATTATACATATAGCATGAAATATAGCACACAATCACTTTGATACAAAATAGTTGTGACAACAATCCTAGTTAATACGCAAGTTGTTCAGCAAAGGCAATAAAAACACGTAATTCATAAGTCCATAAACAAGTCATGCATTCTGGTTTTACTAAGACTACTTCCCATCCTTGGTCTTGTGGAAAATAACTGTTATGACCGTTGGCTGGGCAGCATGTTGTAACGTCATCAAAAGGACGAGGGTTTCGTAATGCCCAACAGTCCCGTAATAATCTAAAAACCTTGTTTCTCACCCCAACTACTGAATCCGTCACTTGTGGGAATGTTTTATTTAACAGTCGTAATCCGATGTTCTTTTTCTCACTTTGATGAGAAGCGAACATCACTAACCCGTAAGCATAACATGCTTCTTTATGTTGCATGTTAGAAGCTCTTTCTAACTCACGAAGTCCTAGGTTGGGATATGTTGAGTCAAAATAGGTTCTCAACCCGTAGCGAAAAATTGCATTTGGGTTCCCCGCATTTAACGCTTTAAAGAAAACACGGCGTAACTTACGGTCTCCCCAATGTGATATACCCCATCCTTCAAATGAAAGCCTTTTATAAACTAAGGCATGCCTGGAACGTTCATCAAATGTTCTACACACTAATTTCGCCGTAAATAATTGTGCCGATGAATTCTGACCGACTTTAGACAAGATTTCATCAATCATGTCCCCGGATAGGTCTTCTAAAATTTTTGGTTGTCTATCCTTAACATCCATTTTTGTTTTTATACTGTAAAAATAGACGAGAGTTAGATTCGTAAAAGATAATTATCAAATAATACAAGCAATTTTTACATACAACAAGAAAAATACAAGCACACTTATTTGACATATTTTATGAAATGTCCCGTTCTTATTGATTAAAAACGTTCCATATTAATTGATTTCGTTGCGAGGTTTTGACCTCTATATGAGACGTTTTTCAAAGACTGCATTCATTTTTAAACAAACCATAACCTTTATTTCATCAATAAAGGTTTAAAAAGCTTTACGTAGATTATCAAATAATGATAATCTAAAATATCCTGTTTACACACGACCATTACATAATGGTTTACAATACAAATATGTTACAACAAAATAAGTTTCTTGAATGCAGTTTTTACACAATATCATACAAGCATGGACTCCAAATCTTGTCCTTATTTAAGTATGCGACAGCGGAAGCTCTTAATAATCACCTGAGAATAAACATGCTTAAAACGTCAACAAAAATGTTGGTGAGTTATAGGTTTAACCTATATATATCAAATCGTAACAATAGACCACAAGATTTCATATTTCAATACACATCCCATACATAGAGATAAAAATCATTCATATGGTGAACACCTGGTAACCGACAATAACAAGATGCATATATAAGAATATCCCCATCATTCCGGGACACCCTTCGGATATGATATAAATTTCGAAGTACTAAAGCATCCGGTACTTTGGATGGGGTTTGTTAGGCCCAATAGATCTATCTTTAGGATTCGCGTCAATTAGGGTGTCTGTTCCCTAATTCTTAGATTACCAGACTTAATAAAAAGGGGCATATTCGATTTCGATAATTCAACCATAGAATGTAGTTTCACGTACTTGTGTCTATTTTGTAAATCATTTATAAAACCTGCATGTATTCTCATCCCAAAAATATTAGATTTTAAAAGTGGGACTATAACTCACTTTCACAGATTTTTACTTCGTCGGGAAGTAAGACTTGGCCACTGGTTGATTCACGAACCTATAACAATATATACATATATATCAAAGTATGTTCAAAATATATTTACAACACTTTTAATATATTTTGATGTTTTAAGTTTATTAAGTCAGCTGTCCTCGTTAGTAACCTACAACTAGTTGTCCACAGTTAGATGTACAGAAATAAATCGATAAATATTATCTTGAATCAATCCACGACCCAGTGTATACGTATCTCAGTATTGATCACAACTCAAACTATATATATTTTGGAATCAACCTCAACCCTGTATAGCTAACTCCAACATTCACATATAGAGTGTCTATGGTTGTTCCGAAATATATATAGATGTGTCGACATGATAGGTCGAAACATTGTATACGTGTCTATGGTATCTCAAGATTACATAATATACAATAAAAGTTGATTAAGTTATGGTTGGAATAGATTTGTTACCAATTTTCACGTAGCTAAAATGAGAAAAATTATCCAATCTTGTTTTACCCATAACTTCTTCATTTTAAATCCGTTTTGAGTGAATAAAATTGCTATGGTTTCATATTGAACTCTATTTTATGAATCTAAACAGAAAAAGTATAGGTTTATAGTCGGAAAAATAAGTTACAAGTCGTTTTTGTAAAGGTAGTCATTTCAGTCGAAAGAACGACGTCTAGATGACCATTTTAGAAAACATACTTCCACTTTGAGTTTAACCATAATTTTTGGATATAGTTTCATGTTCATAATAAAAATCATTTTCTCAGAATAACAACTTTTAAATCAAAGTTTATCATAGTTTTTAATTAACTAACCCAAAACAGCCCGCGGTGTTACTACGACGGCGTAAATCCGGTTTTACGGTGTTTTTCGTGTTTCCAGGTTTTAAATCATTAAGTTAGCATATCATATAGATATAGAACATGTGTTTAGTTGATTTTAAAAGTCAAGTTAGAAGGATTAACTTTTGTTTGCGAACAAGTTTAGAATTAACTAAACTATGTTCTAGTGATTACAAGTTTAAACCTTCGAATAAGATAGCTTTATATGTATGAATCGAATGATGTTATGAACATCATTACTACCTTAAGTTCCTTGGATAAACCTACTGGAAAAGAGAAAAATGGATCTAGCTTCAATGGATCCTTGGATGGCTCGAAGTTCTTGAAGCAGAATCATGACACGAAAACAAGTTCAAGTAAGATCATCACTTGAAATAAGATTGTTATAGTTATAGAAATTGAACCAAAGTTTGAATATGATTATTACCTTGTATTAGAATGATAACCTACTGTAAGAAACAAAGATTTCTTGAGATTGGATGATCACCTTACAAGATTGGAAGTGAGCTAGCAAACTTGAAAGTATTCTTGATTTTATGAAACTAGAACTTTTGGAATTTATGAAGAACACTTAGAACTTGAAGATAGAACTTGAGAGAGATCAATTAGATGAATAAAATTGAAGAATGAAAGTGTTTGTAGGTGTTTTTGGTCGTTGGTGTATGGATTAGATATAAAGGATATGTAATTTTGTTTTCATGTAAATAAGTCATGAATGATTACTCATATTTTTGTAATTTTATGAGATATTTCATGCTAGTTGCCAAATGATGGTTCCCACATGTGTTAGGTGACTCACATGGGCTGCTAAGAGCTGATCATTGGAGTGTATATACCAATAGTACATACATCTAAAAGCTGTGTATTGTACGAGTACGAATACGGGTGCATACGAGTAGAATTGTTGATGAAACTGAACGAGGATGTAATTGTAAGCATTTTTGTTAAGTAGAAGTATTTTGATAAGTGTATTGAAGTCTTTCAAAAGTGTATAAATACATATTAAAACACTACATGTATATACATTTTAACTGAGTCGTTAAGTCATCGTTAGTCGTTACATGTAAGTGTTGTTTTGAAACCTTTAGGTTAACGATCTTGTTAAATGTTGTTAACCCAATGTTTATAATATCAAATGAGATTTTAAATTATTATATTATCATGATATTATCATGTATGAATATCTCTTAATATGATATATATACATTAAATGTCTTTACAACGATAATCGTTACATATATGTCTCGTTTAAAAATCATTAAGTTAGTAGTCTTGTTTTTACATATGTAGTTCATTGTTAATATACTTAATGATATGTTTACTTATCATAGTATCATGTTAACTATATATATATCCATATATATGTCATCATATAGTTTTTACAAGTTTTAACGTTCGTGAATCACCGGTCAACTTGGGTGGTCAATTGTCTATATGAAACCTATTTCAATTAATCAAGTCTTAACAAGGTTGATTGCTTAACATGTTGGAAACATTTAATCATGTAAATATCAATCTCAATTAATATATATAAACATGGAAAAGTTCGGGTCACTACAGTACCTACCCGTTAAATAAATTTCGTCCCGAAATTTTAAGCTGTTGAAGGTGTTGACGAACCTTCTGGAAATAGATGCGGGTATTTCTTCTTCATCTGATCTTCACGCTCCCAGGTGAACTCGGGTCCTCTACGAGCATTCCATCGAACCTTAACAATTGGTATTTTGTTTTGCTTAAGTCTTTTAACCTCACGATCCATTATTTCGACAGGTTCTTCGATGAATTGAAGTTTTTCGTTGATTTGGATTTCATCTAACGGAATAGTGAGATCTTCTTTAGCAAAACATTTCTTCAAATTCGAGACGTGGAAAGTGTTATGTACAGCCGCGAGTTGTTGAGGTAACTCAAGTCGGTAAGCTACTGGCCCGACACGATTAATAATCTTGAATGGTCCAATATACCTTGGATTTAATTTCCCTCGTTTACCAAATCGAACAACGCCTTTCCAAGGTGCAACTTTAAGCATGACCATCTCTCCAATTTCAAATTCTATATCTTTTCTTTTAATGTCAGCGTAGCTCTTTTGTCGACTTTGGGCGGTTTTCAACCGTTGTTGAATTTGGATGATCTTCTCGGTAGTTTCTTGTATAATCTCCGGACCCGTAATCTGTCTATCCCCCACTTCACTCCAACAAATCGGAGACCTGCACTTTCTACCATAAAGTGCTTCAAACGGCGCCATCTCAATGCTTGAATGGTAGCTGTTGTTGTAGGAAAATTCTGCTAACGGTAGATGTCGATCCCAACTGTTTCCGAAATCAATAACACATGCTCGTAGCATGTCTTCAAGCGTTTGTATCATCCTTTCGCTCTGCCCATCAGTTTGTGGATGATAGGCAGTACTCATGTCTAGACGAGTTCCTAATGCTTGCTGTAATGTCTGCCAGAATCTTGAAATAAATCTGCCATCCCTATCAGAGATAATAGAGATTGGTATTCCATGTCTGGAGATGACTTCCTTCAAATACAGTCGTGCTAACTTCTCCATCTTGTCATCTTCTCTTATTGGCAGGAAGTGTGCTGATTTGGTGAGACGATCAACTATTACCCAAATAGTATCAAAACCACTTGCAGTCCTTGGCAATTTAGTGATGAAATCCATGGTAATGTTTTCCCATTTCCATTCTGGGATTTCGGGTTGTTGAAGTAGACCTGATGGTTTCTGATGCTCAGCTTTGACTTTAGAACACGTCAAACATTCTCCTACGTATTTAGCAACATCGGCTTTCATACCCGGCCACCAAAAATGTTTCTTGAGATCCTTGTACATCTTCCCCGTTCCAGGATGTATTGAGTATCTGGTTTTATGAGCTTCTCTAAGTACCATTTCTCTCATATCTCCAAATTTTGGTACCCAAATCCTTTCAGCCCTATACCGGGTTCCGTCTTCCCGAATATTAAGATGCTTCTCCGATCCTTTGGGTATTTCATCCTTTAAATTTCCCTCTTTTAAAACTCCTTGTTGCGCCTCCTTTATTTGAGTAGTAAGGTTATTATGAATCATTATATTCATAGATTTTACTCGAATGGGTTCTCTGTCCTTCCTGCTCAAGGCATCGGCTACCACATTTGCCTTCCCCGGGTGGTAACGAATCTCAAAGTCGTAATCATTCAATAATTCAATCCACCTACGCTGCCTCATATTCAGTTGTTTCTGATTAAATATGTGTTGAAGACTTTTGTGGTCGGTATATATAATACTTTTGACCCCATATAAGTAGTGCCTCCAAGTCTTTAATGCAAAAACAACCGCGCCTAATTCCAAATCATGCGTCGTATAATTTTGTTCATGAATCTTCAATTGTCTAGACGCATAAGCAATCACCTTCGTTCGTTGCATTAATACACAACCGAGACCTTGCTTTGATGCGTCACAATAAATCACAAAATCATCATTCCCTTCAGGCAATGACAATATAGGTGCCGTAGTTAGCTTTTTCTTCAATAACTGAAACGCTTTCTCTTGTTCATCATTCCATTCAAATTTCTTCCCTTTATGCGTTAATGCAGTCAAGGGTTTTGCTATTCTGGAAAAGTCTTGGATGAACCTTCTGTAGTAACCAGCTAGTCCTAAAAACTGGCGTATGTGTTTCGGAGTTTTCGGGGTTTCCCACTTTTCAACAGTTTCTATCTTTGCCGGATCCACCTTAATACCTTCTTTGTTCACTATGTGACCGAGGAATTGAACTTCTTTCAACCAAAATGCACACTTTGAAAACTTAGCGTACAATTCTTCCTTCCTCAATACTTCTAACACCTTTCTCAAATGTTCACCGTGTTCTTGGTCATTCTTTGAGTAAATAAGTATGTCATCAATGAAAACAATGACAAACTTGTCAAGGTATGGTCCACACACTCGGTTCATAAGGTCCATGAACACAGCTGGGGCATTAGTTAAACCAAATGGCATGACCATAAACTCGTAATGACCGTAACGTGTTCTGAAAGCAGTCTTTGGAATATCATCTTCTTTCACCCGCATTTGATGATACCCGGAACGTAAGTCAATCTTTGAATAAATAGACGAGCCTTGTAGTTGATCAAATAAGTCATCGATTCTCGGTAGTGGGTAGCGGTTCTTGATGGTAAGTTTGTTCAACTCTCGGTAGTCGATACACAACCTGAATGTACCATCTTTCTTCTTGACAAACAAAACAGGAGCTCCCCACGGTGATGTGCTTGGTCGAATGAAACCACGCTCTAAAAGTTCTTGTAATTGGCTTTGTAGTTCTTTCATCTCGCTGGGTGCGAGTCTGTAAGGAGCACGAGCTATTGGTGCAGCTCCTGGTACAAGATCTATTTGAAATTCAACGGATCGATGTGGGGGTAATCCCGGTAATTCTTTCGGAAATACATCGGGAAATTCTTTTGCAATGGGAACATCATTGATGCTCTTTTCTTCAATTTGTACTTTCTCGACGTGTGCTAGAACAGCATAGCAACCTTTTCTTATTAGTTTTTGTGCCTTCAAATTACTAATAAGATGTAGCTTCGTGTTGCCCTTTTCTCCGTACACCATTAAGGGTTTTCCTTTTTCTCGTATAATGCGAATTGCATTTTTGTAACAAACGATCTCCGCTTTCACTTCTTTCAACCAGTCCATACCGATTATCACATCAAAACTCCCTAACTCTACTGGTATCAAATCAATCTTAAATGTTTCGCTAACCAGTTTAATTTCTCGATTCCGACATATATTATCTGCTGAAATTAATTTACCATTTGCTAATTCGAGTAAAAATTTACTATCCAAAGGCGTCAATGGACAACTTAATTTAGCACAAAAATCTCTACTCATATAGCTTCTATCCGCACCCGAATCAAATAAAACGTAAGCAGATTTATTGTCAATAAGAAACGTACCCGTAACAAGCTCCGGGTCTTCCTGTGCCTCTACCGCATTAATATTGAAAACTCTTCCACGGCCTTGTCCATTCGTGTTCTCCTGGTTCGGGCAATTTCTAATAATGTGGCCTGGTTTTCCACATTTATAACAAACTACATTGGCATAACTTGCTCCGACACTACTTGCTCCGCCATTACTCGTTCCGACACCATTTGTTCCTTTCGTTCTATTAACCCCTGGTCCGTAGACCTCACACTTCGCCACGCTATGACCATTTCTTTTACACTTGTTGCAAAATTTGGTGCAGAACCCCGAGTGATTCTTTTCACACCTTTGGCATAGTTGCTTCTGATTGTTGTTGTTGTTGCGGTTATTATTGTTGTTGGGATGATTGTTGTAGTTGCTGTTGTTGTTGTTGTTGTTGTTGTTGTTGTTGTTGTTGGGCCGTTTGTTGTAGTTGCGATTGATGTTGCGATTGTTGGGATAATTGTTGCGATTATTGTTGTAATTGCTGTTGTTGTTGTATTGGTGATTCTTATCACCGTTTTCCTCCCACTTTCTTTTGACTTGCTTCACATTGGCCTCTTCAGCAGGCTGTTCTTTAATTCTTTCTTCAATCTGGTTCACTAGTTTGTGAGCCATTCTACATGCCTGTTGTATTGAGGCGGGCTCGTGTGAACTTATATCTTCTTGGATTCTTTCCGGTAATCCTTTCACAAACGCGTCGATCTTCTCTTCCTCATCTTCGAATGCTCCCGGACACAATAGGCACAATTCTGTGAATCGTCTTTCGTACGTGGTAATATCAAATCCTTGGGTTCGTAACCCTCTAAGTTCTGTCTTGAGCTTATTGACCTCGGTTCTGGGACGGTACTTCTCGTTCATCAAGTGCTTGAATGCTGACCACGGTAGTGCGTACGCATCATCTTGTCCCACTTGCTCTAGATAGGTATTCCACCATGTTAACGCAGAACCTGTGAAGGTATGCGTAGCGTACTTCACTTTGTCCTCTTCAGTACACTTACTTATGGCAAACACCGATTCAACCTTCTCGGTCCACCGTTTCAATCCGATCGGTCCTTCGGTTCCATCAAATTCCAAAGGTTTGCAGGCAGTGAATTCTTTGTAGGTGCATCCTACACGATTTCCTGTACTGCTAGATCCAAGGTTATTGTTGGTATGTAGCGCAGCCTGTACTGCGGCTATGTTTGAAGTTAGAAAAGTACGGAATTCCTCTTCATTCATATTCACGGTGTGTCGAGTAGTCGGTGCCATTTCCTTCAAAATAGTTAAATGGAACAAGTTAATCATACAGAATATTAAGAGTAGTTAATAGTATTTCGTAGCATAATATGAACTCATTTATAAAAGCTTTTTCTTCATATTAGCGTTTTATAAGTTTAAATTCGGGTAGTACCTACCCGTTAAGTTCATACTTAGTAGCTAATATACAATTCAACTACTACAATTCTATATGAAAAACTGATTATAATAATATTTCACGTTCAAACTTTTATACAATATTTTACAAACTTACAATACCGCTTATTTTACATAAAGCATGAAATATAGCACACAATAACTTTGATACAAGATAGTTGTGAAGACAATTCTAGCTAGTACACAAGTCGTTCAGCAAAGGCAATAAAGACACGTAATTCATACGTCCAGAAACAAGTCATGCATTCTGGTTTTACTAGGACTACTTCCCATCCTTGGTCTTGTGCAACATAACCGTTATGGCCGTTGATAAGACAGCGTGTTGTAACGTCATCAAAGGGACGAGGGTTACGTAATGTCCAACAGTCCCGTAATAATCTAAAAACCTCATTTCTTACCCCAATTACCGACTTCGTCACTTGTGGAAACGTTTTGTTTAATAGTTGTAGCCCGATGTTCTTGTTCTCACTTTGGTGAGAAGCGAACATTACTAATCCGTAAGCATAACATGCTTCTTTATGTTGCATGTTAGCCGCTTTTTCTAAATCACGAAGTCCAATATTCGGATATATTGAGTCAAAATAATTTCTTAACCCGTTGCGTAAAATAGCATTTGGGTTCCCTGCAATATATGCGTCAAAGTAAACACATCGTAACTTATGGGTTTCCCAATGTGATATCCCCCATCTTTCAAACGAAAGTCTCTTATAAACCAAGACATTCTTAGAACGTTCTTCGAATGTCTTACAAACTGATCTCGCCTTAAATAGTTGTGCCGAAGAATTCTGGCCGACTCTAGACAAGATTTCATCAATCATGTCTCCGGGTAGGTCTCTTAAAATATTGGGTTGTCTATCCATTTTGTGTTTTTAAACTGTAAAATAGACAAGAGTTAGATTCATAAAAAAATACTTATTAATACAAGCAATTTTTACATATATCATAAAGCATAAGAACACTATATTCCATATATTACACCACACGAATACAACTATCTTATTCCGACTCGCTCGTTTCTTCTTCTTCGGTTTTGGTTCGTTTTGCCAAGTTTCTAGGGATATATGATGTTCCCCTAATACGAGCCGTCGTTGTCCACATTGGTTTAGAAAAACCTGGTGGTTTAGAGGTTCCCGGGTCATTGTTACAACTTAAGGACTTCGGGGGTTGACGATACATATAAAGTTCATCGGGGTTGGAATTAGATTTCTCTATTTTTATGCCCTTTCCCTTATTATTTTCTTTTGCCTTTTTAAATTCAGTTGGGGTAATTTCTATAACATCATCGGAATTCTCGTCGGAATCCGATTCATCGGAGAATTGGTAATCCTCCCAATATTTTGCTTCCTTGGCGGAAACACCATTGACCATAATTAACCTTGGTCGGTTGGTTGAGGATTTTCTTTTACTTAACCGTTTTAATATTTCCCCCACCGGTTCTATTTCTTCATCCGGTTCCGATTCTTCTTCCGGTTCCGATTCTTCTTCCGGTTCCGACTCTTCTTCCGGTTCCTCTTCGGGAACTTGTGAATCAGTCCACGAATCATTCCAATTTACATTTGACTCTTCATTATTATTAGGTGAGTCAATGGGACTTGTTCTAGAGGTAGACATCTATCACATAATATCAAACGCGTTAAGAGATTAATATATCACATAATATTCACATGTTAAAAATATATAGTTTCCAACAAAAATTTTAAGCAATCATTTTTAAAGAAAACACGGTCGAAGTCCAGACTCACTAATGCATCCTAACAAACTCGATAAGACACACTAATGCAAATTTTCTGGTTCTCTAAGACCAACGCTCGGATACCAACTGAAATGTCCCGTTCTTATTGATTAAAAACGTTCCATATTAATTGATTTCGTTGCGAGGTTTTGACCTCTATATGAGACGTTTTTCAAAGACTGCATTCATTTTTAAACAAACCATAACCTTTATTTCATCAATAAAGGTTTAAAAAGCTTTAC
Source organism: Rutidosis leptorrhynchoides (assembly GCF_046630445.1). Lineage (NCBI taxonomy): Eukaryota > Viridiplantae > Streptophyta > Magnoliopsida > Asterales > Asteraceae > Rutidosis > Rutidosis leptorrhynchoides. The sequence goes on along the minus strand of NC_092336.1, from coordinate 404,540,903 downwards.
GTAGATTATCAAATAATGATAATCTAAAATATCCTGTTTACACACGACCATTACATAATGGTTTACAATACAAATATGTTACAACAAAATAAGTTTCTTGAATGCAGTTTTTACACAATATCATACAAGCATGGACTCCAAATCTTGTCCTTATTTAAGTATGCGACAGCGGAAGCTCTTAATAATCACCTGAGAATAAACATGCTTAAAACGTCAACAAAAATGTTGGTGAGTTATAGGTTTAACCTATATATATCAAATCGTAACAATAGACCACAAGATTTCATATTTCAATACACATCCCATACATAGAGATAAAAATCATTCATATGGTGAACACCTGGTAACCGACAATAACAAGATGCATATATAAGAATATCCCCATCATTCCGGGACACCCTTCGGATATGATATAAATTTCGAAGTACTAAAGCATCCGGTACTTTGGATGGGGTTTGTTAGGCCCAATAGATCTATCTTTAGGATTCGCGTCAATTAGGGTGTCTGTTCCCTAATTCTTAGATTACCAGACTTAATAAAAAGGGGCATATTCGATTTCGATAATTCAACCATAGAATGTAGTTTCACGTACTTGTGTCTATTTTGTAAATCATTTATAAAACCTGCATGTATTCTCATCCCAAAAATATTAGATTTTAAAAGTGGGACTATAACTCACTTTCACAAATTTTTACTTCGTCGGGAAGTAAGACTTGGCCACTGGTTGATTCACGAACCTATAACAATATATACATATATATCAAAGTATGTTCAAAATATATTTACAACACTTTTAATATATTTTGATGTTTTAAGTTTATTAAGTCAGCTGTCCTCGTTAGTAACCTACAACTAGTTGTCCACAGTTAGATGTACAGAAATAAATCGATAAATATTATCTTGAATCAATCCACGACCCAGTGTATACGTATCTCAGTATTGATCACAACTCAAACTATATATATTTTGGAATCAACCTCAACCCTGTATAGCTAACTCCAACATTCACATATAGAGTGTCTATGGTTGTTCCGAAATATATATAGATGTGTCGACATGATAGGTCGAAACATTGTATACGTGTCTATGGTATCTCAAGATTACATAATATACAATAAAAGTTGATTAAGTTATGGTTGGAATAGATTTGTTACCAATTTTCACGTAGCTAAAATGAGAAAAATTATCCAATCTTGTTTTACCCATAACTTCTTCATTTTAAATCCGTTTTGAGTGAATCAAATTGCTATGGTTTCATATTGAACTCTATTTTATGAATCTAAACAGAAAAAGTATAGGTTTATAGTCGGAAAAATAAGTTACAAGTCGTTTTTGTAAAGGTAGTCATTTCAGTCGAAAGAACGACGTCTAGATGACCATTTTAGAAAACATACTTCCACTTTGAGTTTAACCATAATTTTTGGATATAGTTTCATGTTCATAATAAAAATCATTTTCTCAGAATAACAACTTTTAAATCAAAGTTTATCATAGTTTTTAATTAACTAACCCAAAACAGCCCGCGGTGTTACTACGACGGCGTAAATCCGGTTTTACGGTGTTTTTCGTGTTTCCAGGTTTTAAATCATTAAGTTAGCATATCATATAGATATAGAACATGTGTTTAGTTGATTTTAAAAGTCAAGTTAGAAGGATTAACTTTTGTTTGCGAACAAGTTTAGAATTAACTAAACTATGTTCTAGTGATTACAAGTTTAAACCTTCGAATAAGATAGCTTTATATGTATGAATCGAATGATGTTATGAACATCATTACTACCTTAAGTTCCTTGGATAAACCTACTGGAAAAGAGAAAAATGGATCTAGCTTCAATGGATCCTTGGATGGCTCGAAGTTCTTGAAGCAGAATCATGACACGAAAACAAGTTCAAGTAAGATCATCACTTGAAATAAGATTGTTATAGTTATAGAAATTGAACCAAAGTTTGAATATGATTATTACCTTGTATTAGAATGATAACCTACTGTAAGAAACAAAGATTTCTTGAGATTGGATGATCACCTTACAAGATTGGAAGTGAGCTAGCAAACTTGAAAGTATTCTTGATTTTATGAAACTAGAACTTTTGGAATTTATGAAGAACACTTAGAACTTGAAGATAGAACTTGAGAGAGATCAATTAGATGAATAAAATTGAAGAATGAAAGTGTTTGTAGGTGTTTTTGGTCGTTGGTGTATGGATTAGATATAAAGGATATGTAATTTTGTTTTCATGTAAATAAGTCATGAATGATTACTCATATTTTTGTAATTTTATGAGATATTTCATGCTAGTTGCCAAATGATGGTTCCCACATGTGTTAGGTGACTCACATGGGCTGCTAAGAGCTGATCATTGGAGTGTATATACCAATAGTACATACATCTAAAAGCTGTGTATTGTACGAGTACGAATACGGGTGCATACGAGTAGAATTGTTGATGAAACTGAACGAGGATGTAATTGTAAGCATTTTTGTTAAGTAGAAGTATTTTGATAAGTGTATTGAAGTCTTTCAAAAGTGTATAAATACATATTAAAACACTACATGTATATACATTTTAACTGAGTCGTTAAGTCATCGTTAGTCGTTACATGTAAGTGTTGTTTTGAAACCTTTAGGTTAACGATCTTGTTAAATGTTGTTAACCCAATGTTTATAATATCAAATGAGATTTTAAATTATTATATTATCATGATATTATCATGTATGAATATCTCTTAATATGATATATATACATTAAATGTCTTTACAACGATAATCGTTACATATATGTCTCGTTTAAAAATCATTAAGTTAGTAGTCTTGTTTTTACATATGTAGTTCATTGTTAATATACTTAATGATATGTTTACTTATCATAGTATCATGTTAACTATATATATATCCATATATATGTCATCATATAGTTTTTACAAGTTTTAACGTTCGTGAATCACCGGTCAACTTGGGTGGTCAATTGTCTATATGAAACCTATTTCAATTAATCAAGTCTTAACAAGGTTGATTGCTTAACATGTTGGAAACATTTAATCATGTAAATATCAATCTCAATTAATATATATAAACATGGAAAAGTTCGGGTCACTACATTTTACACCTTATGATTACAACTCTTTATTCCGACTCACTAGTTTCTTCTTCTTCGGACCTGTTTCGTTTTGCTAATTTTCTAGGGATATATGATGTTCCTCTAATACGAGCCATTGTTTTCACAAATGGTTTAGAAATACCTGGTGGCTTAGAGGTTCCCGGGTTATTGTTACAACTCAAGAAATACGGGTGTTGACGATACATATAAAGTTCATCGGGGTTGGAATCAGGTTTCTTTATTTTGATGCCCTTTCCCTTATTATTTTCTTTTACTTTTTCAAATTGGGTCAAGGTAATTTCTATAACATCATCGGAATCCTCATCGGGATCCGATTCATCGGAAAATTGGTAATCTTCCCAATATTTTGCTTCCTCGGCGGAAACACCATTGACCATTATTAACTTTGGTCCACTGGTTGAGGATTTTCTTTTATTTATCTGTTTTTCTGTGGTTCCTAATATTTCCTCCTCTAAAACCTCTTCTTCCGGTTCCTCTTCTTCCGGTTCCTCCTCTTCCGGTTCCTCTTCTTCCGGTTCCTCTTAGGAAATTTGTGAATCTTCCCAAAATATATTCGACTCTTCATTATTATTAGGTGAGTCGATGGGATTTGTACTAGAGGTAGACATCTATCACACAATATCAAACACATTAAGATATTAATATATCACATAATATTTACATGTTAATAATATATAGTTTCCAACAAAAAGTGTTAAGCAATCGTTTTTAAAGAAAACACGGTCGAAGTCCAGACTCACTAATGCATCCTAACAAACTCGGTTAGATACACACTAATGCAATTTCTGGTTCTCTAAGACCAACGCTCTGATACCAACTGAAATGTCCCGTTCATATTGATTATAAACATTCCATATTAATTGATTTCATCGCGAGGTTTTGACCTCTATATGAGACGTTTTTCAAAAACTGCATTCATTTTTAAAACAACCATAACTTTTATTTTATCGATAAAGGTTTAAAAAGCATTACGTAGATTATCAAGTAATGATAATCTAAAATATACCGCTTACACATGACTATTACATAATGGTTTACAATAAGAATATATTACATTAAAATAAGTTTCTTGAATGCAGTTTTTACACAATATCATACAAGCATGGACTCCAAATCTTGTCCTTATTTTAGTATGCAACAGCGGAAGCTCTTAATAATCACTTGAGAATAAACATGCTTAAAACGTCAACAAAAATGTTGGTGAGTTATAGGTTTATCCTATACATTATCAAATCATAATAATAGACCACAAGATTTCATTTTTATAACGCATCTCATATCAGTCATTTCGCAAACTGCATAGAGACAAAAATCATTCATATGGTGAACCCCTGGTAACCGACATTAACAAGATGCATATAGAATATCCCCATCATTCCGGGACACCCATTGGACATGATAAACTCGAAGTACTAAAGCATTCCAAATTCCAGAATGGGGGTCGTTAGTTCCCGTAGATCTACCTTTAGGATTTGCGTCAATTAGGGGCCAGTTCCCTAATTCTCAGGCTACCAAGCTAAAAGGGGCATATTCGGTTTAATAATTCAATCATAGAATGTAGTTTCGATTACTTGTGTCTATTTCATAAAACATTTATAAAACTACATGTATTCTCATCCCAAAAATATTAGATTTTAAAAGTGGGACTATAACTCACTTTCACAGATTTTTACTTCGTCGGGAAGTAAGACTTGGCCACTGGTCGATTCACGAACCTATAACAAATATGTACATATATATCAAAGTATGTTCAAAATATATTTACAACATTTTTATTACGTTTTAATGATTTGAGTTTGTTAAGTCAGCAGTCTTCGTTAGTAACCTACAATTAGTTGTCCACAGTTAAATGTACATAAATAAAGCAATATATATTAACTCGAATCAATCCACGACCCAGTGTCTACAAGTTTCAGACTCGATCACAACTCAAAGTATATATATTATTTTGGAATCAACCTTAACCCTGTATAGCTAACTCAAACATTACTGCATATAGAGTGTCTATGGTTGTTCCAATATATATATATATATATATATATATATATATATATATATATATATATATATATATATATATATATATATATATATATATATATATATATATATATATATATATATATATATATATATATATGGGTCGATATGATATGTCAAAACATTGTATACGTGTCTATGGTATCTCGAGATTTCATAATATGTATAATACAGTATAAATTAGTTAGGATATGCTTAGTCTAGATTTGTTACAAAATTTTCGTAGCTAAAACTATCAAATTTATCCAATTTTGTTTTACCCGTCATTTCTTCGTTTCAAATCCGTTTTGAGTGATTCAAGTTGCTATGGTTTTATATTGAACTTAAGTTTATGAATCTAAACAGAAAAAGTATAAGTTTATAGTCAGAAATACATGTTACAAGTCAATATTATAAGAGGTAGTCATTTTAGTCGAAAGAACGACGTCTTGATGACCATTTTGAAAATCATACTTCCACTTCGAGTTTAACCATGATTTTTGGATATAGTTTCATGTTCATAAGAAAAATCATTTTTCCATAAGAACAACTTTTAAATCAAAGTTTATCATAGTTTTTAATTAACTAACCCAAAACAGCCCGCGGTGTTACTGCGACGGCGTATGTCCGATTTTACGGTGTTCTTTGTGTTTCCAGGTTTGAAATCATTATGTTAGAATATCATATAGATATAGAAAATGTGTTTAGTTGATTTTAAAAGTCAAGTTAGAGGGATTTACTTTGTTTTGCGGACAAGTTTAGAATTAACTAAACTATGTTCTAGTGATTACAAGTTTAAATCTTCGAATAAGATGGTTTTATATGTATGAATCGAATGATGTTATGAACATCATTACTACCTTAATTTTAGTAGGTAAACCTATTGGAAATGATAAAAATAGATCTAGCTTCAAAGGATCTTTGGATGGCTTGAATGTTCTTGAAGAAGAATCATGACACGAAAACAAGTTCAAGTAAGATTTCCACTTGAAATAAGATTGTTATAGTTATAGAAATTGAATCAAAGTTTGAATATGAATATTAACTTGAATAAGAAAGATAACCTACTATAATTAACAAAGGTTTCTTGATCTTGGATGATTACTTGGAATGGATTTGAAAGCTTGGAAGTAAACTAGTAATCTTGAGAGTGTTATTGAAGTGTTCTTGAGTAGTTGTTTTGTAGGTTGATCAAAGGTTAGGTTTATGAGCTAGATTGATGTAGATTTTGATTAATATGATGAAGAACACTTAGAACATCATCATAGAACAAGATAGAGATCAAATGAGTGAAAGAAAATTGAAAAATGCAAGTGTGTGTGAGGATGAAGAAAACGTGAATGAGGGGTGTCCATATATGCAAGTTGGAATTTGATTTTTAGTGTAATAATTCATGCTAGTTGCTAAATGATGGTTCCACATGTTTATTGACTAAATTAGGGCTGCTAAGAGCAGATTTTTATTGGTATAGATCAATAGTAAATACGTCTAAAAGCTTCATAATTCCATATTCTCATTTTATGTATATCACACATTGTTAATATACTTAGTGAGATTATTACATAACATAATCTCATGTTAACCATATATATGTCCATATATATAACATCATGTCGTTTTTACAAGTTTTAATGTTCGTGAATCGCCGGTCAACTTGGGTGGTCAATTGTCTACATGAAACTCGTAACAAATAATCAACTCTTAACAAGTTTGATTGCTTAACATGTTGGAAACATTTAATCATGTTAATATTAGATATCATTTAATATATATAATTATGGAAAAGTTCGAGTCACTACAGTACCTACCCGTTAAATAAATTTCGTCCCGAAATTTTAAGATGTAGTAGGTGTTGAAGAATCTTCTGGAAATAGGTGCGGATATTTCTTCTTCATCTAATCTTCACACTCCTAGGTAAACTCGGGACCTCTACGAGCATTCCATCGAAATTAACAATTGGTATCTTATTTTGCTTTAGTCTTTTAACCTCACGATCCTTTATTTCGACGGGTTCTTCAATGAATTGAAGTTTTTCGTTGATTTGGATTTCGTCTAATGGAATAGTGAGATCTTCTTTAGCAAAACATTTCTTCAAATTCGATACGTGGAATGTGTTATGTACAGCTGCGAGTTGTTGAGGTAATTCAAGTTGGTAAGCTACTGGTCCGACACGATCTATAATCTTGAATGGTCCAATGTACCTTGGATTTAGTTTCCCCCGTTTACCAAATCGAACAACGCCTTTCCAAGGTGAAACCTTAAGCATAATGTGAGGACCCGTCCTTATCCCCCTGGACGAAGTCATCAACATTTGGTCCCATTGCGATGATCGACTCCAAGTAATGTCCTTAAAATGAGCTAATGCACAGCGAAAGACTTAATTCGTACCTGAGAATAAACATGCTTAAAAGTGTCAACCAAAAGGTTGGTGAGTTCATAGGTTTATCATAACATTCATTTCAATATTTTAATAGACCACAAGATTTCATAATCATAAACATAATACACTCGCAAGTGTATGTAAAGCATTCTAAGTGGTTGAGCACTTGGTAACCATACTTAACATTTAATCAACGTCGCATATTCCCTTTATTATGAAATCTCCCTACATTGTACCAAGTGTAGTAATAAAACGAAGTACTGTGCAACCGTTGAATACTGGTCGTCCAGTCCGGTTGGGGTTGTCAGGCCCGATAGATCTATCAACAGGATTTGCGTTTACAATACCCATGTAAATAGTAGTTACCAAGCTACAGGGAAATATGCCAGTGGTACAACTCAACGTAGAATATATTTTTAAGTACTTGTGTCTATTTTGTAAACATTTATAAAAGCAGCGCATGTATTCTCAGCCCAAAAATATATATTGCAAAAGCAATTAAAAAGGGAGCAAATGAAACTCACCATACTGTATTTTGTAGTAAAAATACATAGGACGACATTGAACAAGTATAGGGTGGACCTCGGATTCACGAACCTATATTCAATTATGTATATTAACACGTAAAATGGTAATCGAACGAATTTATATATTATTAGAGATTTAATTGTTATTTTAATTAGGTTTTTCATTAATAACCTTATTAGTTATACTTATTAATATTTATTATTAATATAGTTATGTCATATGTAGTAAATATAGTTTTATATAACTGATAGTTATTTGATAAAATAATATTGATAATAATAATAAATAAAAGTTGTCTTATTTTACGATAATAATAATAATAGTTATTATGATAATAATATTGATAATAAAATAATATTAATGTCAAGATAATAATAATGATGGTAATAATAATAATTTTGATAAAGATGATAATTTCTCCAATACTGATAATAATAATAGTAAAAATGATACTTTTAATATAAATAATAGTTTTTAATAAAAATGATACTAATAATAATATTAATGGTATTGTTAATAATAATTTTAATAATAATAGTAATAACAATAATAATAATGATAATAATAATAATAATAATAACAATAGATAAATAATACCTTAAGGAAGTAGCCCTAAATATAATGCCCAAGTCCGGGTTTGAACCCGCGACGTCCCGCTAACCCAATAATACTCCGAAACTAATGCTCCGTTACTAATTTTTTGTTTTAATTCATATCATTTATTCTTTTAACCCGTTATTATCATGTCACAACCTCTTCATCATCATTATCATACGTATCATCATTATATTCCTATTATCTATGTATCATCATCGTATCTCGTCCATTTAGTCATAAACTCATCACCATTTTTATCATTATCACCAACACCTCGTTCATTATCATCCTATACCCGTCATTATCATGATCATAATATAACATCATAATCATAATCGTAATATCATCAAGATCATCATAACCACTTTATCTATTATCTTTGCAATGTATCGTCAAAAAAAAAATTAAATAAATAAAAAAATAATTCATCAACCGAAATGCAGCAGCAGTCCATCCGAGTTCCAGGCCCAATCACTCTAACATCCACGGCCCAATGTAAAACGGATACACGATGGTCCACAAGTCAAATAAATACTGCCCATTAATTAATCTCGGCCCAATCATAATCCCATTAACAAGTCGAAGGAATTCCAATGAGAGTGAAACAGCTCACAATATTTAACAAGTGGGGTTATTCCACTAATACTTGTCGGCTAAAGAAAAAAATAAGAACATGCTAAGGCAATTTTTAATTGATAAAGTTATTTGGGTGCTTGTTTCCTTGATGGTGAGTTGATCGAAGTAGGACAGCAACAATAGTGAGAAAATATGAGCTGTAGTCCTAGCGAGTTTGTTTAAAAACAGAAAACGGGAAAGATTGGTAGCAGAAGCAGCTTGTCATTTAGGGGGCTGTAGCAGCAGGGATAAATAGAGAAATAGGTGTGGTGTTGGTTGGTGTTTGGTTGTTGTAGTGGTGGCCGGTTGTGGACTTTTCATAGTGGGTGAATGGTGCACGGTTTATAGATGGCTTCATGATGGTAATGGGTTTGAAAATAAGAGGTGGTTCGGTTGTGGTGTTTCAACTGTACAAAATAGAAATAGCAGATAGTCGTGGTTATTGGTGTTCTTGGGTGGTAAGCCAATGAAAAGGGTTTCATTTTGGTTCGATGATTGTTGGGTTGTTAATGGGTCGTGGCAATGGTATAGAGTAGTAGCATCTTGGAACAGAAGAAGGGTGATGAACGTGATGGTTTTGGGTTTGTGTTTCGATTAATGATGGTGGTGTATCATTCGATTAAGAAAGGTGGTGATGATATCAATCAAAGCAGAAATATGGAGGGTGTTTAGTGGTGATAGAAGATGGCTGTTGAGGTGCTCGGACAGAAACAGTAAGTAAGAAACATAAGATGGAAATAGGGTGTTTGGCTTCGGTTGAAACAGAAAACAGATGGTATGAAGTAGCAACACAATCGTAGGGTGATGATGGTCGTTGTAGGTGGTTGTTCATTGTTGTAGGTGACAAGAATTAGGGGAGAGAGATGAGAGAGATATATAGAAGGAGATGATGGTTATAGATTTCGAATGGTGGTGTAGATTAGATGAAGGAGTAATTGATGTTGGTTTTTAAATAATTGAATTAGAAATAAAAAGGGCAGTCGATTGTTGGATACTTGAGGTTGTTATGTTAACTGAATCTCCCAAACAAGAAGAAGAAACAAAAACCATAAAGCAGATAGTGATATATGTAACAGATATGGTTGAATATATACAGATATTTACAAAGTTTAAATAAGGTTTGATAGAGATGTAAAACGAAATCCGTTCTTTATCAAAGTGGTATAATTTATATCATTATTCAATAAATATAATAATACTAATAATATTAATAGTAATAATAATCAATAATAATGATAATAATGATAATGATAATAATAAGAATAATACCAATTTTAATAATAAAGATAATAATATTTATTAGTAATAAGATTAATAATATTATTATTAATAATAATAATATTAATGATAATAATAAGTTGTATCTTAAAATAACAATACATATAATAACTTTTAATAGTTTCAGAAATGAAAATTTCGATATTACTGTTGTTAATATGGATAATGATAATAATATGACAAATTATGCATATTAAATGTTCATATGTATAAATATTATACGTATTAGTATGACTTTTATCTTTAGTTTGTACTTACATTATATATTACCATTTACTAATTATGTTACATTTCATATTATAAATAATATGATAACATTTATTGAATATTTGATATATATGTATGTATATTATATATTTTACACTATAATATTTATAAATAGAGATCATATATATATATATATATATATATATATATATATATATATATATATATATATATATATATATATATATATGTATATATATATATATATATATGGATTCATGATAAAATCATATATTCATTATAATAATAACTTAATTACTTTGTATATTATTTTACATATTTAATTCTAATGATTTACTTGTATTTCATTATCTCAAATTATTACTATATATATACTTACATTTATATTTACATATTTATTTACACTCAATTGTTCGTGAGTCGACGGTAATAGTCATGAATATATGAAACAATTCAAAAATTTTGAGATTCAAACTTACAGACTTTGCTTATTGTGTTAAAGATATTAAATCGTATCGAGAGTTTGGTTTAAAATTAGTCGAAATTTTCCGGTTCGTGACAGTACCTACCCGTTAAAGAAATTTCGTCCTGAAATTTGATCGAGGTCAGCATGGCTAACAATAAAAATGTTTTCATGACGAATATGAGTTGATAAATAGAGTTTCATCATTATCGATAGATAAGACAATTCGATTATGTGAAGCGTATGAGTGAAGCTGGCACAAAAGATTGAGATAGAGAATTAACTTTTGACATAGTCGCAGTTAATTTCCGGAAATCAAGGAATTTAAGGAAATCTTCTAATCCGAAAGAAAATGTAATAGCACGATTTATTAGCAATTTGTTGGAATTACGGAAGATCAAAAATATCAAGGAAATATTTCCTTGATATGTTTAGAGCTTAAGTAGAATGAAAGAGTTGTGTAACATGGCACATGATGATGGTATGATCTGTGAATCATCATGTTTCATTAGAAACTCAGCATGACTTACTGTAATATAATCACGTTGGCCAAGCGCCATTATATTATACTAACTCATGCTTCAATTAACAACATTTCTCCACAATTCATTCATAATTTATTCTTAGATTTTACAGAAGTTTCCAATATAATGGAATACAGAAAGCGCGAAGAGATAGATAATTTCGAACAAGAATATTTATGAAAATATCCTCAGAAATATCGAAGATATTTATGATGATATTTTAGAATTTCTAAGTTCGAAAGTTGATAAGGAAAAATTTTCCGCAAGATTTTAACGTGGGTACAGAGCAAGATTTTCTCTAAAGATTTCATCGGATCCAGAATTACCTGGATTCTTTGAATATAGGGTTTAGTCCTTGTATTTATCCTTGATCTCCTTCATGGTGTGCTCAATTCGATTTTCAGTACCAAAATTTCTATCAAGCGTTCCTAACACTCCTTTCTGTATCATCAAACTTTTGGCCGTTTGGACCATCTACCATTTTCCTGTTTCCTCTACATTTAATGCTATGATATCTGAATCATCGGTTATCAATCCGAGGTGGTTTCAGGAGAATTGTGTTTTTAGATGATTAAACGCTGATGGTAATATCATGGAATATAAAAGATTCTCTAGTAACAATAAAGAGTACGCATATATATATATATATATATATATATATATATATATATATATATATATATATATATATATATATATATATATATATATATATATCAAGGTTATAATAAGGTTGTTTCGGATGAAAAGTCGGAGTTATCTTGCTGGAGCTGTGACAAAATTTGCTACTTTGAAAGGGATTACCAAATTATTTTGGGTAATAATAACACTAAAGGAATTAGCACAGCTACGTGTTAAACGTTTACTCAGTTTCCGAGGGTTTTTTAGGTGCATAACTATATGCATCAATCTTTTCTTCCGTAGATGAAGTGCGGCTGGTTCATCCTCTCGATCGAGGTGTTTTCAAGAATCATGAAAGGTTTGAACGCAGTTTGGAATTGTCAAGATACAAATGAGGTTTAAAATGAGATCAAATGGCAAACTTGAAGAAATGTTTAGTTTCATATGTTATAATCAATATTTTAATTCATTTTAATTGTCCAATATTATTAGTCTACAGTCGATAGTCCACAGTTAACAGTCCAATAATTCATATATAGTTTAATATATAATATTCGAATTAATTAATACGTTTCGTGACCCGTATACGTCTCAGACTCGATCACAACTCAAACTATATATATTATTGTAGAATCAACCTCAACCCTGTATAGCTAACTCCCGCATTACTGCATATAGAGTGTCTATGGTTATTCCAAATAATATATATAGATGCATCGATATGATATGTCAAAACCTTGTATACGTGTCCCGATATTTAAAGTGCGTAAAAATAAATAACAGAAATTAAATGACGATAAATAAAGTGCGTAAAGTAAATAACAGAAATTAAATGACGATAAGTAAAATTGCGAGAATGTAAATTGCGATAAATAAATTGCGATAAATAAAATGTAATCAGTTAGCTAGGAACAATTAGCTAGGAACAGTTAGCGTGGATTCTTAGCAACATTTTTCATAGTTAATTTGTTTGTTTCTAACAAATTTTATTTTGTCCAATGTTTTCTTCATTATGCCACTTGTTGGATTCTGATAAATCAAAATCTAAATATGAAATTGGATGAAATTAGTTATTCTGTGGTGAACGGATTCGTATATCTGTGTATGTAGGTAGAATAGTAAATGACTGTTGAATCGGAATTGAAAGAATGTACAGTGTAACTTATTATTGTGAAATCTAAATATTCCTCGGGTATTACCTACCCGTTAAAATATTTTCACCATTAACAATTAGTACAAAAGAATATTTAATTACAATCTTTATGAAAATATACTTACATATATATTTTCTTCAGATGTAATCATAGATTTAATGAGTAGATATAATACTAACTCATTTGATTTACCGTTAGAACTAGAATACATAATCTCTGAAATATTAGAGATTACATAATTATCATGAAGAACGAAGATAAAGTAGATAGAACGATACGTAGAACGATGATTATGCTCGAGGTACAGAATGAAATGTTGAGGCGTGTGATGTTGAAACTTGGGTTGTTGGTGGTACTGTTGGTGCCGGTGATGTTGCTGAAGCTGGTAAGTTTTGCACCATATCCTCCAAAGCTACTGCTCGAGCGCGAAGCTCGTTTACTTCTTCTATTACACCGGGGTGATTGTCGGTCGGAATGAACGGATGAATAAGGTTTAGAATTTTAGATAGAATATAATCATGACAAGATACTCAGGAAATGAGGGTGAAAATGATGTTTCGGACTGGTTCGCCGGTAAGTGCTTCAGGTTCTTCGCCAAGAGGTGAATTCGGTTGGTGGAAAGGATCGCCTTCTTCTCGTCTCCATTGGTTAAGCCGACTACGAACCCATCAGATAAATTGGGGATGGCTGATTGGTTGATTCATTCTAGTGACATTGTCTTCAGAGCTCGGGTGAAAATCCATATCGGAATCCGAGGGATTTGAACTAGTGGTGAGTTCCATTTTGTACGATTAGATAAAGTATTTTTGATAGGAAAAAGATTATAGGATTTAGTTTGGTATGCTTCAATACATAATTTACTTATGTATATACAAAACCAAAATCCCATAAGTCACGGAGGAATCTTTGGAAGCTGTCGGACAAAGTTTATAGTAACGGATACGCTAGGATATGAATTTATCTGTACACTATCTATACTATAAGTGCAGGAAGTCGTTTCTAGACTTAGGTATAATAAGTAAGTAATTTTTCACAAGGAATGATAAACAATACTTATAATATGCAGCTAAGGTCGAAGTCCAGACTTGCCAATATATCCTAACAACTATCAGTTAAACATACTAATGCAAGACCTGGTTCGCTAGGACCAACGCTCTGATACCACCTGTGAGGACCCGTCCTTATCCCCCTGGACGAAGTCATCAACATTTGGTCCCATTGATGATCGAATCCAAGTAATGTCCTTAAAATGAGCTAATGCACAGCGGAAGAATTAATTCGTACCTGAGAATAAACATGCTTAAAAGTGTCAACCAAAAGATTGGTGAGTTCATAGGTTTATCATAACATTCATTTCAATATTTTAATAGACCACAAGATTTCATAATCATAAACATAATACACTCGCAAGTGTATGTAAAGCATTCTAAGTGGTTGAGCACTTGGTAACCATACTTAACATTTAATCAACGTCGCATATTCCCTTTATTATGAAATCTCCCTACACTGTACCAAGTGTAGTAACAAAACGAAGTACTGTGCAACCGTTGAATACTGGTCGTCCAGTCCGGTTGGGGTTGTCAGGCCCGATAGATCTATCAACAGGATTCGCGTTTACAATACCCATGTAAATAGTAGTTACCAAGCTACAGGGAAATATGCCAGTGGTACAACTCAACGTAGAATATATTTTTAAGTACTTGTGTCTATTTTGTAAACATTTATAAAAGCAGCGCATGTATTCTCAGCCCAAAAATATATATTGCAAAAGCAATTAAAAAGGGAGCAAATGAAACTCACCATACTGTATTTTGTAGTAAAAATACATAGGACGACATTGAACAAGTATAGGGTGGACCTCGGATTCACGAACCTATATTCAATTATGTATATTAACACGTAAAATGGTAATCGAACGAATTTATATATTATTAGAGATTTAATTGTTATTTTAATTAGGTTTTTCATTAATAACCTTATTAGTTATACTTATTAATATTTATTATTAATATAGTTATGTCATATGTAGTAAATATAGTTTTATATAACTGATAGTTATTTGATAAAATAATATTGATAATAATAATAAATAAAAGTTGTCTTATTTTACGATAATAATAATAATAGTTATTATGATAATAATATTGATAATAAAATAATATTAATGTCAAGATAATAATAATGATGGTAATAATAATAATTTTGATAAAGATGATAATTTCTCTAATACTGATAATAATAATAGTAAAAATGATACTTTTAATATAAATAATAGTTTTTAATAAAAATGATACTAATAATAATATTAATGGTATTGTTAATAATAATTTTAATAATAATAGTAATAACAATAATAATAATGATAATAATAATAATAACAATAAATAGATAAATGATACCTTAAGGAAGTAGCCCTAAATATAATGCCCAAGTCCGGGTTTGAACCCGCGACGTCCCGCTAACCCAATAATAATCCGAAACTAATGCTCCGTTACTTATTTTCTGTTTTAATTCATATCATTTATTCTTTTAACCCGTTATTATCATGTCACAACCTCTTCATCATCATTATCATACGTATCATCATTATATTCCTATTATCTATGTATCATCATCGTATCTCGTCCATTTAGTCATAAACTCATCACCATTTTTATCATTATCACCAACACCTCGTTCATTATCATCCTATACCCGTCATTATCATGATCATAATATAACATCATAATCATAATCGTAATATCATCAAGATCATCATAACCACTTTATCTATTATCTTTGCAATGTATCGTCAAAAAAAAAAAAAAATAAATAAAAAAATAATTCATCAACCGAAATGCAGCAGCAGTCCATCCGAGTTCCAGGCCCAATCACTCTTACAACCACGGCCCAATGTAAAACGGATACACGATGGTCCACAAGTCAAATAAATACTGCCCATTAATTAATCTCGTCCCAATCATAATCCCATTAACAAGTCGAAGGAATTCCAATGAGAGTGAAACAGCTCACAATATTTAACAAGTGGGGTTATTCCACTAATACTTGTCGGCTAAAGAAAAAAATAAGAACATGCTAAGGCAATTTTTAATTGATAAAGTTATTTGGGTGCTTGTTTCCTTGATGGTGAGTTGATCGAAGTAGGACAGCAACAATAGTGAGAAAATATGAGCTGTAGTCCTAGCGAGTTTGTTTAAAAACAGAAAACGGGAAAGATTGGTAGCAGAAGCAGCTTGTCATTTAGGGGGCTGTAGCAGCAGGGATAAATAGAGAAATAGGTGTGGTGTTGGTTGGTGTTTGGTGGTTGTAGTGGTGGCCGGTTGTGGACTTTTCATAGTGGGTGAATGGTGCACGGTTTATAGATGGCTTCATGATGGTAATGGGTTTGAAAATAAGAGGTGGTTCGGTTGTGGTGTTTCAACTGTACAAAATAGAAATAGCAGATAGTCGTGGTTATTGGTGTTCTTGGGTGGTAAGCCAATGAAAAGGGTTTCATTTTGGTTCGATGATTGTTGGGTTGTTGATGGGTCGTGGCAATGGTATAGAGTAGTAGCATCTTGGAATAGAAGAAGGGTGATGAACGTGATGGTTTTGGGTTTGTGTTTTGATTAATGATGGTGGTGTATCATTCGATTAAGAAAGGTGGTGATGATATCAATCAAAGCAGAAATATGGAGGGTGTTTAGTGGTGATAGAAGATGGCTGTTGAGGTGCTCGGACAGAAACAGTAAGTAAGAAACATAAGATGGCAATAGGGTGTTTGGCTTCGGTTGAAACAGAAAACAGATGGTATGAAGTAGCAACACAATCGTAGGGTGATGATGGTCGTTGTAGGTGGTTGTTCATAGTTGTAGGTGACAAGAATTAGGGGAGAGAGATGAGAGAGATATAGAGAAGGAGATGATGGTTATAGATTTCGAATGGTGGTGTAGATTAGATGAAGGAGTAATTGATGTTGGTTTTTAAATAATTGAATTAGAAATAAAAAGGGCAGTCGATTGTTGGATACTTGAGGCTGTTATGTTAACCGAATCTCCCAAACAAGAAGAAGAAACAAAAACCATAAAGCAGATAGTGATATATGTAACAGATATGGTTGAATATATACAGATATTTACAAAGTTTAAATAAGGTTTGATAGAGATGTAAAACGAAATCCGTTCTTTATCAAAGTGGTATAATTTATATCATTATTCAATAAATATAATAATACTAATAATATTAATAGTAATAATAATCAATAATAATGATAATAATAATAATAAGAATAATACCAATTTTAATAATAAAGATAATAATATTTATTAGTAATAAGATTAATAATAATATTATTAATAATAATAATATTAATGATAATAATAAGTTGTATCTTAAAATAACAATACATATAATAACTTTTAATAGTTTCAGAAACGAAAATTTCGATATTACTGTTATTAATATGGATAATGATAATAATATGACAAATTATGCATATTAAATGTTCATATGTATAAATATTATACGTATTAGTATGACTTTTATCTTTAGTTTGTACTTACATTATATATTACCATTTACTAATTATGTAACATTTCATATTATATATAATATGATAACATTTATTGAATATTTGATATATATGTATGTATATTATATATTTTACACTATAATATTTATAAA
Organism: Rutidosis leptorrhynchoides; assembly: GCF_046630445.1. NCBI lineage: Eukaryota > Viridiplantae > Streptophyta > Magnoliopsida > Asterales > Asteraceae > Rutidosis > Rutidosis leptorrhynchoides. Next base: position 404,522,718 of record NC_092336.1, on the reverse strand, counting down.
TAGAGATCATATATATATATATATATATATATATATATATATATATATATATATATATATATATATATATATATATATATATATATATATATGGATTCATGATAAAATCATATATTCATTATAATAATAACTTAATTACTTTGTATATTATTTTACATATTTAATTCTAATGATTTACTTGTATTTCATTATCTCAAATTATTACTATATATATACTTACATTTATATTTACATATTTATTTACACTCAATTGTTCGTGAGTCGACGGTAATAGTCATGAATATATGAAACAATTCAAAAATTTTGAGATTCAAACTTACAGACTTTGCTTATCGTGTTAAAGATATTAAATCGTATCGAGAGTTTGGTTTAAAATTAGTCGAAATTTTTCGGTTCTTGACACATAACCATTTCTCCAATCTCAAATTCTATATCTTTTCTTTTACTGTTCACGTAGCTCTTTTGTCGACTCTGGGCAATTTTCAATCGTTGCTGAATTTAGATGATTTTTTCGTTAGTTTCTTGTATTATCTCCGGACCCGTAATCTGTCTATCCCCCACTTCACTCCAACAAATCGGAGACCTGCACTTTCTACCATAAAGTGCTTCAAACGGCGCCATTTCAATACTCGAATGGTAAATGTTGTTGTAGGAAAATTCTGCTAACGGTAGGTGTCAATCCCAACTGTGTCCGAAATCGATAACACATGTTCGTAGCATGTCTTCAAGGGTATGTATCGTCCTTTCACTTTGCCCATTAGTTTGTGGATGATAAGCAGTACTCATGTCTAGACGAGTCCCCAATGCTTGTTGCAGTGTCTGCCAAAACCTTGAAACAAATCTGCCGTCCCTATCAGAGATAATAGAGATTGGTATTCCATGTCTAGAGATAATTTCCTTTAAATATAATCACGCTAACTTCTCCATTTTATCATCTTCTCTCATTGGCAGAAAGTGTGCTGATTTGGTAAGATAATCGACTATTACCCAAATAGTATCATAACCACTTGCAGTCCTTGGCAATTTAGTAACGAAATCCATGGTAATGTTTTCCCATTTCCATTCTGGGATTTCAGGTTGTTGAAGTAGACCCGATGGTTTCTGATGTTCAACTTTGACTTTAGAACACGTCAAACATTCTCCTACGTATTTAGCAATATCGGCTTTCATACCCGGCCACCAAAAGTATTTCTTGAGATCTTTGTACATCTTCCTCGCTCCGGGATGTATTAAATATCTGGTTTTATGTGCTTCCTTAAGTACCTTTTCTCTCATATCTCCAAACTTTGGTACCCAAATTCTTTCATCCCTATACCGGGTTCCGTCTTCCCGAATATTAAGATGTTTCTTCGATCCTTTAGGTATTTCATTCTTTAACTTTCCTTATTTTACAACTCCCTGCTGCGCCTCCTTTATTTGAGTAGTAAGGTTAGTAAGAATAATTATATTCATAGCTTTTACCCGCATAGGTTCTCTGTCCTTTCTACTCAAAGCGTCGGCTACTACATTCACCTTCCCCGGGTGGTAACGAATCTCAAAATCTTAATCATTTAACAATTCAATCCATCTACACTGCCTCATGTTCAGTTGTTTCTGATTAAATATATGCTGGAGACTTTTGTGGTTGGTATATATGATACTTTTGACCCCATATAAGTAGTGTCTCCAAGTCTTTAATGCAAAAACAACCGCGCCTAATTCCAAATCATGTGTCGTATAATTCTGCTCGTGAATCTTCAATTGTCTAGATGCATAAGCAATTACCTTCGTTCGTTGCATTAATACACAACCGAGGCCTTGCTTTGAGGCATCACAATATATCACAAAATCATCATTCCCTTCAGGCAATGATAATATAGGTGCCGTAGTTAACTTTTTCTTCAACAATTGAAACGCTTTCTCCTGCTCATCTTTCCATTCAAATTTCTTCCCTTTATGCGTTAATGCAGTCAAGGGTTTTGCTATTTTGGAAAAATCTTATATGAATCTTCTGTAGTAACCAGCTAGTCCTAAAAATTGGCATATATGCTTCGGAGTTTTTGGGGTTTCTCATTTTTCAACGATTTCAATCTTTGTTGGATCCACCTGAATACCTTCTTTGTTCACTATGTGACCGAGAAATTGAACTTCTTCCAACCAAAATGCACACTTTGAAAACTTAGTGTACAGTTTTTCTTTCCTCAACAACTCTAGCACTTTTCTCAAATGTTCTTCGTCCTCTTGATCATTCTTTGAGTAGATAAGTATGTCATCGATGAAGACAATGATAAACTTGTCAAGATATGGCCCACACACTCAGTTCATGAGGTCTATGAACACAGCTGGTGCGTTAGTTAAACCAAACGGCAGAACCATAAACTCGTAATGACCGTAACGCGTCCTAAAAGCAGTCTTCGGAATATCATCCTCCTTCACCCGCATTTGATGATATCCGGAACGTAAATCAATCTTCAAATAAACTAACGAACCTTGTAGCTGATCAAATAAGTCGTCGATTCTCGGTAATGGGTAACGGTTCTTGATGGTAAGTTTGTTCAACTCTCGGTAGTCGATACACAACCTGAATGTACCATCTTTCTTCTTGACAAACAAAACAGGGGCTCCCCACAGTGACGTGCTTGGTCAAATGAAACCTCCCTCTAAAAGTTCCTATAATTGGCTTTGGAGTTCCTTCATTTCGCTGGGTGCAAGTCTATATGGAGCACGGGCTATTGGTGTAGCTCCTGGTACTAAGTCTATTTGAAATTCAACGGATCGGTGTGGAGGTAATCCCGGTAATTCTTTTGGAAATACATCGGGAAACTCTTTTGCGACGGGAACATCATTGATGTTCTTTTCTTCGGTTTGTACTTTCTCGACATGTGCTAGAACATCATAGCAACCTTTTCTTATTAGTTTTTGCGCCTTCAAATTACTAATAAGATTTAGCTTCGCGTTGCTCTTTTCTCCGTACACCATTAAGGGTTTTCTTTTTTCTCGTATGATGCGAATCGCATTTTTGTAATAAACGATCTCTGCTTTCACCTCTTTCAACCAGTCCATGCCGATTATCACATCAAAACTCCCTAACTCTACTGGTATCAAATCAATCTTAAACGTTTCCCTAACCAGTTTAATTTCTCGATTTCGACATATATTATCTGCTAAAATTAATTTACCGTTTGCTAATTCGAGTAAAAATTTATTATCCAAAGGCGTCAATGGACAACTTAATTTGGCACAAAAATATCTACTCATATAGCTCCTATCCGCACCCGAATCAAATAAAACATAAGCAGATTTATTGTCAATGAGAAACAAACCCGTAATAAGCTCCGGGTCTTCCTGCGCTTCTGCCATATTAATATTGAAAACTCTTCCACAATATTGCCCATTATTTTTCTCTGGGTTCGAGCAATTACTCCTAATGTGGCCTGGTTTTCCACAACCATAACAAACAAAGGCGGCATTACTTGTTCTGACATTATCTGTTCTTTTATTTCTGTTATTCATTGGGCCGTAGACCTCACACTTTCTCGCACCATGGCCAGTTCTTTTACACTTGGTGCAAAATATCGTGCAGAACTCATTCGGGTGGTACTCTTCACACCTTTGGCATGGCTTTTTCTGATTATTGTTGTTATAGGAATTATTGTTACACCTTTGGCATGGCTTTTTCTGATTATTGTTGTTATAGGAATTGATGTTCTAGCATATATCGAGAAAGTACAAACCGAAGAAAAGAACATCAAATTACTAATAAGATTTAGCTTCGCGTTGCTCTTTTCTCCGTACACCATTAAGGGTTTTCCTTTTTCTCGTATGATGCGAATCGCATTTTTGTAACAAACGATCTCTGCTTTCACCTCTTTCAACCAGTCCATGCTGATTATCACATCAAAACTCCCTAACTTTACTGGTATCAAATCAATCTTAAACGTTTCCTTAACCAGTTTAATTTCTCGATTCCGACATATATTATCTGCTAAAATTAATTTACCGTTTTCTAATTCGAGTAAAAATTTATTATCCAAAGGCATCAATGGACAACTTAATTTGGCACAAAAATCTCTACTCATATAGCTCCTATCCGCACCCGAATCAAATAAAACATAAGCAGATTTATTATCAATGAGAAACATACCCGTAACAAGCTCCGGGTCTTCCTGCGCTTCTGCCATATTAATATTGAAAACTCTTCCACAATATTGCCCATTATTTTTCTCTGGGTTCGGGCAATTACTCCTAATGTGGCCCAGTTTTCCACATCCATAACAAACAAAGGCAGCATTACTTGTTCTGACATTATCTGTTCTTTTATTTCTGTTATTCATTGGGCCGTAGACCTCACACTTTCTCGCACCATGGCCAGTTCTTTTACACTTGGTGCAAAATGTCGTGCAGAACTCATTCGGGTGGTACTCTTCACACCTTTGGCATGGCTTTTTCTGATTATTGTTGTTATAGGAATTGTTGTTACACATTTGGCATGGCTTTTTCTGATTATTGTTGTTATAGGAATTGATGTTCTAGCACATGTCGAGAAAGTACAAACCGAAGAAAAGAATATCAAATTACTAATAAGATTTAGCTTCGCGTTGCTCTTTTCTCTGTACACCATTAAGGGTTTTCCTTTTTCTCGTATGATGCGAATCGCATTTTTGTAACAAACGATCTCTGCTTTCACCTCTTTCAACCAGTCCATGCCGATTATCACATAAAAATTCCCTAACTCTACTAGTATCAAATCAATCTTAAAGGTTTCCCTAACCAGTTTAATTTCTCGATTCCGACATATATTATCTGCTAAAATTAATTTACCGTTTGGTAATTCGAGTAAAAATTTATTATCCAAAGGCGTCAATGGACAACTTAATTTGGCACAAAAATCTCTACTCATATAGCTCCTATCCGCACCCGAATCAAATAAAACATAAGCAGATCTATTGTCAATGAGAAACATACCCGTAATAAGCTCCGGGTCTTCCTGCGCTTCTTCCATATTAATATTGAAAACTCTTCCACAATATTGCCCATTATTTTTCTCTGGGTTCGAGCAATTACTCCTAATGTGGCCTAGTTTTCCACATCCATAACAAACAAAGGCGGCATTACTTGTTCTGACATTATCTGTTCTTTTATTTCTATTATTCATTGGGCCGTAGACCTCACACTTTCTCGCACCATGGCCAGTTCTTTTACACTTGGTGCAAAATATCGTGCAGAACTCATTCGGGTGGTACTCTTCACACCTTTGGCATGGCTTTTTCTGATTATTGTTGTTATAGGAATTATTGTTACACCTTTGGCATGGCTTTTTCTGATTATTGTTGTTATAGGAATTGATGTTCTAGCACATATCGAGAAAGTACAAACCGAAGAAAAGAACATCAAATTACTAATAAGATTTAGCTTCGCGTTGCTCTTTTCTCCGTACACCATTAAGGGTTTTCCTTTTTCTCGTATGATGCGAATCGCATTTTTGTAACAAACGATCTCTGCTTTCACCTCTTTCAACCAGTCCATGCCGATTATTACATCAAAACTCCCTAACTCTACTGGTATCAAATCAATCTTAAACGTTTCCTTAACCAGTTTAATTTCTCGATTCCGACATATATTATCTGCTAAAATTAATTTACCGTTTGCTAATTCGAGTAAAAATTTATTATCCAAAGGCGTCAATGGACAACTTAATTTGGCACAAAAATCTCTACTCATATAGCTCCTATCCGCACCCGAATCAAATAAAACATAAGCAGATCTATTGTCAATGAGAAACATACCCGTAATAAGCTCCGGTTCTTCCTGCGCTTCTTCCATATTAATATTGAAAACTCTTCCACAATATTGCCCATTATTTTTCTCTGGGTTCGAGCAATTACTCCTAATGTGGCCTAGTTTTCCAAATCCATAACAAACAAAGGCGGCATTACTTGTTCTGACATTATCTGTTCTTTTATTTCTGTTATTCATTGGGCCGTAGACCTCACACTTTCTCGCACCATGGCCAGTTCTTTTACACTTGGTGCAAAATATCGTGCAGAACTCATTCGGGTGGTACTCTTCACACCTTTGGCATGGCTTTTTCTGATTATTGTTGTTATAGGAATTATTGTTACACCTTTGGCATGGCTTTTTCTGATTATTGTTGTTATAGGAATTGATGTTCTAGCACATGTCGAGAAAGTACAAACTGAAGAAAAGAATATCAAATTACTAATAAGATTTAGCTTCGCGTTGCTCTTTTCTCTGTACACCATTAAGGGTTTTTCTTTTTCTCGTATGATGCGAATCGCATTTTTGTAACAAACGATCTCTGCTTTCATCTCTTTCAACCAGTCCATGCCGATTATTGAAATGTCCCGTTCTTATTGATTAAAAACGTTCCATATTAATTGATTTCGTTGCGAGGTTTTGACCTCTATATGAGACGTTTTTCAAAGACTGCATTCATTTTAAAAACAAACCATAACCTTTATTTCATCAATAAAGGTTTAAAAAGCTTTACGTAGATTATCAAATAATGATAATCTAAAATATCCTGTTTACACACGACCATTACATAATGGTTTACAATACAAATATGTTACAACAAAATAAGTTTCTTGAATGCAGTTTTTACACAATATCATACAAGCATGGACTCCAAATCTCGTCCTTATTTAAGTATGCGACAGCGGAAGCTCTTAATAATCACCTGAGAATAAACATGCTTAAAACGTCAACAAAAATGTTGGTGAGTTATAGGTTTAACCTATATATATCAAATCGTAACAATAGACCACAAGATTTCATATTTCAATACACATCCCATACATAGAGATAAAAATCATTCATATGGTGAACACCTGGTAACCGACATTAACAAGATGCATATATAAGAATATCCCCATCATTCCGGGACACCCTTCGGATATGATATAAATTTCGAAGTACTAAAGCATCCGGTACTTTGGATGGGGTTTGTTAAGCCCAATAGATCTATCTTTAGGATTCGCGTCAATTAGGGTGTCTGTTCCCTAATTCTTAGATTACCAGACTTAATAAAAAGGGGCATATTCGATTTCGATAATTCAACCATAGAATGTAGTTTCACGTACTTGTGTCTATTTTGTAAATCATTTATAAAACCTGCATGTATTCTCATCCCAAAAATATTAGATTTTAAAAGTGGGACTATAACTCACTTTCACAGATTTTTACTTCGTCGGGAAGTAAGACTTGGCCACTGGTTGATTCACGAACCTATAACAATATATACATATATATCAAAGTATGTTCAAAATATATTTACAACACTTTTAATATATTTTGATGTTTTAAGTTTATTAAGTCAGCTGTCCTCATTAGTAACCTACAACTAGTTGTCCATAGTTAGATGCACAGAAATAAATCGATAAATATTATCTTGAATAAATCCACGACCCAGTGTATACGTATCTCAGTATTGATCACAACTCAAACTATATATATTTTGGAATCAACCTCAACCCTGTATAGCTAACTCTAACATTCACATATAGAGTGTCTATGGTTGTTCCGAAATATATATAGATGTGTCGACATGATAGGTCGAAACATTGTATACGTGTCTATGGTATCTCAATATTACATAATATACAATACAAGTTGATTAAGTTATGGTTGGAATAGATTTGTTACCAATTTTCACGTAGCTAAAATGAGAAAAATTATCCAATCTTGTTTTACCCATAACTTCTTCATTTTAAATCCGTTTTGAGTGAATCAAATTGCTATGGTTTCATATTGAACTCTATTTTATGAATCTAAATAGAAAAAGTATAGGTTTATTGTCGGAAAAATAAGTTACAAGTCGTTTTTGTAAAGGTAGTCATTTCAGTCGAAAGAACGACGTCTAGATGACCATTTTAGAAAACATACTTCCACTTTGAGTTTAACCATAATTTTTGGATATAGTTTCATGTTCATAATAAAAATCATTTTCTCAGAATAACAACTTTTAAATCAAAGTTTATCATAGTTTTTAATTAACTAACCCAAAACAGCCCGCGGTGTTACTACGACGGCGTAAATCCTGTTTTACGGTGTTTTTCGTGTTTTCAGGTTTTAAATCATTAAGTTAGCATATCATATAGATATAGAACATGTGTTTAGTTGATTTTAAAAGTCAAGTTAGAAGGATTAACTTTTGTTTGCGAACAAGTTTAGAATTAACTAAACTATGTTCTTGTGATTACAAGTTTAAACCTTCGAATAAGATAGCTTTATATGTATGAATCGAATGATGTTATGAACATCATTACTACCTTAAGTTCCTTGGATAAACCTACTGGAAAAGAAAAAAATGGATCTAGCTTCAACGGATCCTTAGATGGCTCGAAGTTCTTGAAGCAGAATCATGACACGAAAACAAGTTCAAGTAAGATCATCACTTGAAATAAGATTGTTATAGTTATAGAAATTGAACCAAAGTTTGAATATGATTATTACCTTGTATTAGAATGATAACCTACTGTAAGAAACAAAGATTTCTTGAGGTTGGATGATCACCTTACAAGATTGGAAGTGAGCTAGCAAACTTGAAAGTATTCTTGATTTTATGTAACTAGAACTTGTAGAATATATGAAGAACACTTAGAACTTGAAGATAGAACTTGAGAGAGATCAATTAGATGAAGAAAATTGAAGAATGAAAGTGTTTTTAGGTGTTTTTGGTCGTTGGTGTATGGATTAGATATAAAGGATATGTAATTTTGTTTTCATGTAAATAAGTCATGAATGATTACTCATATTTTTGTAATTTTATGAGATATTTCATGCTAGTTGCCAAATGATGGTTCCCACATGTGTTAGATGACTCACATGGGCTGCTAAGAGCTGATCATTGGAGTGTATATACCAATAGTACATACATCTAAAAGCTGTGTATTGTACGAGTACGAATACGGGTGCATACGAGTAGAATTGTTGATGAAACTGAATGAGGATGTAATTGTAAGCATTTTTGTTAAGTAGAAGTATTTTGATAAGTGTATTGAAGTCTTTCAAAAGTGTATAAATACATATTAAAACACTACATGTATATACATTTTAACTGAGTCGTTAAGTCATCGTTAGTCGTTACATGTAAGTGTTGTTTTGAAACCTTTAGGTTAACGATCTTGTTAAATGTTGTTAACCCAATGTTTATAATATCAAATGAGATTTTAAATTATTATATTATCATGATATTATCATGTATGAATATCTCTTAATATGATATATATACATTAAATGTCTTTACAACGATAATCGTTACATATATGTCTCGTTTAAAAATCATTAAGTTAGTAGTCTTGTTTTTACATATGTAGTTCATTGTTAATATACTTAATGATATGTTTAATTATCATAGTATCTAGTTAACTATATATATATCCATATATATGTCATCATATAGTTTTTACAAGTTTTAACGTTCGTGAATCACCGGTCAACTTGGGTGGTCAATTGTCTATATGAAACATATTTTAATTAATCAAGTCTTAACAAGTTTGATTGCTTAACATGTTGGAAACATTTAATCATGTAAATATCAATCTCAATTAATATATATAAACATGGAAAAGTTCGGGTCACTACAGTACCTACCCGTTAAATAAATTTCGTCCCGAAATTTTAAGCTGTTGAAGGTGTTGACGAATCTTCTGGAAATAGATGCGGGTATTTCTTCTTCATCTGATCTTCATGCTCCCAGGTGAACTCGGGTCCTCTATGAGCATTCCATCGAACCTTAACAATTGGTATCTTGTTTTGCTTAAGTCTTTTAACCTCATGATCCATTATTTCGACGGGTTCTTCGATGAATTGAAGTTTTTCGTTGATTTGGATTTCATCTAACGGAATAGTGAGATCTTCTTTAGCAAAATATTTCTTCAAATTCGAGACGTGGAAAGTGTTATGTACAGCCGCGAGTTGTTGAGGTAACTCAAGTCGGTAAGCTACTGGTCCGACACGATCAATAATCTTGAATGGTTCAATATACCTTGGATTTAATTTCCCTCGTTTACCAAATCGAACAACGCCTTTCCAAGGTGCAACTTTAAGCATGACCATCTCTCCAATTTCAAATTCTATATCTTTTCTTTTAATGTCAGCGTAGCTCTTTTGTCGACTTTGGGCGGTTTTCAACCGTTGTTGAATTTGGATGATCTTCTCGGTAGTTTCTTGTACAATCTCCGGACCCGTAATCTGTCTATCCCCCACTTCACTCCAACAAATCGGAGGCCTGCACTTTATACCATAAAGTGCTTCAAACGGCGCCATCTCAATGCTTGAATGGTAGCTGTTGTTGTAGGAAAATTCTGCTAACGGTAGATGTCGATCCCAACTGTTTCCGAAATCAATAACACATGCTCGTAGCATGTCTTCAAGCGTTTGTATCGTCCTTTCGCTCTGTCCATCAGTTTGTGGATGATAGGCAGTACTCATGTCTAGACGAGTTCCTAATGCTTGCTGTAATGTCTGCTAGAATCTTGAAATAAATCTGCCATCCCTATCAGAGATAATAGAGATTGGTATTCCATGTCTGGAGACGACTTCCTTCAAATACAGTCATGCTAACTTATCCATCTTGTCATCTTCTCTTATTGGTAGGAAATGTGCTGATTTGGTGAGACGATCAACTATTACCCAAATAGTATCAAAACCACTTGCAGTCCTTGGCAATTTAGTGATGAAATCCATGGTAATGTTTTCCCATTTCCATTCCGGGATTTTGGGTTGTTGAAGTAGACCTGATGGTTTCTGATGCTCAGCTTTGACCTTAGAACACGTCAAACATTCTCCTACGTATTTAGCAACATCGGCTTTCATACCCGGCCACCAAAAATGTTTCTTGAGATCCTTGTACATCTTCCCCGTTCCAGGATGTATTGAGTATCTGGTTTTATGAGCTTCTCTAAGTACCATTTCTCTCATATCTCCAAATTTTGGTACCCAAATTCTTTCAGCCCTATACCGGGTTCCGTCTACCCGAATATTAAGATGCTTCTCCGATCCTTTGGGTATTTCATCCTTTAAATTTCCCTCTTTTAAAACTCCTTGTTGCGCCTCCTTTATTTGAGTAGTAAGGTTATTATGAATCATTATATTCATAGATTTTACTCGAATGGGTTCTCTGTCCTTCCTGCTCAAGGCATCAGCTACCACATTTGCCTTCCCTGGGTGGTAACGAATCTCAAATTCGTAATCATTCAATAATTCAATCCACCTACGCTGCCTCATATTCAGTTGTTTCTGATTAAATATGTGTTGAAGACTTTTGTGGTCGGTATATATAATACTTTTGACCCCATATAAGTAGTGCCTCCAAGTCTTTAATGCAAAAACAACCGCGCCTAATTCCAAATCATGCGTCGTATAATTTTGTTCGTGAATCTTCAATTGTCTAGACGCATAAGCAATCACCTTCGTTCGTTGCATTAATACACAACCGAGACCTTGCTTTGATGCGTCACAATAAATCACAAAATCATCATTCCCTTCAGGCAATGACAATATAGGTGCCGTAGTTAGCTTTTTCTTCAATAACTGAAACGCTTTCTCTTGTTCATCATTCCATTCAAATTTCTTCCCTTTATGCGTTAATGCAGTCAAGGGTTTTGCTATTCTGGAAAAGTCTTGGATGAACCTTCTGTAGTAACCAGCTAGTCCTAAAAACTGGCGTATGTGTTTCGGAGTTTTCGGGGTTTCCCACTTTTCAACAGTTTCTATCTTTGCCGGATCCACCTTAATACCTTCTTTGTTCACTATGTGACCGAGGAATTGAACTTCTTCCAACCAAAATGCACACTTTGAAAACTTAGCGTACAATTCTTCCTTCCTCAATACTTCTAACACCTTTCTCAAATGTTCACCGTGTTCTTGGTCATCCTTTGAGTAAATAAGTATGTCATCAATGAAAACAATGACAAACTTGTCAAGGTATGGTCCACACACTCGGTTCATAAGGTCCATGAACACAGCTGGTGCATTAGTTAAACCAAATGGCATGACCATAAACTCGTAATGACCGTAACGTGTTCTGAAAGCAGTCTTTGGAATATCATCTTCTTTCACCCACATTTGATGATACCCGGAACGTAAGTCAATCTTTGAATAAACAGACGAGCCTTGTAGTTGATCAAATAAGTCATCGATTCTCGGTAGTGGGTAGCGGTTCTTGATGGTAATTTTGTTCAACTCTCGGTAGTCGATACACAACCTGAATGTACCATCTTTCTTCTTGACAAATAAAACAGGAGCTCCCCACGGTGATGTGCTTGGTCGAATGAAACCACGCTCTAAAAGTTCTTGTAATTGGCTATGCAGTTCTTTCATCTCGCTGGGTGCGAGTCTGTAAGGAGCACGAGCTATTGGTGCAGCTCCTGGTACAAGATCTATTTGAAATTCAACGGATCGATGTGGGGGTAATCCCGGTAATTCTTTCGAAAATATATCGGGAAATTCTTTTGCAATGGGAACATCATTGATGCTCTTTTCTTCAGTTTGTACTTTCTCGACGTGTGCTAGAACAGCATAGCAACCTTTTCTTATTAGTTTTTGTGCCTTCAAATTACTAATAAGATGTAGCTTCGTGTTGCCCTTTTCTCCGTACACCATTAAGGGTTTTCCTTTTTCTCGTATAATGCGAATTGCATTTTTGTAACAAACGATCTCTGCTTTCACTTCTTTCAACCAGTCCATACCGATTATCACATCAAAACTCCCTAACTCTACTGGTATCAAATCAATCTTAAATGTTTCGCTAACCAGTTTAATTTCTCGATTCTGACATATATTATCTGCTGAAATTAATTTACCATTTGCTAATTCGAGTAAAAATTTACTATCCAAAGGCGTCAATGGACAACTTAATTTTGCACAAAAATCTCTACTCATATAGCTTCTATCCGCACCCGAATCAAATAAAACGTAAGCAGATTTATTGTCAATAAGAAACGTACCCGTAACAAGCTCCGGGTCTTCCTGTGCCTCTGCCGCATTAATATTGAAAACTCTTCCGCGGCCTTGTCCATTCGTGTTCTCCTGGTTCGGGCAATTTCTAATAATGTGGCCCGGTTTTCCACATTTATAACAAACTACATTGGCATAACTTGCTCCGACACTACTTGCTCCGCCATTACTCGTTCTGACACCATTTGTTCCTTTCGTTCTATTAACCCCTGGTCCGTAGACCTCACACTTCGCCGCACTATGACCATTTCTTTTACACTTGTTGCAAAATTTGGTGCAGAACCCCGAGTGATACTTTTCACACCTTTGGCATAGCTGCTTCTGATTGTTGTTGTTGTTGCGGTTATTATTGTTGTTGGGATGATTGTTGTAGTTGCTGCTGTTGTTGTCGTTGTTGTTGTTGTTGTTGTTGTTGTTGTTGGGCCGTTTGTTGTAGTTGCGATTGATGTTGCGATTGTTGGGATAATTGTTGCGATTATTGTTGTAATTGCTGTTGTTGTTGTATTGGTGATTCTTATCACCGTTTTCCTCCCACTTTCTTTTGACTTGCTTTACATTGGCCTCTTCAGTAGTTTGTTCTTTAATTCTTTCTTCAATCTGGTTCACTAGTTTGTGAGCCATTCTACATGCCTGTTGTATGGAGGCGGGCTCGTGTGAACTTATATCTTCTTGGATTCTTTCCGGTAATCCTTTCACAAACGCGTCGATCTTCTCTTCCTCATCTTCGAATGCTCCTGGACACAATAGGCACAATTCTGTGAATCGTCTTTCGTACGTGGTAATATCAAATCCTTGGGTTCGTAACCCTCTAAGTTCTATCTTGAGCTTATTGACCTCGGTTCTGGGACGGTACTTCTCGTTCATCAAGTGCTTGAATGCTGACCACGGTAGTGCATATGCATCGTCTTGTCCCACTTGCTCTAGATAGGTATTCCACCATGTTAACGCAGAACCTGTGAAGGTATGTGTAGCGTACTTCACTTTGTCCTCTTCAGTACACTTACTTATGGCAAACACCGATTCGACCTTCTCGGTCCACCGTTTCAATCCGATCGGTCCTTCGGTTCCATCAAATTCCAAAGGTTTGCAGGCAGTGAATTCTTTGTAGGTGCATCCTACACGATTTCCTGTACTACTAGATCCAAGGTTATTGTTGGTATGTAGCGCAGCCTGTACTGCGGCTATGTTTGAACCTAGAAAAGTACAGAATTCCTCTTCATTCATATTCACGGTGTGTCGAGTAGTCGGTGCCATTTCCTTCAAAATAGTCAAATGGAACAAGTTAATCATACAGAATATTAAGAGTAGTTAATAGTATTTCGTAGCATAATATGAAATCATTTATAAAAGCTTTTTCTTCATATTAGCGTTTTATAAGTTTAAATTCGGGTAGTACCTACCCGTTAAGTTCATACTTAGTAGCTAATATACAATTCAACTACTACAATTCTATATGAAAAACCGATTATAATAATATTTCGCGTTCAAACTTTTACACAATATTTTACAAACTTACAATACCGCTTATTTTACATATAGCATGAAATATAGCACACAATAAATTTGATACAAGATGGTTGTGAAGATAATTCTAGCTAGTACACAAGTCGTTCAGCAAAGGCAATAAAGACACGTAATTCATACGTCCAGAAACAAGTCATGCATTCTGGTTTTACTAGGATTACTTCCCATCCTTGGTCTTGTGGAACATAACCGTTATGGCCATTGATAAGACAGCGTGTTGTAACGTCGTCAAAGGGACGAGGGTTACGTAATGTCCAACAGTCCCGTAACAATCTAAAAACCTCATTTCTTACCCCAATTACCGACTCCGTCACTTGTGGGAACGTTTTGTTTAATAGTTGTAGCCCGATGTTCTTGTTCTCACTTTGGTGAGAAGCGAACATTACTAATCCGTAAGCATAACATGCTTCTTTATGTTGCATGTTAGCCGCTTTTTCTAAATCACGAAGTCCAATATTCGGATATATTGAGTCAAAATAATTTCTTAACCCATTGCGTAAAATAGCATTTGGGTTCCCCGCAATATATGAGTCAAAGTAAACACATCGTAACTTATGAATTTCCCAATGTGATATCCCCCATCTTTCGAACGAAAGCCTTTTATAAACCAAGGCATTCTTGGAACGTTCTTCGAATGTCTTACAAACTGATCTCGCCTTAAATAGTTGTGCCGAAGAATTCTGACCGACTCTAGACAAGATTTCATCAATCATGTCTCCGGGTAGGTCTCTTAAAATATTGGGTTGTCTATCCATTTTGTGTTTTTATACTATAAAATAGACAAGAGTTAGATTCATAAAAAAATACTTATTAATACAAGCAAGTTTTACATATATCATAAAGCATAAGCACACTATATTACATATTTTACACCACACGAATACAACTATCTTATTTCGACTCGCTTGTTTCTTCTTCTTCTTCAGTTTTGGTTAGTTTTGCCAAGTTTCTAGGGATATATGATGTTCCCCTAATACTAGCCGTCGTTTTCCACATTGGTTTAGAAAAACCTGGTGGTTTAGAGGTTCCCGGGTCATTGTTACAACTTAAGGACTTCGGGGGTTGACGATACATATAAAGTTCATCGGGGTTGGAATTAGATTTCTCTATTTTTATGCCCTTTCCCTTATTATTTTCTTTTGCCTTTTTAAATTCAGTTGGGGTAATTTCTATAACATCATCGGAATTCTCGTCAGAATCCGATTCATCGGAGAATTGGTAATCCTCCCAATATTTTGCTTCCTTGGCGGAAACACCATTGACCATAATTAACCTTGGTCGGTTGGTTGAGGATTTTCTTTTACTTAACCGTTTTATTATTTCCCCCACCGGTTCTATTTCTTCATCCGGTTCCGATTCTTCTTCCGGTTCCGATTCTTCTTCCGGTTCCGACTCTTCTTCTGGTTCCTCTTATGGAACTTGTGAATCAGTCCACGAATCATTCCAATTTACATTTGACTCTTCATTATTATTAGGTGAGTCAATGGGACTTGTTCTAGAGGTAGACATCTATCACATAATATCAAACGCGTTAAGAGATTAATATATCACATAATATTCACATGTTAAAAATATATAGTTTCCAACAAAATTTGTTAAGCAATCATTTTTCAAGTAAACACGGTCGAAGTCCAGACTCACTAATGCATCCTAACAAACTCGATAAGACACACTAATTCAAAATTCTGGTTCTCAAAGACCAACGCTCGGATACCAACTGAAATGTCCCGTTCTTATTGATTAAAAACGTTCCATATTAATTGATTTCGTTGCGAGGTTTTGACCTCTATATGAGACGTTTTTCAAAGACTGCATTCATTTTAAAAACAAACCATAACCTTTATTTCATCAATAGAGGTTTAAAAAGCTTTACGTAGATTATCAAATAATGATAATCTAAAATATCCTGTTTACACACGACCATTACATAATGGTTTACAATACAAATATGTTACAACAAAATAAGTTTCTTGAATGCAGTTTTTACACAATATCATACAAGCATGGACTCCAAATCTCGTCCTTATTTAAGTATGCGATAGCGGAAGCTCTTAATAATCACCTGAGAATAAACATGCTTAAAACGTCAACAAAAATGTTGGTGAGTTATAGGTTTAACCTATATATATCAAATCGTAACAATAGACCACAAGATTTCATATTTCAATACACATCCCATACATAGAGATAAAAATCATTCATATGGTGAACACCTGGTAACCGACATTAACAAGATGCATATATAAGAATATCCCCATCATTCCGGGACACCCTTCGGATATGATATAAATTTCGAAGTACTAAAGCATCCGGTACTTTGGATGGGGTTTGTTAAGCCCAATAGATCTATCTTTAGGATTCGCGTCAATTAGGGTGTCTGTTCCCTAATTCTTAGATTACCAGACTTAATAAAAAGGGGCATATTCGATTTCGATAATTCAACCATAGAATGTAGTTTCATGTACTTGTGTCTATTTTGTAAATCATTTATAAAACCTGCATGTATTCTCATCCCAAAAATATTAGATTTTAAAAGTGGGACTATAACTCACTTTCACAGATTTTTACTTCGTCGGGAAGTAAGACTTGGCCACTGGTTGATTCACGAACCTATAACAATATATACATATATATCAAAGTATGTTCAAAATATATTTACAACACTTTTAATATATTTTGATGTTTTAAGTTTATTAAGTCAGCTGTCCTCGTTAGTAACCTACAACTAGTTGTCCATAGTTAGATGCACAGAAATAAATCGATAAATATTATCTTGAATCAATCCACGACCCAGTGTATACGTATCTCAGTATTGATCACAATTCAAACTATATATATTTTGGAATCAACCTCAACCCTGTATAGCTAACTCCAACATTCACATATAGAGTGTCTATGGTTGTTCCGAAATATATATAGATGTGTCGACATGATAGGTAGAAACATTGTATACGTGTCTATGGTATCTCAAGATTACATAATATACAATACAAGTTGATTAAGTTATGGTTGGAATAGATTTGTTACCAATTTTCACGTAGCTAAAATGAGAAAAATTATCCAATCTTGTTTTACCCATAACTTCTTCATTTTAAATCCGTTTTGAGTGAATAAAATTGCTATGGTTTCATATTGAACTCTATTTTATGAATCTAAATAGAAAAAGTATAGGTTTATAGTCGGAAAAATAAGTTACAAGTCGTTTTTGTAAAGGTAGTCATTTCAGTCGAAAGAACGA
Organism: Rutidosis leptorrhynchoides; assembly: GCF_046630445.1. Lineage (NCBI taxonomy): Eukaryota > Viridiplantae > Streptophyta > Magnoliopsida > Asterales > Asteraceae > Rutidosis > Rutidosis leptorrhynchoides. The sequence goes on along the minus strand of NC_092336.1, from coordinate 404,504,996 downwards.
CGTCTAGATGACCATTTTAGAAAACATACTTCCACTTTGAGTTTAACCATAATTTTTGGATATAGTTTCATGTTCATAATAAAAATTATTTTCTCAGAATAACAACTTTTAAATCAAAGTTTATCATAGTTTTTAATTAACTAACCCAAAACAGCCCGCGGTGTTACTACGACGGCGTAAATCCGGTTTTACGGTGTTTTTCGTGTTTTCAGGTTTTAAATCATTAAGTTAGCATATCATATAGATATAGAACATGTGTTTAGTTGATTTTAAAAGTCAAGTTAGAAGGATTAACTTTTGTTTGCGAACAAGTTTAGAATTAACTAAACTATGTTCTTGTGATTACAAGTTTAAACCTTCGAATAAGATAGCTTTATATGTATGAATTGAATGATGTTATGAACATCATTACTACCTTAAGTTCCTTGGATAAACCTACTGGAAAAGAAAAAAATGGATCTAGCTTCAACGGATCCTTAGATGGCTCGAAGTTCTTGAAGCAGAATCATGACACGAAAACAAGTTCAAGTAAGATCATCACTTGAAATAAGATTGTTATAGTTATAGAAATTGAACCAAAGTTTGAATATGATTATTACCTTGTATTAGAATGATAACCTACTGTAAGAAACAAAGATTTCTTGAGGTTGGATGATCACCTTACAAGATTGGAAGTGAGCTAGCAAACTTGAAAGTATTCTTGATTTTATGTAACTAGAACTTGTAGAATATATGAAGAACACTTAGAACTTGAAAATAGAACTTGAGAGAGATCAATTAGATGAAGAAAATTGAAGAATGAAAGTGTTTTTAGGTGTTTTTGGTCGTTGGTGTATGGATTAGATATAAAGGATATGTAATTTTGTTTTCATGTAAATAAGTCATGAATGATTACTCATATTTTTGTAATTTTATGAGATATTTCATGCTAGTTGCCAAATGATGGTTCCCACATATGTTAGGTGACTCACATGGGCTGCTAAGAGCTGATCATTGGAGTGTATATACCAATAGTACATACATCTAAAAGCTGTGTATTGTACGAGTACGAATATGGGTGCATACGAGTAGAATTGTTGATGAAACTGAATGAGGATGTAATTGTAAGCATTTTTGTTAAGTAGAAGTATTTTGATAAGTGTATTGAAGTCTTTCAAAAGTGTATAAATACATATTAAAACACTACATGTATATACATTTTAACTGAGTCGTTAAGTCATCGTTAGTCGTTACATGTAAGTGTTGTTTTGAAACCTTTAGGTTAACGATCTTGTTAAATGTTGTTAACCCAATGTTTATAATATCAAATGAGATTTTAAATTATTATATTATCATGATATTATCATGTATGAATATCTCTTAATATGATATATATACATTAAATGTCTTTACAACGATAATCGTTACATATATGTCTCGTTTAAAAATCATTAAGTTAGTAGTCTTGTTTTTACATATGTAGTTCATTGTTAATATACTTAATGATATGTTTACTTATCATAGTGTCATGTTAACTATATATATATCCATATATATTTCATCATATAGTTTTTACAAGTTTTAACATTCGTGAATCACCGGTCAACTTGGGTGGTCAATTGTCTATATGAAACATATTTTAATTAATCAAGTCTTAACAAGTTTGATTGCTTAACATGTTAGAAACATTTATTCATGTAAATATCAATCTCAATTAATATATATAAACATGGAAAAGTTCGGGTCACTACAGTACCTACCCGTTAAATAAATTTCGTCCCGAAATTTTAAGCTGTTGAAGGTGTTGACGAATCTTCTGGAAATAGATGCGGGTATTTCTTCTTCATCTGATATTCATGCTCCCAGGTGAACTCGGGTCCTCTACGAGCATTTCATCGAACCTTAACAATTGGTATCTTGTTTTGCTTAAGTCTTTTAACCTCACGATCCATTATTTCGACGGGTTCTTTGATGAATTGAAGTTTTTCGTTGATTTGGATTTCATCTAACGGAATAGTGAGATCTTCTTTAGCAAAACATTTCTTCAAATTCAAGACGTGGAAAGTGTTATGTACAGCCGCGAGTTGTTGAGGTAACTCAAGTCGGTAAGCTACTGGTCCGACACGATCAATAATCTTGAATGGTCCAATATACCTTGGATTTAATTTCCCTCGTTTACCAAATCGAACAACGCCTTTCCAAGGTGCAACTTTAAGCATGACCATCTCTCCAATTTCAAATTCTATATCTTTTCTTTTAATGTCAGCGTAGCTCTTTTGTCGACTTTGGGCGGTTTTCAACCGTTGTTGAATTTGGATGATCTTCTCGGTAGTTTCTTGTACAATCTCCGGACCCGTAATCTGTCTATCCCCCACTTCACTCCAACAAATCAGAGACCTGCAATTTCTACCATAAAGTGCTTCAAACGGCGCCATCTCAATGCTTGAATGGTAGCTGTTGTTGTAGGAAAATTCTGCTAACGGTAGATGTCGATCCCAACTGTTTCCGAAATCAATAACACATGCTCGTAGCATGTCTTCAAGCGTTTGTATCGTCCTTTCGCTCTGTCCATCAGTTTGTGGATGATAGGCAGTACTCATGTCTAGACGAGTTCCTAATGCTTGCTGTAATGTCTGCCAGAATCTTGAAATAAATCTGCCATCCCTATCAGAGATAATAGAGATTGGTATTCCATGTCTGGAGACGACTTCCTTCAAATACAGTCGTGCTAACTTATCCATCTTGTCATCTTCTCTTATTGGCAGGAAATGTGCTGATTTGGTGAGACGATCAACTATTACCCAAATAGTATCAAAACCACTTGCAGTCCTTGGCAATTTAGTGATGAAATCCATGGTAATGTTTTCCCATTTCCATTCCGGGATTTTGGGTTGTTGAAGTAGACCTGATGGTTTCTGATGCTCAGCTTTGACCTTAGAACACGTCAAACATTCTCCTACGTATTTAGCAACATCGGCTTTCATACCCGGCCACCAAAAATGTTTCTTGAGATCCTTGTACATCTTCCCCGTTCCAGGATGTATTGAGTATCTGGTTTTATGAGCTTCTCTAAGTACCATTTCTCTCATATCTCCAAATTTTGGTACCCAAATTCTTTCAGCCCTATACCGGGTTCCGTCTTCCCGAATATTAAGATGCTTCTCCGATCCTTTGGGTATTTCATCCTTTAAATTTCCCTTTTTTAAAACTCCTTGTTGCGCCTCCTTTATTTGAGTAGTAAGGTTATTATGAATCATTATATGATAGATTTTACTCGAATGGGTTCTCTGTCCTTCCTGCTCAAGGCATCGGCTACCACATTTGCCTTCCCTGGGTGGTAACGAATCTCAAAGTCGTAATCATTCAATAATTCAATCCACCTACGCTGCCTCATATTCAGTTGTTTCTGATTAAATATGTGTTGAAGACTTTTGTGGTCGGTATATATAATACTTTTGACCTCATATAAGTAGTACCTCCAAGTCTTTAATGAAAAAACAACCGCGCCTAATTCCAAATCATGCGTCGTATAATTTTGTTCGTGAATCTTCAATTGTCTAGACGCATAAGCAATCACCTTCGTTCGTTGCATTAATACACAACCGAGACCTTGCTTTGATGCGTCACAATAAATCACAAAATCATCATTCCCTTCAGGCAATGACAATATAGGTGCCGTAGTTAGCTTTTTCTTCAATAACTGAAACGCTTTCTCTTGTTCATCATTCCATTCAAATTTCTTCCCTTAATGCGTTAATGCAGTCAAGGGTTTTGCTATTCTGGAAAAGTCTTGGATGAACCTTCTGTAGTAACCAGCTAGTCCTAAAAACTGGCGTATGTGTTTCGGAGTTTTCGGGGTTTCCCACTTTTCAACAGTTTCTATCTTTGCCGGATCCACCTTAATACCTTCTTTGTTCACTATGTGACCGAGGAATTGAACTTCTTCCAACCAAAATGCACACTTTGAAAACTTAGCGTACAATTCTTCCTTCCTCAATACTTCTAACACCTTTCTCAAATGTTCACCGTGTTCTTGGTCATCCTTTGAGTAAATAAGTATGTCATCAATGAAAACAATGACAAACTTGTCAAGGTATGGTCCACACACTCGGTTCATAAGGTCTATGAACATAGCTGGTGCATTAGTTAAACCAAATGGCATGACCATAAATTCGTAATGACCGTAACGTGTTCTGAAAGCAGTCTTTGGAATATCATCTTCTTTCACCCGCATTTGATGATACCCGGAACGTAAGTCAATCTTTGAATAAACAGACGAGCCTTATAGTTGATCAAATAAGTCATCGATTCTCGGTAGTGGGTAGCGGTTCTTGATGGTAATTTTGTTCAACTCTCAGTAGTCGATACACAACCTGAATGTACCATCTTTCTTCTTGACAAATAAAACAGGAGCTCCCCACGGTGATGTGCTTGGTCGAATGAAACCATGCTCTAAAAGTTCTTGTAATTGGCTTTGCAGTTCTTTCATCTCGCTGGGTGCGAGTCTGTAAGGAGCACGAGCTATTGGTGCAGCTCCTGGTACAAGATCTATTTGAAATTCAACGGATCGATGTGGGGGTAATCCCGGTAATTCTTTCGGAAATACATCGGGAAATTCTTTTGCAATGGGAACATCATTGATGCTCTTTTATTCAGTTTGTACTTTCTCGACGTGTGCTAGAACAGCATAGCAACCTTTTCTTATTAGTTTTTGTGCCTTCAAATTACTAATAAGATGTAGCTTCGTGTTGCCCTTTTCTCCGTACTCCATCAAGGGTTTTCCTTTTTCTCGTATAATGCAAATTGCATTTTTGTAACAAACGATCTCTGCTTTCACTTCTTTCAATCAGTCCATACTGATTATCACATCAAAACTCCCTAACTCTACTGGTATCAAATCAATCTTAAATGTTTCGCTAACCAGTTTAATTTCTCGATTCCGACATATATTATCTGCTGAAATTAATTTACCATTTGCTAATTCGAGTAAAAATTTACTATCCAAAGGCGTCAATGGACAACTTAATTTAGCACAAAAATCTCTACTCATATAGCTTCTATCCGCACCCGAATCAAATAAAAAGTAAGCAGATTTATTGTCAATAAGAAACGTACCCGTAACAAGCTCCGGGTCTTCATGTGCCTCTGCCGCATTAATATTGAAAACTCTTCCGCGGCCTTGTCCATTCGTGTTCTCCTGGTTCGGGCAATTTCTAATAATGTGGCCCGGTTTTCCACATTTATAACAAACTACATTGGCATAACTTGCTCCGACACTACTTGCTCCGCCATTACTCGTTCCGACACCATTTGTTCCTTTCGTTCTATTAACCCCTGGTCCGTAGACCTCACACTTCGCCGCACTATGACCATTTCTTTTACACTTGTTGCAAAATTTGGTGCAGAACCCCGAGTGATACTTTTCACACCTTTAGCATAGCTTCTTCTGATTGTTGTTGTTGTTGTTGCGGTTATTATTTTTGTTGGGATGATTGTTGTAGTTGATGTTGTTGTTGTTGTTGTTGTTGTTGTTGTTGTTGTTGTTGTTGTTGTTGTTGTTGTTGTTGTTGGGCCGTTTGTTGTAGTTGCGATTGATGTTGCGATTGTTGGGAGAATTGTTGCGATTATTGTTGTAATTGCTGTTGTTGTTGTATTGGTGATTCTTATCACCGTTTTCCTCCCACTTTCTTTTGACTTGCTTTACATTGGCCTCTTCAGTAGTCTGTTCTTTAATTCTTTCTTCAATCTGGTTCACTAGTTTGTGAGCCATTCTACATGCCTGTTGTATGGAGGCGGGCTCGTGTGAACTTATATCTTCTTGGATTCTTTCCGGTAATCCTTTCACAAACGCGTCGATCTTCTCTTCCTCATCTTCGAATGCACCCGGACACAATAGGCACAATTCTGTGAATCATCTTTCGTACGTGGTAATATCAAATCCTTGGGTTCGTAACCCTCTAAGTTCTGTCTTGAGCTTATTGACCTCGGTTCTAGGACGGTACTTCTCGTTCATCAAGTGCTTGAATGCTGACCACGGTAGTGCATATGCATCGTCTTGTCCCACTTGCTCTAGATAGGTATTCCACCATGTTAACGCAGAACCTGTGAAGGTATGCGTAGCGTGCTTCACTTTGTCCTCTTCAGTACACTTACTTATGGCAAACACCGATTCGACCTTCTCGGTCCACCGTTTCAATCCGATCGGTCCTTCGGTTCCATCAAATTCCAAAAGTTTGCAGGCAGTGAATTCTTTGTAGGTGCATCCTACACGATTTCCTGTACTGCTAGATCCAAGGTTATTGTTGGTATGTAGCGCAGCCTGTACTGCGGCTATGTTTGAAGCTAGAAAAGTACGGAATTCCTCTTCATTCATATTCACGGTGTGTCGAGTAGTCGGTGCCATTTCCTTTAAAATAGTCAAATGGAACAAGTTAATCATACAGAATATTAAGAGTAGTTAATAGTATTTCGTAGCATAATATGAACTCATTTATAAAAGCTTTTTCTTCATATTAGCGTTTTATAAGTTTAAATTCGGGTAGTACCTACCCGTTAAGTTCATACTTAGTAGCTAATATACAATTCAACTACTATAATTCTATATGAAAAACTGATTATAATAATATTTCGCGTTCATACTTTTACACAATATTTTACAAACATACAATACCGCTTATTTTACATATAGCATGAAATATAGCACACAATAAATTTGATACAAGATGGTTGTGAAGATAATTCTAGCTAGTACACAAGTCGTTCAGCAAAGGCAATAAAGACACGTAATTCATACGTCCAGAAACAAGTCATGCATTCTAGTTTTACTAGGATTACTTCCCATCCTTGGTCTTGTGGAACATAACCGTTATGGCCGTTGATAATACAGCGTGTTGTAACGTCGTCAAAGGGACGAGGGTTACGTTATGTCCAACAGTCCCGTAACAATCTAAAAACCTCATTTCTTACCCCAATTACCGACTCCGTCACTTGTGGGAACGTTTTGTTTAATAGTTGTAGCCCGATGTTCTTGTTCTCACTTTGGTGAGAAGCGAACATTACTAATCCGTAAGCATAACATGCTTCTTTATGTTGCATGTTAGCCGCTTTTTCTAAATCACGAAGTCCAATATTCGGATATATTGAGTCAAAATAATTTCTTAACCCATTGCGTAAAATAGCATTTGGGTTCCCCGCAATATATGCGTCAAAGTAAACACATCGTAACTTATGAATTTCTCAATGTGATATTCCCCATCTTTCGAACGAAAGCCTTTTATAAACCAAGGCATTCTTGGAACGTTCTTCGAATGTCTTACAAACTGATCTCGCCTTAAATAGTTGTGCCGAAGAATTCTGACCGACTCTAGACAAGATTTCATCAATCATGTCTCCGGGTAGGTCTCTTAAAATATTGGGTTGTCTATCCATTTTGTGTTTTTATACTGTAAAATAGACAAGAGTTAGATTCATAAAAAAATACTTATTAATACAAGCAATTTTTACATATATCATAAAGCATAAGCACACTATATTACATATTTTACACCACACGAATACAACTATCTTATTCCGACTCGCTTGTTTCTTCTTCTTCGGTTTTGGTTAGTTTTGCCAAGTTTCTAGGGATATATGATGTTCCCCTAATACTAGCCGTCGTTTTCCACATTGGTTTAGAAAAACCTGGTGGTTTAGAGGTTCCCGGGTCATTGTTACAACTTAAGGACTTCGGGGGTTGACGATACATATAAAGTTCATCGGGGTTGGAATTAGATTTCTCTATTTTTATGCCCTTTCCCTTATTATTTTCTTTTGCCTTTTTAAATTCAGTTGGGGTAATTTCTATAACATCATCGGAATTCTCGTCGGAATCCGATTCATCGGAGAATTGGTAATCCTCCCAATATTTTGCTTCCTTGGCGGAAACACCATTGACCATAATTAACCTTGGTCGGTTGGTTGAGGATTTTCTTTTACTTAACCGTTTTATTATTTCCCCCACCGGTTCTATTTCTTCATCCGGTTCCGATTCTTCTTCCGGTTCCGATTCTTCTTCCGGTTCCGACTCTTCTTCTGGTTCCTCTTCGGGAACTTGTGAATCAGTCCAGGAATCATTCCAATTTACATTTGACTCTTCATTATTATTAGGTGAGTCAATGGGACTTGTTCTAGAGGTAGACATCTATCACATAATATCAAACGCGTTAAGAGATTAATATATCACATAATATTCACATGTTAAAAATATATAGTTTCCAACAAAATTTGTTAAGCAATCATTTTTCAAGTAAACACAGTCGAAGTCCAGACTCACTAATGCATCCTAACAAACTCGATAAGACACACTAATGCAAAATTCTGGTTCTCTAAGACCAACGCTCGGATACCAACTGAAATGTCCCGTTCTTGTTGATTAAAAACGTTCCATATTAATTGATTTCGTTGCGAGGTTTTGACCTCTATATGAGACGTTTTTCAAAGACTGCATTCATTTTAAAAACAAACCATAACCTTTATTTCATCAATAAAGGTTTAAAAAGCTTTACGTAGATTATCAAATAATGATAATCTAAAATATCCTGTTTACACACGACCATTACATAATGGTTTACAATACAAATATGTTACAACAAAATAAGTTTCTTGAATGCAGTTTTTACACAATATCATACAAGCATGGACTCCAAATCTCGTCCTTATTTAAGTATGCGACAGCGGAAGCTCTTAATAATCACCTGAGAATAAACATGCTTAAAACGTCAACAAAAATGTTGGTGAGTTATAGGTTTAACCTATATATATCAAATCGTAACAATAGACCACAAGATTTCATATTTCAATACACATCCCATACATAGAGATAAAAATCATTCATATGGTGAACACCTGGTAACCGACATTAACAAGATGCATATATAAGAATATCCCCATCATTCCGGGACACCCTTCAGATATGATATAAATTTCGAAGTACTAAAGCATCCGGTACTTTGGATGGGATTTGTTAAGCCCAATAGATCTATCTTTAGGATTCGCGTCAATTAGGGTATCTGTTCCCTAATTCTTAGATTACCAGACTTAATAAAAAGGGGCATATTCGATTTCGATAATTCAACCATAGAATGTAGTTTCACGTACTTGTGTCTATTTTGTAAATCATTTATAAAACCTGCATGTATTCTCATCCCAAAAATATTAGATTTTAAAAGTGGGACTATAACTCACTTTCACAGATTTTTACTTCGTCGGGAAGTAAGACTTGGCCACTGGTTGATTCACGAACCTATAACAATATATACATATATATCAAAGTATGTTCAAAATATATTTACAACACTTTTAATATATTTTGATGTTTTATGTTTATTAAGTCAGCTGTCCTCGTTAGTAACCTACAACTAGTTGTCCATAGTTAGATGCACAGAAATAAATCGATAAATATTATCTTGAATCAATCCACGACCCAGTGTATACGTATCTCGGTATTGATCACAACTCAAACTATATATATTTTGGAATCAACCTCAACCCTGTATAGCTAACTCCAACATTCACATATAGAGTGTCTATGGTTGTTCCGAAATATATATAGATGTGTCGACATGATAGGTCGAAACATTGTATACGTGTCTATGGTATCTCAAGATTACATAATATACAATACAAGTTGATTAAGTTATGGTTGGAATAGATTTGTTACCAATTTTCACGTAGCTAAAATGAAAAAAATTATCCAATCTTGTTTTACCCATAACTTCTTCATTTTAAATCCGTTTTGAGTGAATCAAATTGCTATGGTTTCATATTGAACTCTATTTTATGAATCTAAATAGAAAAAGTATAGGTTTATAGTCGGAAAAATAAGTTACAAGTCGTTTTTGTAAAGGTAGTCATTTCAGTCGAAAGAACGACGTCTAGATGACCATTTTAGAAAACATACTTCCACTTTGAGTTTAACCATAATTTTTGGATATAGTTTCATGTTCATAATAAAAATCATTTTCTCAGAATAACAACTTTTAAATCAAAGTTTATCATAGTTTTTAATTAACTAACCCAAAACAGCCCGCGGTGTTACTACGACGGCGTAAATCCGGTTTTACGGTGTTTTTCGTGTTTTCAGGTTTTAAATCATTAAGTTAGCATATCATATAGATATAAAAAATGTGTTTAGTTGATTTTAAAAGTCAAGTTAGAAGGATTAACTTTTATTTGCGAACAAGTTTAGAATTAACTAAACTATGTTCTTGTGATTACAAGTTTAAACCTTCGAATAAGATAGCTTTATATGTATGAATCGAATGATGTTATGAACATCATTACTACCTTAAGTTCCTTGGATAAACCTACTGGAAAATAAAAAAATGGATCTAGCTTCAACGGATCCTTAGATGGCTCGAAGTTCTTGAAGCAGAATCATGACACGAAAACAAGTTCAAGTAAGATCATCACTTGAAATAAGATTGTTATAGTTATAGAAATTGAACCAAAGTTTGAATATGATTATTACCTTGTATTAGAATGATAACCTACTGTAAGAAACAAAGATTTCTTGAGGTTGGATGATCACCTTACAAGATTGGAAGTGAGCTAGCAAACTTGAAAGTATTCTTGATTTTATGTAACTAGAACTTGTAGAATATATGAAGAACACTTAGAACTTGAAGATAGAACTTGAGAGAGATCAATTAGATGAAGAAAATTGAAGAATGAAAGTGTTTTTAGGTGTTTTTGGTCGTTGGTGTATGGATTAGATATAAAGGATATGTAATTTTGTTTTCATGTAAATAAGTCATGAATGATTACTCATATTTTTGTAATTTTATGAGATATTTCATGCTAGTTGCCAAATGATGGTTCCCACATGTGTTAGGTGACTCACATGGGCTGCTAAGAGCTGATCATTGGAGTGTATATACCAATAGTACATACATCTAAAAGCTGTGTATTGTACGAGTACGAATACGGGTGCATACGAGTAGAATTGTTGATGAAACTGAACGAGGATGTAATTGTAAGCATTTTTGTTAAGTAGAAGTATTTTGATAAGTGTATTGAAGTCTTTCAAAGGTGTATAAATACATATTAAAACACTACATGTATATACATTTTAACTGAGTCGTTAAGTCATCGTTAGTCGTTACATGTAAGTGTTGTTTTGAAACCTTTAGGTTAACGATCTTGTTAAATGTTGTTAACCCAATGTTTATAATATCAAATGAGATTTTAAATTATTATATTATCATGATATTATCATGATATTATCATGTATGAATATCTCTTAATATGATATATATACATTAAATGTCTTTACAACGATAATCGTTACATATATGTCTCGTTTAAAAATCATTAAGTTAGTAGTCTTGTTTTTACATATGTAGTTCATTGTTAATATACTTAATGATATGTTTACTTATCATAGTGTCATGTTAACTATATATATATCCATATATATGTCATCATATAGTTTTTACAAGTTTTAACGTTCGTGAATCACCGGTCAACTTGAGTGGTCAATTGTCTATATGAAACATATTTTAATTAATCAAGTCTTAACAAGTTTGATTGCTTAACATGTTGGAAACATTTAATCATATAAATATCAATCTCAATTAATATATATAAACATGGAAAAGTTCGGGTCACTACAATTATCACATCAAAACTCCCTAACTCTACTGGTATCAAATCAATCTTAAACGTTTCCCTAACCAGTTTAATTTCTCGATTCCGACATATATTATCTGCTAAAATTAATTTACCGTTTGCTAATTCGAGTAAAAATTTATTATCCAAAGGCGTCAATGGACAACTTAATTTGGCACAAAAATCTCTACTCATATAGCTCCTATCCGCACCCGAATCAAATAAAACATAAGCAGATTTATTGTCAATGAGAAACATACCCGTAACAAGCTCCGGTTCTTCCTGCACTTCTACCGTATTAATATTGAAAACTCTTCCACAATACTGCCCATTATGTTTCTCTGGGTTCGGGCAATTACTCCTAATGTGGCCCGATTTTCCACATCCATAACAAACAAAGGCAGCATTACTTGTTCTGACATTATCTGTTCTTTTATTTCTATTATTTGTTGGGCCGTAGACCTCACACTTTCTCGCACCATGGCTAGTTCTTTTACACTTGGTGTAAAATGTCGTGCAGAACTCATTCGGGTGGTACTCTTCACACCTTTGGCATGACTTTTTCTGATTATTGTTGTTATAGGAATTGTTGTTGCGATTGTTATTGATGTTGCGACGATTGTTGTGGTGATTATTGTTGTTAGGATGGTTGTTGTAGTTGTTGTTGAAATGATTGTTGTTGTAATAATTGGTGCGATTGAAGTTGTAATTGTTGTGTTGATTGTTAAAATTGTGACCCTTGTCACTGGTTTCTTCCCACTTTCTTTTGATTTGTTTCGTGTTGGCTTCTTCGTTCGTCTGCTCTTTAATTCTTTCCTCAATCTGATTTATGAGTTTATGAGCCATTCGACTCGCCTTTTGTATGGAAGCGGGCTCGTGTGAACTTATATCTTCTTGGATCCTTTCTGGTAACCCTTTTACAAATGCGTCGATTTTCTCCTCTTCATCTTCAAACGCTCTCGGGCACAATAAGCACAACTCCGTGAATCGTCGTTTGTATGTGGTAATATCGAATCCTTGTGTTCGTAATCCCTTAAGCTCTACTTTTAGCTTGTTGACCTCGCTTCTGGGACGATACTGCTCAGTCATCAGATGTTTGAATGCTGACCACGGTAGTGCGTACGCAGCATCTTGTCCCACTTATTCTAGATAGGTATTCCAATATGTTAACGCAGTACCTGTGAAGGCATGCGTAGCGTACTTTACTTTGTCTTCTTCAGTACACTTACTTATGGCAAACATCGATTCAACCTTTTCGGTCCACCGTTTCAATCCAATTGGACCCTCGGTTCCATCGAATTCCAGAGGTTTACAGGCAATGAATTCTTTGTAGGAGCATCCTACACGATTTCTTGTGGCGTTATTTGTATTGCTAGATTCAGAGTTATTGTTGTTGTTTTGCATTGCAGCCTGTACTACGGCTATGTTTGCTGCAAGGGAAAACACGGAAGTCTTCCTAGCTCATGTTCAAATTCTGACGAGTCGTCGGTGCCATTTCCTTCAAAAATAGCCCAAAAGAATTAAGTTAATCATATAGAATATTAAGAGTAGTCAATAGTATTTCGTAGCATAATATGAACTCATTTATAAAAGCTTTTTCTTCATATTAGCGTTTTATAGTTTTAATTCGGGTAGTACCTACCCGTTAAGTTCATACTTAGTAGCTAATATACCATTCAACTACTACAATTCTATATGAAAAACTGATTATAATAATATTTCGCGTTCAAACTTTTATACAAAAATTTACAAACTTACAATACCGCTATTATACATATAGCATGAAATATAGCACACAATCACTTTGATACAAAATAGTTGTGACAACAATCCTAGTTAATACGCAAGTTGTTCAGCAAAGGCAATAACAACACATAATTCATAAGTCCATAAACAAGTCATGCATTCTGGTTTTACTAACACTACTTCCCATCCTTGGTCTTGTGGAAAATAACTGTTATGACCGTTGGCTAGGCAGCATGTTGTAACGTCGTCAAAAGGATGAGGGTTTCGCAATCCCCAACAGCCCCGTAATAATCTAAAAACCTTGTTTCTCACCCCAACTACTGAATCCGTCACTTGTGGGAATATTTTATTTAACAGTCGTAATCCGATGTTCTTTTTCTCACTTTGATGAGAAGCGAACATCACTAACCCGTAAGCATAACATGCTTCTTTATTTTGCATGTTAGAAGCTCTTTCTAACTCACGAAGTCCTAGGTTGAGATATGTTGAGTCAAAATAGGTTCTCAACCCGTAGCGAAAAATTGCATTTGGGTTCCCCGCATTTAACGCTTTAAAGAAAACATGGCGTAACTTATGGTCCCCCCAATGTGATATACCCCATTTTTCAAATGAAAGCCTTTTATAAAATAAGGCATGCCTGGAACATTCATTAAATGTTCTACACACTAATTTCGCCGTAAATAATTGTGCCGACGAATTCTGACCGACTTTAGACAAGATTTCATCAATCATGTCCCCGGATAGGTCTTCTAAAATTTTTGGTTGTCTATCCTTAACATCCATTTTTGTTTTTATACTGTAAAAATAGACGAGAGTTAGATTCGTAAAAGATAATTATCAAATAATACAAGCAATTTTTACATACAACAAGAAAAATACAAGCATACTTATTTTACATATTTTATACCTTATGATTACAACTCTTTATTCCGACTCACTAGTTTCTTCTTATTCGGACCTGTTTCGTTTTGCTAATTTTCTAGGGATATATGATGTTCCTCTAATACAAGCTGTTGTTTTCACAAATGGTTTAGAAAAACCTGGTGGCTTAGAGGTTCCCGGGTTATTGTTACAACTCAAGAAATACGGGTGTTGACGATACATATAAAGTTCATCGGGGTTGGAATCAGGTTTCTCTATTTTGATGCCCTTTCCCTTATTATTTTCTTTTGCTTTTTCAAATTGGGTCGAGGTAATTTCTATAACATCATCGAAATCCTCATCGGGATCCGATTCATCGGAAAATTGGTAATCTTCCCAATATTTTGCTTCCTCGGCAGAAACACCATTGACCATTATTAACTTTGGTCCATTGGTTGAGGATTTTCTTTTATTTATCTGTTTTTCTGTGGTTCCTAATATTTCCTCCTCCAGAACCTCTTCTTCCGGTTCCTCTTCTTCCGGTTCCTCCTCTTCCGGTTCCTCCTCTTCCGGTTCCTCTTCTGGAATTTGTGAATCTTCCCAAAATATATTCGACTCTTCATTATTATTAGGTGAGTCGATGGGATTTGTACTAGAGGTAGACATCTATCACACAATATCAAACACATTAAGAGATTAATATATCACATAATATTTACATGTTAATAATTTATAGTTTCCAACAAAAAGTGTTAAGCAATCGTTTTTAAAGAAAACACGGTCGAAGTCCAGACTCACTAATGCATCCTAACAAACTCGGTTAGACACACACTAATGCAATTTCTGGTTCTCTAAGACCAACGCTCTGATACCAACTAAAATGTCCCGTTCATATTGATTATAAACGTTCCATATTAATTGATTTCGTCGCGAGGTTTTAACCTCTATATGAGACGTTTTTCAAAGACTGCATTCATTTTTAAAACAACCATAACCTTTATTTTATCGATAAAGGTTTAAAAAGTATTACGTAGATTATCAAATAATGATAATCTAAAATATACCGTTTATACACGAATATTACATAATAGTTTACAATAAGAATATATTACATCAAAATAAGTTTCTTGAATGCAGTTTTTACACAATATCATACAAGCATGTACTCCAAATCTTGTCCTTATTTTAGTATGCAACAGCGGAAGCTCTTAATAATCACCTAAGAATAAACATGCTTAAAACGTCAACAAAAATGTTGGTGAGTTATAGGTTTAACCTATACATTATAAAATCATAATAATAGTGAAAGGACTCGTTCATATACATTATAAGCGATTCACAATAGTTGATTACATCGCGAGGTAATTGACCTCTATATGATACGTTTTACAAAAATTGCATTCGTTTTTAAAAGACAAACTTTCTTTACATCTAAAATTGACGGCATGAATACCATTTCATATTACATCCAACTATAATTGACTTAATATTAATCTTGATGAACTCAATGACTCGAATGCAACGTCTTTGAAAGTATGTCATGAATGACTCCAAGTAATATCCTTAAAATGAGCTAATGCACAGCGGAAGATTTCTTTAATACCTGAGAATAAACATGCTTTAAAGTGTCAACCAAAAGGTTGGTGAGTTCATTAGTTTATCATAATCAATCATTTCCGTAATAGTAATAGACCACAGGATTTCATATACATAAACGTTTTATTAAAAATATTCTAAGTGGTTGAGCACTTGGTAACCATACTTAACATTTAATCAACGTCACATATTCCCTTTATTATGAAATCTCACTACACTGTACCAAGTGTAGTCACTGAAATGAAGTACTGAGCAACCGTTGAATACTGGTCGTCCAGTCCGGTTGGGGTTGTCAGGCCCGATAGATCTATCAACAGGATTCGCGTTTACAATACCGCATGTAAATGATAGTTACCAAGCTATTAGGGAAAAATATGCAAAGTGGTACAACTCAAAGTAGAATATGTTTTTAGTACTTGTGTCCATTTCGTAAAACAGTTATAAAACAGTGCATGTATTCTCAGCCCAAAAATATACATAAAAAGGGAGTAATGAAACTCACAATACTGTATTTCATAGCAATTATGTATATGATGACACTAAACAAGTGCAGGGTTTATCTCGGATTCACGAACCTATATTAAGTATATATATTTATATGTTGGTCAATATCTGTCTAACAATTTAGGTCAAGTCGTAGTGTATCACAATCCTAATGCTCGAGACCAACATGCAAAAGTCAACAAAAGTCAACTTGACCCAAAATGATTTCCAAAATCTATACATGTTTATTATATAACTTATATATAGTCTTTTATATATTTAAATATATTTATCAGATCTTATTATACTAAATAATACAAGACATTTATTAATAAATAAAAATTTATATTTAAATTCATATATGATTAAAATATACTTTTATATATCTCAAGTAATAAAATTTATAAAATTCACTTAATATCATAAAAATATAGTGGTATGTATTATTAATGTAATTATATTACGTGTGGTAAAAATATCTTTGTACGCATATTTATTTGATAAAATAATATTGATAATAATAATAATGATAAAAATAATAAAATGATAGTTTCAATGAAAATATTAATTGTTAGTAATAAAGATAATTTTAGTAATAACATCAACTGATAACAATTATAATAATCGTTTTAATAATAATATTAAAATTAATAATAATTCAGTTGACCATATCTTTTAATCCGTTCATCGAACCCACACGATTTCTAAATGAAAAGTTATTAATTTTTCTTTAGCTTTTCAACGACATGCATATCATATACCTTATCTCAGTAGCATATGTATCAAATTCGTGATTTATCATAAACTATTTAACGACGAAACTAAGCATACAAACATGCATTATCATATATACTCGAGCACTAGTCAGGGATACACTATTAATATATAAAAGATAAGATATGAATGCTCACGTATCAATATTGTGATTCAATATTGCAGGAAAGTACGTAGACGCAACAAAAATGATAAACGTTAGGTTGACCTCACGAGCAATACCTTCGAACAATACCATAACCTCCATAGCTATAACCCATAATTTCCTTAGCTCTATCCCGTTTGAAAACTTATTTTGAAATCGTCTAAATATAACTCCGTCGTAGTATTTTATGTATAATAATAATATCTTGAAATAATACTAAGTAAATATATATATATATATATGTAATTCGATTGAGAGAGTTTAGAGAAATATATTTTCAATTTTCTATGAAATAATGAAACCTATTGAATTCTATTTATAATAGATTTTTGAATTATTAAAGTGAATTATTAAAGTTAAAGTAAAGTAAAAGTAAAGTAAAGGTAAAGTTAAAGTATAGTAAAAGTATAAAACTATGTACGTATAATACGCGTATAAATATATTTAATATTAATTTAAATCGTTATATCATAAAACATTTTAGAAAAATAGAATTATATATATTCATAATAGGTTTCAAGTTTTTAAATTACAGTCTGTTGGTGAAGCATGGGATAAAGTCCAAAGGTTTAATAAACGTATGAAATCATCTTAATGAAAAATGTCGAGTTACTTAACTTGTCGATATCCAACATCTAAGTTATTTACATTCCACGTTCTTACTTATAGATCACTTTACCATTTTACGAATATTGTCAAAAAGAATAGATTTCTTAAATCACAGTGGACCTCATAACATTGGCCCGTAATCATATCATAATGTATCTGATAATTCAATCATTTGATATTATCTCTTAATTCTGTCGATAAATATATTGAAACAAATGCGTTCACGTAAAGTATCATATATCTAATACTTTGTTAATGTTTTCAGTTAATATTATATGTTATATATACATATATATACACATAATTGTTCGTGAATCGTCGAACACGGTCAAAGGTTAATTGATTACATGAATGTAGTTCCAAACTTTTTGAGATTCAACATTACAAATTCTGCTTATCGTGTCGGAAACTTATAAAGGTTAGGTTTAAATTTGGTCGGAAATTTCCGGGTCGTCACAGTACCTACCCGTTAAAGAAATTTCGTCCCGAAATTTGATCGAGGTCGTCATGGCTAACCATAAAAATGTTTTCATGACGGATATGTGTTGATAGATAGGATTTTATTACCATAGATTAATATTGATAAAATGATCCGATTACTCGAAGTGTATGAGTGAATCTATCACAAAATAGTGGAATGAGGAAAATAAGTTTCGTCATAATTTTTGACGTAGTCATGGTTGAATTCCGGAATTCAAGGGATTCAAAAAAAAAAATCTTGGAAATCTATAAGATCTGTTTCTTCGAGACTTAAGGAAATTAGGATCTCTTTAATTAAATGCGATGATCTGTCCCGATTACTACGTCTGATATTTCCCTTATATGTTTACCTTTTCTATTCCATTGGTTTTACCACTTCTATACTCAATTCCAATTTCAAAAGATTGCGAAAATGCTTAATCCAGTTCTAATCCTTGTCCTTATCCTTACTATTGCAACAATCCTTCTCCTTTTTCAACTTCCACCGGAGGAATCTGTTTTCTTCTACTTCGCCCTTGGGGTTATAGTGTTTTTAATTCTCCCGTGTCTTTATGTTGCGATAAACATTGATATACACAGTTTGTAATTTATGTGTTGTTATTGGACTTTATATTCTCCCTTACATTTCGGAGTTTCATACTTTTGTTGTCTCTTCCCGACTTTAAGTCAAGAGAATAATGGTCCAGAATTAGTAGGTATGAAGTTTTGGATGAACATAGTTAATATTCTAAGAAGGAAATCGTAATGGTACGATCTTGATTTGGCAAATTACCAGAATATCCAGAAAGATAGAACTATCAAGAAGATATGTTCTTAATATGTTTGGAGATTTGGTAGAATGTAAGAGTCGTGTAAATGGCACATGATGACGGTATGTTATGTGAATCATCACGTTCCATTAGAAACTCAGCATGAATTACTGTAATATAATCACGTTGATCAAGTGTCATTATATTATACTAACTCATGCTTCAGTTCCCAACACTACTTCAAAACATTCATATTTGAATTTTTTTTCAGAATTTAGAAACCAACACAGTTTCTTTTATGTTGCAGATATTATGGAGAGATAAATGATCTCAGATAAGAATAGTTGTGAAAATATCTCCAGAAATATGGAGAATATGTATAATGAGAGATACGAAGATATCTTATAATATTTAAGATAAGATGATGATGAAGAATAAGGTCCGCAAAGGTTTAGAGTCAGGAGCAAGGTATTCGTTAATGACTTCGTCAGAAACAGAATCATCAAGATTCTTTAAATACAGATTTTGGTCCTTGTATTTGTCCTTGGCCTCCTTCACGGTCTGCTCAATCCATTGTTCAGTACCAACTCTTCTCTTTTTTTGGGCTTTACCAACTCATTATTCTTTGTCATCAAACTTTTGACTGTTAAAGTCGTTTACAGTTTCTGTTGCTTCATTAGCATTTCGAGAACTAATTCACAGTTTGAGATGTTTTTCAGAAACTTCACATTCGAAGTGTGTAAGTTTAGGAGATAGACGTTATATGTATATATAACTATTGAAGTAGAAACGCTGCGAGATTTCAAAATACTGATTGCTGATTTTCAGTAATTGGTATGGCAATTCTTGTTGCAAGATACGGATGAGTAAGAGATGGAGTTTCAATGAATAAGTATAGTAACTTTTCAGAGAGGTTTAAGTCGAAGGTTAATGAAGTTGTTGATAAGTTTACTGCTAATGTGGTGAGATATGAAAGGTTCCCCAGTAACGATGGTGAAAGGGCAGCGTATCTATCGAAGTTATAATAAAATTAGTTTTACTGAAAAGTCGAAGTTGACTTATTGGAGCTGTGACAAAACTGGCTACTTTGAAAAGAATCGTAACGTTGTTTTTGCTAATAAATTCTAAAGAATTCAACGCTGGTACGTGTTAAACTATGACTTTGAGTTCGAGAGTTTTTCAGGTACAAGACTTCGGGTAATGTGTGATTGGATCATCATCTCAATTGTTCCTTATTTGAAGTGTCTTCCGAAATTTCGAAGCGTTTTAAATGCAGCTTGTCATTGTCAATATCCAAAGGATAAATTCGTCATAAATCTCGATTGATTCTCGTATCCTTTTGAGTGTTACAATTAAAAGTGATGTTCTATCACAGTTTTGAAGTGAAAGTATAGCTTTGAAAAAATGTAAGGATCTAAGAGTGATGGTTTTGCTTATATCTCGAGTTGCATTCTGAGATTTCAAAAATCAGAATAGGTGATTGAATTTGAATGAGTATGGTTGTTTTGATTTCTTATAAAAGAAGGTATACTGTTGTGAAAATAGGGAGTATAGTTGATGATTTACTGAATTAGAATCGAAGAATGTAATATATTAATTGTGCATTTATATATCTCTCGGGTATTACCTACCCGTTAAAAAAAAATGTCACAAATAATATTTTGAACAAGAATTTTTCATTACAGTCTTTATGAAAATATATGTATGTATATTTTCTTCAGATGTAATACAGATTTAATGAGTTAATATCATATTAAGCTCATTTGATTTTCGGCTTGGATTAGTAAAGAATAATCTCTAAAACATTAGAGATTACATAATCTTCGTGGAGTATTTAGCTAATGTAATCAATACTTCAATATTTATTCTTATAGATATTTCCTTAGTGAATTATGCTGATGCTCATAGAACTCTTGCTAACTTCACAAGATACAAATGTTGTTTTCCAGTAAGTTTCGAGTACATTGAAGATGAAAGTGTAAAATCAAACATGTTATTGAATGATACACTTGGTTTATTATGAAACCGAATTCATTTAATTGAATCAAAGATTGTAGTTACAATGGTTAGGTTTTTAACGAAGGATGTACGTCATAGCATATTAGTAATATGAATTTAACTGTGTAGTATCTACCCTTTTTCAATTCATATTCAATAGCTTAGTATGAAAGATTTTTATAGTTTCAGCATTCATATATATAAAATATATATATAATTTCTTCAGAAGAATGAGTTAATACTTCATAACTCGTTGATACAAAATACTCGTTGTTGATCAATGATGACGTCCACGGCAATTCTTGAACTGACGGAACTTGTGATGTTATAGGTGCTGCTAGTGCTGATGATGCTGACCGTACTGACGGTGATGGTGGTGCTGACGATATTATTGATGCTGATGATACAGCCGGTAACTGCTGGTGATGCTGCTGAAGCTTGTAGTATTGAGGCTTGCGATGTGGATGTTACTGGCGGTATTGGTTATGCTGCTGGTGCTGCTGATGGTGTTTGTAATCCTTGCACCATCTGTTCCAAAGCCACTACTCGGGCGCGAAGTTCGTTAATTTCTGCTAGTACACCGGGATGATTGGCGGTTGGAACTAGCGGATGAATAAGATTCGCAATATGGGATAGTATATAATCATGACGAGATATTCTAGCAATGAGTGAGAAAATGGTGTCTCGAACAGGTTCGCCGGTAAGTGCTTCAGGTTCATCGCCAAGAGGGCAATGTGGTGGATGGAAGGGATCACCTTCTACTTGTCTCCAATGGTTTAGTTGACTACGAACCCATCCCCAATTCATCTAAAATAGATGATGGGAAATTGGTTGATCCATTCCGGTGATGCTACTTTTGGAGCTCAGGTAGATATCCATATCGGAATAGCTGTCGGAATCTGAGGAATTCGAACTGGTTGAGGGATCCATCTCGTAGGATCAGGGAAAGAATTTTTGGTATGAAATAGACTGTAGAATTTAGATTTAGTATTCTTCAATTACATAATTTGCATATGTATATATAATACCAAAATTCCGTAAATTACGGAGAATCTTTGAAAAGATGTCAGTCAAAGTTCACAGTAATAGATGTGCTAAGATAAGAATCCGTCTATACCCTATTATGCAATAAATGCAGGAAAACACGTCTAGACTTAAGATGATAATCAGGTAATTTCCTAAGGATGATAAGTAGATGATTTCCGACTAGAATTGATAAGCAAACTTTTTGACATGCAGACACGGTCGAAGTCCAGACTCACTAATGCATCTTAACAACTATCAGTTAGACACACTAATGCAAGACCTGGTTCACTAAGACCACCTCTCTGATACCATTGGCCCGTAATCATATCATAATGTATCTGATAATTCAATCATTTGATATTATCTCTTAATTCTGTCGATAAATATATTGAAACAAATACGTTTACGTAAAATATCATATATCTAATACTTTATTAATGTTTTCAGTTAATATTATATGTTATATATACATATCTATATACACATAATTGTTCATGGATCGTTAAACACGGTCAAAGGGTAATTGATTACATGAATGTAGTTCCAAACTTTTTGAGATTCAACATTACAAATTCTGCTTATCGTGTCGGAAACTTATAAAGGTTAGGTTTAAATTTGGTCGGAAATTTCCGAGTCGTCACAGTACCTACCCGTTAAAGAAATTTCGTCCCGAAATTTGATCGAGGTCGTCATGGCTAACCATAAAAATGTTTTCATGACGGATATGTGTTGATAGATAGGATTTTATTACCATAGAGTAATATTGATAAAATGATCCGATTACTCGAAGTGTATGAGTGAATCTATCACAAAATAGTGGAATGATGAAAATAAGTTTCGTCATAATTTTTGACGTAGTCATGGTTGAATTCCGGAATTCAAGGGATTCAAAAAAAAAATAATCTTGGAAATCTATAAGATCTATTTCTTCGAGATTTAAGGAAATTTGGATCTCTTTAATTAAATGCGATGATCTGTCCCGATTACTACGTCTGATATTTCCCTTATATATTTACCTTTTCCATTCCATTAATTTTTACCACTTCTATACTCAATTCCAATTTCAAAAGATTGCGAAAATGCTTAATCCAGTTCTAATCCTTGTCCTTATCCTTACTATTGCAACAATCATTCTCCTTTTTCAACTTCCACCGGAGGAATCTGTTTTCTTCTACTTCGCCCTTGGGGTTATAGTGTTTATAATTCTCCCGTGTCTTTATGGTGCGATAAACATTGATATACACAGTTTGTAAATTATGTGTTGTTATTGGACTTTATATTCTCCCTTACATTTCGGAGTTTCATACTTTTGTTGTCTCTTCCCGGCTTTAAGTCAAGCGAATAATGGTCCAGAATTAGTAGGTATGAAGTTTTGGATGAACATAGTTAATATTCTAAGAAGGAAATCGTAATGGTACAATCTTGATTTGGCAAATTACCAGAATATCCAGAAAGATAGAACTATCAAGAAGATATGTTCTTAATATGTTTGGAGATTTGATAGAATGTAAGAGTCGTGTAAATGGCACATGATGACGGTATGTTATGTGAATCATCACGTTCCATTAGAAACTCAGCATGAATTACTGTAATATAATCACGTTGATCAAGTGTCATTATATTATAGTAACTCATGCTTCAATTCCCAACACTACTTCAAAACATTCATATTTGAATTTTTTTTCAAAATTTAGAAACCAACATAGTTTCTTTTATGTTGCAGATATTATGGAGAGATAAATGATCTCAGATAAGAATAGTTGTGAAAATATCTCCAGAAATATGGAGAATATGTATAATGAGAGATACGAAGATATCTTATAATATTTAAGATAAGATGATGATGAAGAATAAGGTCCGCAAAGGTTTAGAGTCAGGAGCAAGGTATTCGTTAATGACTTCGTCAGAAACAGAATCATCAAGATTCTTTAAATACAGACTTTGGTCCTTGTATTTGTCCTTGGCCTCCTTCACGGTCTGCTCAATCCATTGTTCAATACCAAGTCTTCTCTTTTTCTGGGCTTTACCAACTCATTATTCTTTGTCATCAAACTTTTGACTGTTAAAGTCATTTACAGTTTCTGCTGCTTCATTAGCATTTCGAGAACTAATTCACAATTTGAGATGTTTTTCAGAAACTTCACATTCGAAGTGTGTAAGTTTAGGAGATAGACGTTATATGTATATATAACTATTGAAGTAGAAACGCTGCGAGATTTCAAAATACTAATTGCTGATTTTCAGTAATTGGTATGGCAATTCTTGTTGCAAGATACGGATGAGTAAGAGATGGAGTTTCAATGAATAAGTATAGTAAATTTTCAGAGAGGTTTAAGTCAAAGGTTAATGAAGTTGTTGATAAGTTTACTGCTAATGTGGTGAGATATGAAAGGTTCCCCAGTAACGATGGTGAAAGGGCAGCGTATCTATCGAAGTTATAATAAAATTAGTTTTACTGAAAAGTCAAAGTTGACTTGTTGGAGCTGTGACAAAACTGGCTACTTTGAAAAGAATCGTAACGTTGTTTTTGCTAATAAATTCTAAAGAATTCAATGCTGGTACGTGTTAATCTATGACTTTGGGTTCGAGAGTTTTTTAGGTACAAGACTTCGGGTAATGTGTGATTGGATCATCATCTCGATTGTTCCTTATTTGAAGTGTCTTCCAAAATTTCGAAGCGTTTTAAATGCAGCTTGTCATTGTCAATATCCAAAGGATAAATTCGTCATAAATCTCGATTGATTCTCGTATCCTTTTGAGTGTTACAATTAAAAGTGATGTTCTATCACAGTTTTGAAGTCAAAGTATAGCTTTGAAAAAATGTAAGGATCTAAGAGTGATGGTTTTGCTTATATCTCGACTTGCATTCTGAGATTTCAAAAATCAGAATAGGTGATTGAATTTGAATGAGTATGGTTGTTTTAATTTCTTATAAAAGAAGGTATACTGTTGTGAAAATAGGGAGTATAGTTGATGATTTACTGAATTAGAATCGAAGAATGTAACATATTAATTGTGCATTTATATATCTCTCGGGTATTACCTACCCGTTAAAAAAAATGTCACAAATAATATTTTGAACAAGAATTTTTCATTACAGTCTTTATGAAAATATATGTATGTATATTTTCTTCAGATGTAATACAGATTTAATGAGTTAATATCATATTAAGCTCATTTGATTTTCGGCTTGGATTAGTAAAGAATAATCTCTAAAACATTAGAGATTACATAATCTTCGCGGAGTATTTCGCTAATGTAATCAATACTTCAATATTTATTCTTATAGATATTTCCTTAGTGAATTATGCTGATGCTCATAGAACTCTTGCTAACTTCACAAGATACAAATGTTGTTTTCCAGTAAGTTTCGAGTACATTGAAGATGAAAGTGTAAAATCAAACATATTATTGAATGATACACTTGGTTTATTATGAAACCGAATTCATTTAATCGAATCAAAGATTGTAGTTATGATGGTTAGGTTGTTAACGAAGGATGTACATCATAGCATATTAGTAATATGAATTTAACTGTGTAGTATCTACCCTTTTTCAATTCATATTCAATAGCTTAGTATGAAAGATTTTTATAGTTTCAGCATTGATATATATAAAATATATATATAATTTCTTCAGAAGAATGAGTTAATACTTCATAACTCGTTGATACAAAATACTCGTTGTTGATCAATGATGACGTCCACGGCGATTCTTGAACTGACGGAACTTGTGATGTTATAGGTGCTGCTAGTGCTGATGATGCTGACCGTACTGACGGTGATGGTGGTGCTGACGATATTGTTGATGCTGATGATACTGCCGGTAACTGCTGGTGATGCTACTGAAGCTTGTAGTATTGAGGCTTGCGATGTGGATGTTACTGGCGGTATTGGTTATGCTGCTGGTGCTGCTGATGTTGTTTGTAATCCTTGCACCATCTGTTCCAAAGCCACTACTCGGGCGCGAAGTTAATTAATTTCTGCTAGTACACCGGGATGATTGGCGGTTGGAACTAGCGGATGAATAAGATTCGCAATATGGGATAGTATATAATCATGACGAGATACTCTAGCAATGAGTGAGAAAATGGTGTCTCAAACAGGTTCGCCGGTAAGTGCTTCAGGTTCATCGCTAAGAGGGCAATGTGGTGGATGGAAGGGATCACCTTCTTCTTGTCGTCAATGGTTGAGTTGACTACGAACCCATCCCCAATTCATCTAAAATAGATAATGGGAAATTGGTTGATCCATTCCGGTGATGCTACTTTCGGAGCTCAGGTAGATATCCATATCGGAATAGCTGTCGGAATCTGAGGAATTCGAACTGGTTGAGGGATCCATCTCGTAGGATCAGGGAAAGAATTTTTGGTATGAAATAGACTGTAGAATTTAGATTTGGTATTCTTCAATTACATAATTTGCATATGTATATATAATACCAAAATTCCGTAAATTACGGAGAATCTTTGAAAAGATGTCAGTCAAAGTTCACAGTAATAGATGTGCTAAGATAAGAATCCGTCTATACACTATTATGCAATAAATGCAGGAAAACACGTCTAGACTTAAGATGATAAGCAGGTAATTTCCTAAGGATGATAAGTAGATGATTTCCGACTAGAATTGATAAGCAAACTTTTTGACATGCAGACACGGTCGAAGTCCAGACTCACTAATGCATCTTAACAACTATCAGTTAGACACACTAATGCAAGACCTGGTTCGCTAAGACCACCTCTCTGATACCAACTGAAAGGACCCGTTCATATACATTATAAACGATTCACAATAGTTGATTACATCACGAGGTATTTGACCTCTATATGATACGTTTTACAAAAATTGCATTCGTTTTTAAAAGACAAACTTTCTTTACATCTAAAATTGACGGCATGCATACCATTTCATATTACATCCAACTATAATTGACTTAATATTAATCTTGATGAACTCAACGACTCGAATGCAACGTCTTTCAAAGTATGTCATGAATGACTCCAAGTAATATCCTTAAAATGAGCTAATGCAAAGCGGAAGATTTATTTAATACCTGAGAATAAACATGCTTTAAAGTGTCAACCAAAAGGTTGGTGAGTTCATTAGTTTATCATAATCAATCATTTCCGTAATAGTAATAGACCACAAGATTTCATATACATAAACGTTTTAATAAAAATATTCTAAGTGGTTGAGCACTTGGTAACCATACTTAACATTTAATCAACGTTGCATATTCCCTTTATTATGAAATTTCACTACACTGTTCCAAGTGTAGTCACTGAAACGAAGTACTGTGTAACCGTTGAATACTGGTTGTCCAGTCCGGTTGGGGTTGTCAGGCCCGATAGATCTATCAACGGGATTCGCGTTTACAATACCGCATGTAAATGGTAGTTACCAAGCTATTAGGGAAAAATATGCAAAGTGGTACAACTCAACGTAGAATATGATTTTAGTACTTGTGTCCATTTCGTAAAACAGTTATAAAACAGTGCATGTATTCTCAGCCCAAAAATATATATAAAAAGGGAGTAATGAAACTCACAATACTGTATTTCGTAGCAATTATGTATATGACGGCACTGAACAAGTGCAGGGTTTGTCTCGGATTCACGAACCTATATTAAGTATATATATTTATATGTTGGTCAATATCTGTCTAACAATTTAGGTCAAGTCGTAGTGTATCACAATCCTAATGCTCGAGACCGACATGCAAAAGTCAACAAAAGTCAACTTGACCCAAAATGACTTCCAAAATCTATACATATTTATTATATAACTTATATATAGTCGTTTTATATATTTAAATATATTTATCAGATCTTATTATACTAAATAATACAAGTCATTTATTAATAAATAAAAATTTATATTTAAATTCATATATGATTAAAATATACTTTTATATATCTCAAGTAATAAAATTTATAAAATTCACTTAATATCATAAAAATATAGTGGTATGTATTATTAATGTAATTATATTACGTGTGGTAAAAATATCTTTGTACGCATATTTATTTGATAAAATAATATTGATAATAATAATAATGATAAAAATAATAAAATGATAGTTTCAATGAAAATATTAATTGTTAGTAATAAAGATAATTTTAGTAATAACATCAACTGATAACAATTATAATAATCGTTTTAATAATAATATTAAAATTAATAATAATTCAGTTGACCATATCTTTTAATCCGTTCATCGAACCCACACGATTTCTAAATGAAAAGTTATTAATTTTTATTTAGCTTTTCAATGACATGCATATCATATACCTTATCTCAGTAGCATATGTATCAAATTCGTGATTTATCATAAACTATTTAACGACGAAACTAAGCATACAAACATGCATAATCATATATACTCGAGCACTAGTCAGGGATACACTATTAATATATAAAAGATAAGATATGAATGCTCACGTATCAATATTATGATTCAATATTGCAGGAAAGTACGTAGACGCAACGAAAATGATAAACGTTAGGTTGACCTCACGAGCAATACCCTCGAACAATACCCATAACCTCCATAGCTATAACCCATAATTTCCTTAGCTCTATCCCGTTTGAAAACTTATTTTGAAATCGTCTGAATATAACTCCGTCGTAGTATTATATGTGTACTAATAATATCTTGAAATAATACTAAGTAAATATATATATGTAATTCGATTGAGAGAGTTTAGAGAAATATATTTTCAAGTTTCTATGAAATAATAAAACCTATTGAATTCTATTTATAATAGATTTTGGAATTATTAAAGTGAATTATAAAAGTTAAAGTAAAGTAAAAGTAAAGTAAAAGTAAAGTAAAGGTAAAGTTAAAGTATAGTAAAGGTATAAAACTATGTACGTATAATACGCGTATAAATATATTTAATATTAATTTAAATCGTTATATCATAAAACATTTTAGAAAAGTAGAATTATATATATTCATAATAGTTTTCAAGTTTTTAAATTACAGTCTGTTGGTGAAGCATGGGATAAAGTCCAAAGGATTAATAAACGTATGAAATCGTCTTAATGAAAAATGTCGAGTTACTTAACTTGTCGATATCCAACATCTAAGTTATTTACACTCCACGTTCTTACTTATAGATCACTTTACCATTTTCCGAATATTGTCAAAAAGAATAGATTTCTTAAATCACAGTAGTCCTCATAACATTGGCCCGTAATCATATCATAATGTATCTGATAATTCAATCATTTGATATTATCTCTTAATTCTGTCGATACATATATCGAACAAATACGTTCACGTAAAGTATCATATATCTAATACTTTGTTAATGTTTTTAGTTAATATTATATATTATATATACATATCTATATACACATAATTGTTCGTGAATCGTCGAACACGGTCAAAGGGTAATTGATTACATGAATGTAGTTCCAAACTTTTTGAGATTCAACATTACAAATTCTGCTTATCGTGTCGGAAATATATAAAGGTTAGGTTTAAATTTGGTCAGAAATTTCCGGGTCGTCACAAATAGACCACAAGATTTAATTTTTATAACACATCTCATATCAGGCATTTCGCAAACTGCATAGAGACAAAAATCATTCATATGGTGAACACCTGGTAACCGACATTAACAAGATGCATATAGAATATCCCCATCATTCCGGGACACCCATCGGACATGATAAACTCAAAGTACTAAAGCATTCCAAATTCCAGAATGTGGATTGTTAGTTCCCGTAGATCTACCTTTAGGATTCGCGTCAATTAGGGGCCAGTTCCCTAATTCTTAGGCTACCAAGCTAAAAGGGGCATATTCGGTTTAATAATTTACCCATAGAATGTAGTTTCGATTACTTGTGTCTATTTCATAAAACATTTATAAAACTACATGTATTCTCATCCCAAAAATATTAGATTTTAAAAGTGGGACTATAACTCACTTTCACAGATTTTTACTTCGTCGGGAAGTAAGATGTGGCCACTGGTCGATTCACGAACCTATAACAAATATGTACATATATATCAAAGTATGTTCAAAATATATTTACAACATTTTTATTATGTTTTAATGATTTGAGTTTGTTAAGTCAGCAGTCCTCGTTAGTAACCTACAACTAGTTGTCCACAGTTAGATGTACAGAAATAAAGCAATATATATTATCTCGAATCAATCCAGGACCCAATGTATACAAGTCTCAGACTCGATCACA
Organism: Rutidosis leptorrhynchoides; assembly: GCF_046630445.1. Taxonomy (NCBI): domain Eukaryota; kingdom Viridiplantae; phylum Streptophyta; class Magnoliopsida; order Asterales; family Asteraceae; genus Rutidosis; species Rutidosis leptorrhynchoides. The sequence continues at coordinate 404,474,697 of NC_092336.1, read as the reverse complement.
ACTCAAAGTATATATATTATTTTGGAATCAACCTCAACCCTGTATAGCTAACTCAAACATTACTGCATATAGAGTGTCTATGGTTGTTCCGAAATATATATATAGATGGGTCGATATGATATGTCAAAACATTGTATACGTGTCTATGGTATCCCGAGATTTCATAATATGTATAATACAATATAAATTAGTTAGGATATGCTTAGTCTAGATTTGTTACAAAATTTTCGTAGCTAAAACTATCAAATTTATCCAATTTTGTTTTACCCGTCATTTCTTCGTTTCAAATTCGTTTTGAGTGATTCAAGTTGCTATGGTTTTATATTGAACTTAAGTTTATGAATCTAAACAGAAAAATTATAAGTTTATAGTCGAAAATACAGGTTACAAGTCAATATTATAAGAGGGAGTCATTTCAGTCGAAAGAACGACATCTTGATGACCATTTTGAAAATCATACTTCCACTTTGAGTTTAACCATAATTTTTGGATATAGTTTCATGTTCATAAGAAAAATAATTTTCCCAGAAGAACAACTTTTAAATCAAAGTTTATCATAGTTTTTAATTAACTAACCCAAAACAGCCCGCGGTGTTACTGCGACGGCGTATGTCCGGTTTTACGGTGTTCTTTGTGTTTCCAGGTTTTAAATCATTAAGTTAACATATCATATAGATATAGAAAATGTGTTTAGTTGATTTTAAAAGTCAAGTTAGAGGGATTAACTTTGTTTTGCGAACAAGTTTAGAATTAACTAAACTATGTTCTAATGATTACAAGTTTAAATTTTCGAATAAGATGGTTTTATATGTATGAATCGAATGATGTTATGAATATCATTACTACCTTAATTTTAGTAGGTAAACCTACTGGAAATGAGAAAAATAGATCTAGCTTCAAAGGATCCTTGGATGGCTTGAAAGTTCTTGACGCAGAATCATGACACGAAAACAAGTTCAAGTAAGATTTCCACTCGAAATAAGATTGTTATAGTTATAGAAATTGAATCAAAGTTTGAATATGAATATTACCTTGAATAAGAAAGATAACCTACTGTAATTAACAAAGGTTTCTTAATCTTGGATGATTACTTAGAATGGATTTGAAAGCTTGGAAGTAAACTAGTAATCTTGAAAGTGTTATTGAAGTGTTCTTGAGTAGTTGTTTTGTAGGTTGATCAAAGGTTGGATTTATGAGCTAGATTGATGTAGATTTTATTGAATATGATGAAGAACACTTAGAACATCATCATAGAACAAGATAGAGATCAAATGAGTGAAAGAAAATTGAAAAATGCAAGTGTGTGTGAGGATGAAGAAAACGTGAATGAGGGGTGTCCATATATGCAAGTTGTAATTTGATTTTTAGTGTAATAATTCATGCTAGTTGCTAAATGATGGTTCCACATGTTTATTGACTAAATTAGGGCTGCTAAGAACAGATTTTTATTGGTATAGATCAATAGTAAATACATCAAAAAGCTGTACAATACGAGTACATCTACTGTACGTATACGAGTAGAATTGTTGATGAAAGTGAATGAGAATGTAATTGTAAGCATTTTTGTTAAGTTGAAATACTTTGATATGTGTCATGAAGTCTTTCAAAAGTGTACTAATACATCTTAATATACTACATGAATATACATTTTAACTGAGTCGTTAAGTCATCGTTAGTCGTTACATGTATGTGTTGTTTTGAAACCTTTAGGTTAACGATCTTGTTAAATGTAATTAATTCATTGTTATTATACTTAAATGAGATGTTAAATTGTTATGTTAATATGATAACATGGTGTATGAATATATCTTAACATCATATATATATATATATATATATATATATATATATATATATATATATATATATATATATATATATATATATATATATATATATATATATATATATATATATTTCGAAATCCTTAAGTTAGTAGTCTCATCTTACTTGTATAGTTCATTGTTAATAGGCTCAATGATATACTTAATTATCATTTTATCATGTTAAATATAGTATATCAATATCTTATTACAATACATATGTATTTAGTAAGACGTTATTATAACGATAATCGTTATGTATATCATTTCGAGCTTCATAATTCAATATTCTCATTTTATGTATATCACACATTGTTAATATACTTAGTGAGATTCTTACATAACATAATCTCATGTTAACCATATATATGTCCATATATATAACATCATGTCGTTTTTACAAGTTTTAACGTTCGTGAATCGCCGGTCAACTTGGGTGGTCAATTGTCTACATGAAACTCATAACAAATAATCAAGTCTTAACAAGTTTGATTGCTTAACATGTTGAAAACATTTGATCATGTTAATATTAGATATCATTTAATATATATAATTATGGAAAATTTGGAGTCACTACATTATGACTCCATGCACATAGCTTGTATCACATATAAGCAAACAGCGGAAGACTTCTAGGAACCTGAGAATAAACATGCTTAAAAGTGTCAACACAAAGGTTGGTGAGTTCATAGTTTTAATGGTGCGCATAATCTGTATATAAAGGTGGATCACAAGATTTCAGCTGTTTAATCTTGAAACGTTTATCAAAATATTCCACAAGATTGAGCACCTGGTAACTAAGCTTTAACGTTATAATAAGTACCCCTGTTTTAACATACATGCAACCAACATGTACAATACACGCAATCCAACGTGTACTAAACTCAAATAGCATACGTCTGTTTTATAGTTCAGGCTAGGGTTTCTATATCTGGAACAAACGGGGATGTCAAGCCCTATAGATCCATATACAACTACTCGCGCCCACCAGTTCTTATAACTGGCAGTTACTAAAGCTAAGGGATTTTCAGTTCAAACTCAGTGTAGAATTTAGTATGTACTTGTGTGATAATGCTAAAAACGAACATATATTTCATAGCATTATTCCTTAAGAAAGACAAGCTTTTAGTTGCAATTGTTCTATTTACAAGTGATATTCGTTTAAATAATAAAAGGTGAAGACAAAAGACAGATTCGACGAATTGAAGACGCAAACGACCAAAAAGCTCAAAAGTACAAAATACAATCAAAGAGGTTCCAATTATTGATAAGAAACGTTTCGAAATTACAAGAGTACAAGATTCAAAACGCAAAGTACAAGATATTAAATTGTACGCAAGGACGTTCGAAAATCCGGAACCGGGACCAGAGTCAACTCTCAACGCTCGACGCAACGGACTAAAAATTACAAGTCAACTATGCACATAAATATAATATAATATTTAAATAATTCTTATAATTATTTATATATTATATAAATATTTAAAACCGCCGGTAAACAAAGAGCCAAACTCGTGTGAGCTGTAAAAGCAAACTCCGTGACTCGTGGAGTTTGAAGGCAAAAAATACCGCGAGTCGCGGAGGCCCAAATTCTGAAAGTCCCTATAAAGCCAACCGAATTCTGATCATTTTTCACACTCTTAATCTATCTCTCTTTCAATATATACGTAAAAATATATATATAATTTATATTTTAATTTTAATTTTAATTTTAAATCCTAATAATAAGGGTATGTTAGCGAATGTTGTAAGGGTGTAAGTCGAAATTCTGTCCGTGTAACGCTACGCTATTTTTAATCATTGTAAGTTATGTTCAACCTTTTTAATTTAATGTCTCGTAGCTAAGTTATTATTATGCTTATTTAATCCGAAGTAATCATGATGTTGGGCTAATTACTAAAATTGGGTAATTGGGCTTTGTACCATAATTGGGGTTTGGACAAAAGAACGACACTTGTGAAAATTAGACTATGGGCTATTAATGGGTTTTATATTAACTAAACAATACCTTGTTAATTTAATATACAAACTTATAATTCGACGTATTTATATATAACCACATACGCTTGACTGGGTACGGTGGGCGGGATATCTATAAATACCAATAATTATTCATTTTACCGGACACGGAACTGGATTAATAGTTAATAGACTTGTTGAAACAGGGGTGAATTACATTCAAGGGTAATTGGTGTAATTGTTAACAAAGTAGTAAAACCTTGGTTTACACGCAGTCGATAACCTGGTGTATTCATTAAACAAGGTATTAAAACCTTGTTACAATTCGAATCCCCAATTAGTTGGAATATTTGACTTCGGGAATAAGAATAATTTGACGAAGGCTTTCGCTCTTTATATTTATGACTGATGGACTATTATGGACAAATCCGTATGGACATATTAAATAATCCAGGACAAAGGACAATTAACCCATGGGCATAAAACTAAAATCAACACGTCAAACATCATGATTACGGAAGTTTAAATAAGCATAATTCTTTTATTTCATATTTAAATTCCTTTATTTTATATTTAATTGCACTTCTAATTATCGCATTTTATTTATTGTTATTGTATTTAATTGCACTTTTAATTATCGTACTTTTTAATTATCGCAAGTTTATTTTATCGCACTTTTATTATTCGCAATTTCATTATTGTTATTTACTTTACGCTTTAATTTAAGTCTTGTATTTATATTTATTATTTTACATTTGGTTTTAACTGCGACTAAAGTTTTAAAATCGACAAACCGGTCATTAAACGGTAAAAACCCCCCTTTATAATAATAATATTACTTATATATATATTTGTATTTTTATAAAAGTAAACTAATATAGCGTTAAGCTTTGTTTAAAAAGATTCCCTGTGGAACGAACCGGACTTACTAAAAACTACACTACTGTACAATTAGGTACACTGCCTATAAGTGTTGTAGCAAGGTTTAAGTATATCCATTCTCTAAATAAATAAATATCTTGTGTAAAATTGTATCGTATTTAATAGTTTTTCCTGCAAAAATATAAGCTATTTTATATACTACTCTGCTAAAACATCAAGTATTTTTGGCGCCGCTGCCGGGGAAATCGCTTAAAAGCCGGAAGCGCAACGCTAATATAAAAAAAAAAGATTTTTAGTTTACTTTTATTAAAATTCGTTTTTATAAAAATACGTTTTAAATATTCGAAAATATAAAAAGAAAAACAAAAATATAAGTATTTTTAAGATTTTGTTAAATATTTAAGTTTTATAAAGTTTCTTTAGTTTGTAAAAATATAAGTTTTATTTAATTTATTTTATAAAAATATTTTATAAATATAAAACCGAAAAAATATATATATATATATATATATATATATAAATCTAGCTTTAAGATTTTTATTTATAAAATTATAAAGTAGTTCCATTTTTATTCTAGTTTTTAAAATATAAGTTTTTATTATATATAAATTTTAGATTATAAAACAGAAAAATATAAAACAGAAAATAAAAAAACAAAAAAAAACGCGTCGAATATTAAATAACCTGTCAGTTGAATTCTGTAACCCCGCGAGTCGCGGGGTTTGATGCTTTGAATACCGCAAGTCGCGGAGCCGTCTGACACGGGCCACACAGAACCCTAATCTGCATTAAATACGGAGTATAATTAATTATTATTAATTAATTTGTAATTAGGGTTAAATATTTAATTAATTTAGTATTTAATTTAAGTTTTAATTAATTTATGTATTTAGTTTAATTAGTTTAATTAATTTGTAAAATTAATAGTTTTAATAAATAAATAATATAAAAATAATATTTTTATAAAAAATTGTATTTTTTACAACTTTTTGTATATTTTTATATTTTATCCCTTTTTAATCGTTTTAGCGTAATATTTGTATTTTTCGCTCATATTTAGTTTTAAACTTAGTTTTTGCTATAGTTATTTTTACTTCTAGATTTTTAGGCTTTGCCATAGAATTCCTTAAGTGCTTTTTCTTTAGACTAAGATTTAGGTACTCTAGAATTTTGCGACGCCTTTTTAAGTTTTAGTTTCTTTTTAAGTTATTTCCATTTGGGATTTAGTTTTTCCTGTAAGCTTTAATATTTTTAGACGACTTTTTCCTATGTATCAATTATCATTCCAATTAGTAATCTCAATTTGTGATTATAATTTTAAGTTAGTTGTAGTAATAAGGTTAGGTTAGTCAAGTATTTTTAAGTTTTATAAGTTTCTTTTATTTTTCCGTCGCCTTTTATCTTTCTTTCTTATTTTTCTTATTCGATCTTTTTCGACGAACTCTTTTTTCTTTCTTATTTCTCGCTATTCTAGTTTTAGGACATAGATTTTTATTCTACTTCTTATCTAAATTTCTTAAAATTACGAAAATTTATTTTAAGCGGTTAAATTGATAGACATCAAAATTTTTTGGTTCGTAGTAATAGTTGGATTTGTACGTGGACCGGGTTATTGGAGCCAAACAGTCCTCAATTATATTGAGACCAAACGAATCCTGCCCCTCTGCTGCATCTTTTGGCTATTCAAAACGTGGGCAAAATCAGAAAAGTCTATTGATTGGATAACTTATTATAATTTTTCTTTCCTTTTAAAAACTAATAGGATATTCAGTGAATGCACCGAGCAAGACGTTCACCACCTTTTGTACATTCACCACCTGTAACTAGATCAAGAAATTTAGAAAATATTACTGCCGTTGATTTTTCTTTAGAATCGTCATCCAGTCGACCAAGTACTTCAGTTCAAATTTCCGATAATCCATTTTTTGAACCCGACCTCACAATTAAGAATCCGGAGAATATTCAGGAACGATTCGTAGATCCTGAACCACTAAACTTTCCTCCGGAACTACCAATCATTCAAACAGAGATTGTTGAGGAACGAACCATTAAATCAGAATCCTCTAGTGATTCCGATTCAACAAATTCAATTATGGAGAATCTGGAACCTTTAAGTATGGAAGACCGAATGAGAGCTAAACGCACTGGCCAAGGTCACGCAATTACTCATCCAGACATTAATGCGCCAGATTATGAAATCAAAGGACAAATTCTACACATGGTGACTAATCAATGCCAATTTAGTGGTGCGCCGAAGGAAGATCCAAATGAACATCTACGTACCTTTAATAGGATCTGCACACTATTTAAAATCCGAGAAGTGGAGGATGAACAGATATATCTCATGTTATTTCCCCGGACTTTAAAGGGAGAAGCCAAAGATTGGTTGGAATCGTTACCTGAAGGGGCGATTGATACATGGGATGTTTTAGTTGAAAAATTTCTTAAACAATTCTTTCCTGCATCTAAAGCCGTAAGACTTCAAGCAGAAATTGTTACGTTTACACAGAAGCCAAATGAAACTCTATATGAGGCATGGACAAGATATGGAAAGTTGATAAGAGGATGTCCGCAACATGGTTTAGACACCTGTCAAATAGTACAAATATTCTACCAAGGATGCGACATCACTACAAGAAAAGACATAGATATAGCAGCTAGTGGTTCTATTATGAAGAAAACCGAAACTGATGCTTACAAAATTATTGATAACACTGCTTCCCACTCACATGAGTGGCACCAAGAAAAAGATATCGTTAGATCATCTAAAGCAGCTAGAGCCGATTCTAGCCATGACTTAGATTCCATTTCCGCAAAGATAGATGCTGTCGAGAGACGAATGGAAAAGATGACTAAAGATATTCACTCAATACGAATTAGTTGTGAGCAGTGTGGAGGACCACATTTGACAAAAGATTGTCTCAGTATTGAATTAACAATGGAACAAAGAGAGAATATTTCATACATAAACCAAAGGCCTGGAAATAATTATCAGAATAATTATCAACCGCCAAGACCGATTTACAATCAAAATCAGAATTATAACAGAAATATTCCATACAACAACCAACAAGGTCCTAGCAATCAACAAGTATCCAATAATACTTACAATCAGCAAAGACCTAATTTTCAAAACAAACCACCACAACAAACCGATGATAAAAATCCGAATTTAGAAGATATGATGACGAAGCTAGTTGAAACTCAAACGCATTTTTTCACATCTCAGAAACAAACTAATGAACAAAATGCTCAAGCATTTAGAAATCAACAAGCTTCTATTCAAAATCTGGAACAAGAAGTAAGTAACCTAGCAAGGTTAATAGGTGAAAGAAAACCGGGAAGTCTACCTAGTGATACAAATGCTAACCCCCGGAATGAAACAGCTAAAGCCATTACCACAAGAAGTGGTACAACACTTAAACCACCTGAAATACCTGTAACTTCTGATGAAGCTATTCCTACTCCACAAGAACCACAACCTGATCAAGATAAGGAAAAAGAACCGGTAGTTGAAAAGGTTAATGAAGATAACACAGTTAAGGTTAAACCTTATGTTAAACCATACCAACCACCACTTCCTTACCCGAGTAAAATGAAGAAAGAGAAACTTGAAGCCGAGCAATCCAAATTCTTGGATATGTTTAAACAGATAAATGTAAAGCTTCCTTTCATTGATGTGATTTCAGGAATGCCTAGATATGCTAAATTCTTGAAAGATCTGATCACGAATAGAAAGAAAATGGAAGAACTCTCGGCTGTTACTATGAATGCTAATTGTTCAGCAGTGCTGTTGAATAAGATACCAGAAAAATTATCTGATCCAGGAAGTTTCACAATTCCATGTTTTCTGGGTAGTCTTAGTTCAATAGAAGCATTAGCAGATTTAGGTGCTAGTATAAATCTAATGCCATATTCACTATACGCTAAACTAGACCTTGGAGAATTGAAACCAACCAGAATAAGCATACAACTAGCCGATAGATCAATAAAATATCCTAGAGGGATAATGGAGAACATGCTAGTTAAAGTTGGTACTTTAGTATTTCCAGTAGATTTTGTTGTTCTGGACATGGAAGAAGATTCTCAAGTTCCTCTCATATTAGGAAGACCATTCTTAAACACGGCTAAAGCAATGATAGATGTGTTCGGTAAGAAACTGACCCTAAGTATAGAGGATGAGAGTGTTACCTTTTCAGTTGATAGAGCAATGCAACAACTGCAATCTGCAGATGATACATGTTATTATATTCAAACTATAGATGCACATGCAGAATTGTTAGAAGAATTTTCAGAATTACAAGGAACGGGAGAATGTTCTTTAGGAGAAGGTAATGAACCAATTGATGAAGCTGAAATGTTAGCTACACTTATAGCTAATGGATATGAACCAACAACAGAAGAAATTCAAATGCTAAAAGAAGAAGACAGATATCGATACAAATCATCGATAGAAGAACCTCCGAAATTAGAGTTAAAGCCACTTCCAAACCATTTGGAATACGCTTATTTACATGGTGAATCTGAATTACCTGTAATAATATCGTCTTCTCTTACTGAAAATGAGAAATCACAACTCATTTCTGTGTTGAAAGCTCATAAACCAGCCATTGCATGGAAGATTCATGATATTAAAGGAATAAGTCCTTCGTATTGCACACATAAAATCCTTATGGAAGAAGGTCATAAAACGTATGTGCAACGCCAACGAAGACTAAATCCTAATATGCAAGATGTAGTTAAGAAAGAGATTATTAAACTGCTAGATGCAGGTCTAATTTATCTAATCTCTGATAGTCCATGGGTAAGCCCAGTTCAATGCGTGCCTAAGAAGGGTGGCATGACTGTCATTACAAATGAGAAAAATGAGCTTATTCCTACTAGGACTGTAACAGGATGGCGTGTATGTATTGATTATAGAAAATTAAATGACGCCACCAGAAAAGATCACTTTCCCTTACCTTTCATAGATCAAATGTTGGAAAGATTAGCCTGGAATAGTTACTATTGTTTTCTAGATGGATTTTCCAGATATTTTCAAATTCCAATAGCACCCGAGGGCCAAGAGAAAACCACATTCACGTGCCCTTATGGTACTTTTGCTTACAAACGCATGCCATTTGGACTTTGAAACGCCCCTGCAACCTTTCAAAGGTATATGATGGCGATTTTTCATGACATAATAGAAGAATGCATGGAAGTTTTCATGGATGACTTTTCAGTCTTCGGTGATACATTTGAATCATGTCTAGTTAATCTGGAACGAATGCTTATTAGATGTGAACAATCAAATCTAGTACTTAATTGGGAGAAATGCCATTTCATGGTTAAAGAAGGCATCGTTCTTGGTCATAAAATTTCAAAAGAAGGAATTGAAGTGGATAGAGCTAAAGTAGATGTAATTGCTAAACTTCCACATCCCACCAATGTTAGAGGAGTTAGGAGTTTTCTAGGGCATGCCGGTGTTTACCGACGTTTCATAAAAGATTTTTCTAAAATTGCCACTCCTATGAATAAACTCCTAGAAAAGGATGCTCCATTCATCTTTTCAGATGAGTGTATCAAATCTTTTAATATTCTTAAAGAGAAACTCACTAATGCGCCGATCATGATAACACCAAATTGGAATCTACCATTTGAACTAATGTGCGATGCAAGTGATTTTGCAATGGGAGCCGTTTTAGGACAAAGGATTGAAAAACGTTTTCAACCTATATATTATGCTAGTAAGACGTTACAAGGAGCACCAACGAACTATACAACTACTGAAAAAGAACTCCTTGCTATTGTCTTTGCTTTTGACAAATTTCGATCATATCTCGTTCTAGCAAAAACGGTGGTTTATACCGACCATTCTGCTCTTAGATACCTATTTTCAAAACAAGATGCTAAACCAAGATTAATCCGTTGGATCTTACTCTTACAAGAGTTTGATATTGAAATCCGAGATAAAAGAGGAGCAGAAAATCTCGCCGCTGATCATCTTTTTCGTCTTGAAAATCCCGAATTAGAAGTTCTAAATGAATCGGCCATACAAGACAACTTTCCTGATGAATATCTATTGAAGATAGATTATAAAGAAATTCCATGGTTTGCAGACTATGCAAACTACTTAGTATGTGGATTCCTTGAAAAAGGATTATCGTACCAAAGACGAAAGAAATTCTTCAGTGATATAAAACACTATTTTTGGGAAGATCCACATCTGTTTAAAAGTTGTCCCGATGGAATAATACGCCGATGTGTATTTGGAGATGAAGCTAGTAAAATATTAAACCATTGTCACACAGGACCAACAGGAGGGCATTATGGGCCTCAACTAACAGCAAGAAAAGTTTATGATGCTGGATTCTATTGGCCTACAATTTACAAAGACGCACACCTTCTTTGCAAATCCTGTGATGCATGTCAAAGGGCCGGAAAAATAAGTCAACGTGATGAAATGCCACAAAATGTCATTCAAGTATGTGAAGTATTTGACATTTGGGGTATTGACTTTATGGGTCCATTTCCAAAATCTCATAATAATCTATATATACTCGTAGCCATTGATTATGTATCTAAATGGGCGGAAGCACAAGCTCTCCCAACTAACGATGCACGAGTTGTAGTCAACTTTTTAAAATGTCTTTTTGCAAGGTTTGGAACACCGAAAGCTTTAATAAGTGATCGGGGTACTCATTTCTGTAATAATCAACTTGAGAAAGTTCTTAAAAGATATGAAGTAACTCATAAAATCTCCACCGCATATCATCTACAAACAAGTGGACAAGTTGAAAATACCAACCGAGCTTTAAAACGTATTCTAGAGAAAACCGTAGGATCAAATCCAAAAGAATGGTCCATTAAATTGGAGGATGCACTCTGGGCTTTTAGAACAGCCTACAAAACTCCAATTGGAACCACACCTTTTAGACTTGTTTATGGAAAAGCATGTCATCTTCCAGTAGAAATTGAACACAAAGCATTTTGGGCTTTGAAGACATGTAATCTTGAATTACATGAAGCCGGACGTCTACGATTAAGTCAACTAAACGAATTAGAAGAATTAAGACATGAAGCATACGAAAATTCGTTAATCTATAAGGAAAGAACGAAGAAATGGCATGATAAAAGAATCAGAAGTTCAAAAGAATTTAAAGAAGGAGACAGAGTTCTTCTTTTCAATTCACGATTCAAGCTATTTCCTGGAAAATTGAAATCAAGGTGGTCTGGACCATTCATAGTCAAAAGAGTTTTCCCGTACGGAACGATAGAATTAATAAATTCAAATGGGATTGAATTTAAAGTTAATGGTCACAGAGTTAAACACTACATACATAGTCCGATGGAAGTCGACAACGAAGTTAATCACAATTTCGATACCACAGCTGACTAAGTGTGGGGAGAATCAAGGGGTTTATGTATTTCTGTTAGAGTTAGATTGTCTGTTTTCGTGTAGTTCTCGAAAATGGAACCCGAATGGTCTTTCCCTAGCAGACCCTAAAGAACTAGTCTTCTCCCCCCATTCTGAATTTTTAATTTTTTTAGATTTTTACAAAATGAAGACTGCCTGTGAACTAAACCATGGTCTAATGCTACACGCTTTGATCACTAAACGTAATAATGACACACTTCCGAGTGAAATAGTATCAGTAATCAGAGAAAGAATGGACGGAGTTAGAAAAGAATCGAGATGCGAAGATAATAAGTTACAATTTGGTAAAGGAAAATCAAAATCTGCAGCGAAAAGAAGAGCACGACACCTAGAAAGATGTCACAAATGCGGAAAATGGTCACATGGAGGTAAATGTTCAAATAATCAAACCTATTCAAATACCGAATTTGTTACTTTATGCAGAGACGGACCGTTCATATGTTTAGAAGAAAAGACACTGAATGCTCGAGGTTACGCCTATGTAGCTATGGAAAACCAATTAAACCGACTATCTTATGAATGGGATAGATCATATAACTAAGAAATCTGTTTCACAGGTATGTTTGTACAGTTTTTATTTTTTATTTTTATTTTTAACCTTTTGATAATAAACGCTAATTTGTTCGCTATAAAGTATTAAATTGGTATTGAATAAAATTAGGTTTGGCGACCGAAATTATTGATATCATTCCAAAATTTATTACATCACTGCGAAATTTAACGTTTATTTTTAAGGTATAAATATCTTTAATCAATCAACCCAAAATATTTTAAAAATTCGTCATGAGTTAAATTAGGTCTTGGAACCGAAATTACTTTACCGAAAAGAGGGGCGCATATTTTTGATAATATTTGATTGATAAAAGTGGGATAAAAAGCCAAAAAGATTTTTAATTTTATTTTTACCATGTTTTTAAAATTAATATATAAATCTTAAATTAATATTGTAAACTTTGTAAAAACAATATATTTAAAATTATAAATATTTAAAAAATTAATATAAGTTTGGTGTGAATTTATAATATAAATTTTTAAATTAAGTTTGTTGTGAATTTTTAATTTTTAAAATATGAATTTTATTTTTATGCATTTCAAATTTTAAGTTTGGTGTGAATTTTTAATATTAATTTTGAATTTTATATTTAAATTGTGTGAATTTAAAAACAAAAATTTACTTTATCTCATTAAGTTAAAAATATGATTTTTAAAATTCGTCGTAAGTTGAAGACTAGGTCGTTGAACCGAAATTGCTTTACCCGAGGGAGGGACGAGAACTTTTATTATCATTATTTTTAATCTTATTGAATTAAAGTATGCCAAAAACATTAAAAAACCAAAAAATCTTAGCTTTTAAAACAATCGCTACAAAAAGACAAATTTTAAAATTTTGTCGAAGGACGGACTAGGACATCTATCCGAAACGACCTCGTCCTAAATAACAAGGGAAACAAAATTTTAAAATTAATTACTTAATTGTTTTAATTAATATAAGATGTTATAAAAAAAAAAAAAAAAAAAAAAAAAAAAAAAAAAACTCCGCGACTCGCGGAGTTTGAAGGGGAAATCTCCGCGACTCGCGGAGGGATCGAATTACAGAAAAAAAATATAAGAGCTGGAACAGCTCAGTTCACTCCCCACACCAAATACTGCGAAGAACACAGCAAAAAAACCCGAAAATACACGAAAAAAACCCCCAAAATCACAATTTTTAACCGTTATTCATCAAATCTTTTACTAAAATCATGTTGAGAAGGATGCTATCAAGGAATTACTCAAGAAAAACGGTAAATTTCTACACCTAAACACCATTTAATCCGAAAATTGGTGTTCTTGAGCAATTTTTTCCCCAATTTGATTTTGATGCTTTTTAGTGTAATTATGCTTAAATTGTTTATGTATTATGCTTGTACAACCTAGATTGATGCTATTTAACATGATTAGAAGCCTTAAACTTCAAGTTTAGAATAATCTAGGGTTTGTGTTCTTGAGCAAATTTGGGGCTTTTTGATATAAACAGGTTATGGCCCATTTTTGTCATGAATTGTTGCTAAATTAAGTAGTGTAACATGTTTAGGTAGTTAAATGATCCAAACTTTGAGCCTAAACATGATTTTGAGAATTAAAGTGGACTTTTTCAAGTTTAAAAATTCATGAACTTGATTTTTGAGAGATAATGCCATTTGAAACTTGTTTAATTGCTAGTGATGATTATTTTGACATGTTATTTGAGTTAAATGCTTATGAACTTGGCGAACATTTTCGTATATGCTTATTTGAAAAAGTGTTGATTTGATAAAAATGTGAAAATGAGCTTAAGTTTGATATAAATTGATCATGTCATTGTAATTATTTTGATTGATGATTTTGCTGACACTAATGCATATTTGGATGCACAAAAATTGTGTTTGATGTGTTTTGCAGACTGAAAGGGGTGAATCTTCATCCCAAGCTCGTGATGCTCCTGCTGAGAATGCGGAACAACAGGAGGTGGATAACTACTACAAGCAAGATATACCTCATCCAGTCATGACATTTTCTGATATGCACTTGGAAGATTTGCATCCGAACCTGAGATTTGACAGACTTTGGATAGATTATCCAAAATACCAAAGGGGTTTGCATACTCTTCATTCTAAAGTTGTTGAGGTACCTAGGGTCATAGAATGGGGACCCTTAGAAGCTGTAGAATTGGCCGGGCCAATTAGGGAATTACTTGCACAGAGGTATGGTAATTCTACTTTTAACGACTGGGTACGTTTATTCACCATACGTAGACCTGTATATAAAGTATGGTGTGAAGAATTGTTGTGTAGTATAGAATTAAATGATCGGGTAGCTAGTTTAACCGATCGATCTTTTATTAGATTTTTGTTAGGAGGTTCGATGCGCCACATGTCTTTACTAGACATGGCTCAGGCTTTACGTATATATACGCCTGAGGAGTTAGCATCTGCCGATTGTAGAGGGTTGATACTAAATGGTAGAAAGATAGATGAAAATTTTGATACATACGGTGTATGGAGTCAAATGACAAGCCATCACCGATTCAAAGGGGGAAATTACTCTTATTTGGATATAGATAGAGCTGAATTAAGAGTGATTCATAGGTTTTTAGCTAATTCGATTACACAAAGAGGTAAGAACAAGGAAAAGGTAAATGAACAGGATTTGTTTTACCATATGTGTATTCGAGACCCACAAAGCGCTGTAAGTATACCTTATTGTGTGAGTTATTATTTATCAGCTATGGTTAGGGGGATGAGACCGCATAGCATAATAGGAGGTGGTATTTTTATTACTTTGATTGCTGAATATCTCGGTGTGGATATAAGTCGGGGGGGATTATTAGTCGAAGAACCAGAACCCTGCGATACTATAGGTTTAAATGTATACCATGGTGCGAAAGTTTTGAAGAGGCGAAATAACGCCGCAGTACAATACCATGGTAGACATCCACAGGTTGAGAGAAACCAATAGCAAGGTAATGTAGGAGAGGGAAATGAAATGCAAGAAATGCAAAGGTTTATAGCTTCACAGGAGTACAAAAATGCTAGACAGAGAGCATTTGAAGATTGGCAAGTTCATCAAAACCAAATCATAGCTCATTGCCAACATA
This sequence comes from Rutidosis leptorrhynchoides, assembly GCF_046630445.1. Classification (NCBI taxonomy): domain Eukaryota; kingdom Viridiplantae; phylum Streptophyta; class Magnoliopsida; order Asterales; family Asteraceae; genus Rutidosis; species Rutidosis leptorrhynchoides. The sequence goes on along the minus strand of NC_092336.1, from coordinate 404,459,000 downwards.
TAGGTAGAAACTATATTCCTACACCAAAACCCATATTCCCTCCCTGGTCTATAGAGATGCAACCACCGTATCCTACGTATAACCCTGCCGAAGCATTCTATAGCACCTATGGTTATGCTTGGAACCCCTATTGGTACCAGTATCATCCCTAGTCTACTTAGTTTTATTTATTTTGTAATTTGTAATATTGATACGTTTAATACTTATGTTAATATTGTAATAGTTTTTATAATTTTATAACTTTTATTCTTAGATTTTAATAATTTTTGAATGTGGGGTAATATACCAAACTTCAAAAATATGTATATATGTTTGCAGTTTATCTTATGTACACAACAGGGTAAAACAACGCATTTTCAAAGACTGGCATTAAGTTCAGCAAAAGCAACTAATTTTGACGACAAGATGCAAAATATATGTGAAATAACAACAAGACGGAATGAAGAAATGATGTGCACCATTTATCATTCAGTAAACAAACGCCAATATATTTGGAAACTTTGGTAAAATTTAATCATTTTCACACAAATCACCCTCAATAATTTAAATTGTTACTGATTTCTTGCAAATGAGGGCATTGCAAGATCTTAAGTGTGGGAAGGGGTTAAATTCTTTCGAATTTTAAAATTTTTATCTTAAACACTGGGTTACCATTAAAAATACTAGTAAAGCAGTAGTTGTATTAGAATCTAGTGCTCTCTGATAATAAAGAACAGCCCTAGTCTTATATACTGACTACCCAATTCTAGTAAAAATTTTCAAAATTTTCAATTAAATGAACTCAAAATCATGTTTATACATATTTATGAACGATAAAACTAGGTTTTAACACCGAAATTATTGTTACCTCAGAAAGGACATAAATTGAGAAACAAACCAAAATGTTAAAATTCATTTAAAATGGAATAGAGGACGATAAAAAGGAAAATAAAAGCCAAGTGTGGGAAAATTTACCAAGTTATCTTAAACATATGTCACATATATCTGTAACAAATAACTGAAAATACTTTTGCTTTGGACTAAACTAAACTGTTTTACCCGATGAAAGAAAAGAAGAGATGGATCTACACGATGAATCAATTCCATCATTAAAAGGAAGTAAAGTCTTCCGAAAAAGAAACACGCTTCTTGATTTAGGTCAAGAAGTTGTCGTCCAGACCAGCTGTAGGTTGACGAAAAATCTAGAAAAGTCATCACTAAAATCAGCAGGAAATCCACGGACCTCAGCATTAAACAGGGTCGCCAAGTGGTCAGATTTATCCTAACCATGAGAAGGATTTATCTCGTAAAATGGGGGGGCACCATGCAAATTAGCTGGATAAGACTAATGAATCAGATCCCCAGAAAGGATAATCTCCTTAAAGATTAAAAATCAGCTTTTAAGCCTGATATTACTCAATCCTTGAGATTGACCTTAAAGATTGAGAATTCAAACTCATGGAATTCAATGATATCTAAACTCGAGCTTGAACGAGAAAATATTTTGATAAAATTACAAACCGATTTGTTTTCTGAAAACCCTATTTTCAATGCGTTCATTACCATTGAACGTAAAATCCTAGGAATTCACCTGGAATTCATTAGGTAACCTGAACTAATTCGGGTGTCAACCGTAAGAACGGTGGTTGCTGTAACGACCCGGAAATTTCCGACCAAATTTAAACCTTAAACTCTATATGTTTCCGACACGATAAGCAAAATTTGTAATGTTGAGTCTAGAAAGTCTAAAATCTACATTCGGATAATCAGTTACCCTTTGACCAAGTCCGACGATTCACGAACAATTAATTGTAAATAAATATGTATATACAAATGTGAATTTATATATGTAAATATACATTGCTTACAACGTATAATTAATATTATATGAGCATTGTATTATACATAAACATTCAAATATGTTATTATATAAAATAAATATTACATAAAGTAAGTCAATATATTTTATGTAATTACAGGTTAAAGTATAAGTGTTATACTAATAATATGATCATTACTTTCATTATAAACATAAACATTAACATTAATATAAGTATTATTAATACCATCATATACAATACATATAGATATGAAACTTGATATATTTAATGTGTTGTAATTATTACTAATATTATTATTATCATTATTATTTTAATTTGTATAAAATTACAATTTCAGTTATTATTGTGATTATCATTATTATTAAAAGTTATTTTATTAATATTATCATTATCTTTATCCTTATTATTATTATTATCTTTATCAATTTTATTATTATTACTAATATTACTAGGAACATTATTATTAATAAATATTATTATCAGTATTATTATTATTATTTATTATTATTAATAGAATTATTATTATAAGGTATATATATATATATAAATATGTAAAAAAAAATAAATAAATAAATAATTAAATAAATAAATATTTACGATCCTAATTGATATGGTATCTTAACTTTTGTTCCTATCACTTTCCATCTGTAGTTAATTGATACAATTCGTACCAATCACGATCTCAAATCTCTTAATACCAACAAGATTTCGTTCTCAATCACTTTCGTTTTTTTAATTTTTTTTTATTTATTTCTGTCCTGGCCAAATTTCAATCAGTCGACCTCTTTAAACTCTTCAAATTCGTTTAACTCATTCATAATAAACCATACAACCTTTCCACAGTGATATTACATTATGATTACAAAAACTAATGTCAAATTCGATCAAAATCAATCAGAAAAACTGAAGAACAAACCGTTTCTGTTCTGTTTTCACTTCATATTTAAAACAGAAAGATTTCGTAATAGATTTTAAAATGTAAAATTACAGTTCTGTTAGGAATGTTTTAGATAATCTTTCTGCAAAATTTTGGATTCCAATTCATTGTACAGATGACGAATTTTCGAATCAAAGATTTTGAATAAAAAGTTAAACTTCGTGTTCATCATCAATTCGCTTTTGTTTTAATATTTTTGTTAAAATTTATGATTCAGAAACTTTCTATGAATGATTTAGAACCAAAGTCATGTAGGAATCGCGAGCTGAATCGGTCTAAATTTTAAAATCTGGATTTGAGTTCATCGTGAGCTGTAACAGACGGGTTTCTTTTATTTTTTTTAATCTTTTAATTGTCTGATTGAACAAAGGTAACCATTCTAGATCGACTATACATCGTTTGAAAATATTAAAAACCAAATCTATGAAGTATTGTAGATTAATTGGTACTGACTGAATGTAATGGGTGTTGGAGAAGATGAACAATAAGGGAAACTGTCAGAACGATTTATATAAATTGGTTTCTATTATAAATCAGAAAACGGGCATTAGCCCAGATGGTTAAGTGCTAGTGTCGGGAAGCAAGGAGTCTAGGGTTCGATTCTCAGATTGGACATTCTTTTTTTTAGAAGTTTCCTTTAAGGTAGTCTTATGATCTTTATTGTTATTATTATTATTATTATTATTATTATTATTATTATTATTATTATTATTATTATAATTATTATTATTATTATTATTATTATTATTATTATTATTTTTATAACCTTAGTAACAAATATGATTATTATTATTTTTATTGTTATTACAAATATTATTATCAATATAAGTATTATTATTAAGTAGTATAATTATTAATATTATCATTATTAATAAGATTTCTAATATTATTGTAAGTATCAGTAATCACAATATTATTATTAGTATTATTATTAATAAGGTTATTATTATTATTAGTAAATCATTATAATTATCACAACCATCTTTTTAAAACAGGTAAACATTTTATACATAAAATATACTTATATAATATTTCACGTAACTGTATATAAATACTTGCACATAATGTAACAAAATCAATATTTTCATATACAAAAAGAATATTTAAGACATATATAAATATATCATTAATATAAAAATGATACAATTAATAAATTATTATATATATAAAATCATTCACTTATAATTATGTGTGTTAATATATATACGAATGATATAGGTTCGTGAATCCGAGGCCAACCCTATACTTGATCAAAGATGTTATATGTATTTTTACTACAAAATACAGTATGGTGAGTATATAGTTCCCTTTTAAACTCTAAATATTTTGGGCTGAGAATACATGCGCTGTTTTTATAAATGATTTACGTTATGGATACAAGTGATCAAAAATATAAATTCTACGTTGAGTTGTACCATGGCATATCTCTTTATACTTGGTAGCTAATATTTACGTGAGGAGCGTAAACGCGAATCCTGTTGATAGATCTATCGGGCCTGACAACCCCAACCGGGCTGGACGACCAGTTTTAAACGGTTGCACAGTACTTCATTTCGTTACTACACTTGGTACGGTGTAGGGTTTATTTAAGAGTATGCTGCTGTGATTTAAATGTTAAGTATGGTTACCAAGTGCTCAACGTCTTTTCTATACACGAGGAGTGTATTATGTATAAACTTAAAATCTTGTGGTCCATTGTTATAATGCTGCTAGCATCAAACTTATATATCTCACCAACTTTATGTTGACGTTTTAAAGCATGTTATTCTCAGGTATGAATTAAGTCTTCCGCTGTGCATTAGCTCATATTAAAGATATTATTTGGTGTCGATCATCGCAATGGGACCAACTGTTGAAGACTTCGTCCGGATGGATTAGGACCGGTCCTTTCAGTTGGTATCAGAGCGTTGGTCTTAGCGAACCAGGTCTTGCATTAGTGTGTCTAACTGTTAGTTGTTTAGATGCATTAGTGGGTCTGGACTTTGACCGTGTCTTCATGTCAAAAAGTTTTGCTTATCACATCTAGTCGGAAATCATCTGCTTATCATCCTTAGAGAATTGCCTGTTTATCATTCATAAGTCTAGACACGTCTTACTTCATTTAGTGCATCGATAGTGTATAGACAAAATTCGTATCCTAGCGTATCTGTTACTATAGACAATGCCTGACGAATTTCAAAGATTCTCCGTAATTCACGGGATTTTGAGTATTATAAATACATATGTAAATTATGTATTGAAGAATACCAAACCCAACTCCTATAATCTATTCCAAACCAAAAATTCATTTCCCCGACTATACAAGATGAACTCCGCGTCCAGTTCGAATTCCTCCGACTCCGACAGCTACGCTGATATGGATTTCCATTCGGGCTCCGAAGGCAGCGTCACTGGAATGGATCAACCAATTTCCCATCATCTATTCTGGATGAATTGGGGATTGGTTCGTAGTATACTAAATTATTGGAGACAAGAAGAAGGTGATCCCTTTCACCCACCGAATTGCCCCATTGGCGACGAACCTGAAGCACTTACCGGCGAACCTGTTCGAGAAACCATTTTCTCTCTCATTTCTCGAGTATCTCGTCACGATTATATCCTATCCCATATTTCGGATCTTGTTCATTCGCTCACTCCAACCGCCAATCATCCTGGTGTACTAGCAGAAATTAACGAACTTCGTGCTCGTGTGACGGCTTTGGAGAACACGGTACGAAGGTTACAAACACCAACAGCAGCACCAGCAGCATAACCAGTATCGTTAACAACATCAACCTCGCAATCTTCAGTACCAGTAGCATCATCGACGTCAACGGCATCATCAGCATCAACACCAACCGTATCATTACCACCACCAACAATCACATCCGCACCACGTACCTCAACATCATCATCTGAACTTCGAATATGATCTTTGTTCTACATATCATTCTACACCGATTACCTCCTCTTTACGTATCGTTCTTCGTTCGACATGACGATTATGTAATCTCTAATGTTTTGGAGATCATGTAATCTAGTAATAACGATAAATCCAATGAGTTGAATATTTTATTGACTCATTAAATTCATAGTTACATCCGAAGAAAATATATATGCAAATATATTTTCAAAAAGATTGTAATTTAAAAATTTCTTTCGTACAAACTGTTAATGATGAAAATATTTTAACGGGTGGGTAGTACCCGAGGAATATTTAGAATTCACATTAACAAGTTACACTGTACATTCTTCGAATCTGATTCAACGATCATTTATTATCCTACTTACAATTACCGATATACGTATCCGTTCACCCCAGATTAACCATTTCCATTTAAATTTCATATTTGGATTTTTACCTATCCGAATCCAACAAGTGGCATAATGAAGAAACATTGGCAAAATAAAAATTGTTAGAAACAGATGAATTAATTAATTGAAATTGTGATAGGATTACACGCTAACTGTTCCGGCTAACTGTTCCCAGCTAACTGATTAACATTTAATTTATTGCAATTTACATTCTCGTAATTTTAATTTCTGCACTGTACATACTGTCGGGACACATGTACAACAATACGTCGGATTAATTCTGAGACAACACGTTGTATAATGGGTCATGATATATATTTATTTATTTTACGCACTTTAAATAATGGGACACGTATACAAGGTTTCGACTTATCATATTGACCCATCTATATATATATTTCGGAACAACCGTAGACACTCTATATGTGAAGGTGGGAGTTGGTTATACAGGGTTGGAGTTGATTCCAAAATATATATATACTTTGAGTTGTGATTGACACTGAGACCGGTACACGGGTCATGATACGTATTAAGTAATTCGAATATTATATATTTAGTTCATATATGAATTTATTGAACCATTGGACAATCGGACTATTGGACTGCTAACTTTGGACAATTAAAAATGAGTTAAAATGATGATTATAACATATGAAACTAAACAATTCTTCAAGTTTGCCACTTGATTCTATTTTAAACCTCATTTGTATCTTGACGATTACAATTCGCATTCACAACTTTTCATGATTCTTGAAAACATCTCGATCGAGAAGTTGAACCAGCCGTACCTCGTCTACGGAAGAAAGATTTATGCATACAGTTATGCACCTGAAAATTTTCGAACTCGAAGTTATAGTCAAAACGTATCCGCATCGAATTCCTTATCATTCATTAGCAAAAACAATCACGCGATTCCTTTTCAATTAACTAATTTTGTCACAGCTCCACTTCGATATCTCAGTAAGACTACTCTTATTACAATCTCGATATATATACGTTGTTCTTTCGCCATCGTTACCGGAGAACCTTTTATATTCCATCATATTACCATCAGCGTTTAATCATCTAAAAATACAATTCTCCTTAAACCATCTTGGTTTGATAACCAATGACCCAGATCCGATAACTTTGAAAATACTGACGAAGCAGCATGTTGTAGAAGGTCTTAATGACCAAAAGTTGATGATAAAAGAAGGAAGTGTTAGGAACGCTCGATAGAAAATTTGGTACTGAAAACCGGATTGAGCAAACCGTGAAGGAGACTCTGAACAAGTTACAAGGACTAAACCTGTACATAAAGAATTATGACAATTCTGTAGCAAACACCTTGCTTCTGAATCTAAACCCTTACGGGTCAATCTTCATCATCATCCTTCGACATTAGAAATTCCAAGATATTATCATATCTTTCATTATAAATATCCTCAATATTTCTGAAGATATTTTCACCACTATCCTTATTTGAAATCATTTATCTCTCTGTAATATCTGCGTTACAATATAAAGGAAACTGTGTTAGTTTCTAAATCCTTCAAGTTTAAAATAGGAATGTTCTGAAGCAGTGTTGGGAACTGATGCATGAATTAGTATAATATAATGAAACTTGATCAACTTCATTATATTATAGTAAGTCATGTTAAGTTTCTAATGGCATGTGATGATTAACAGTACTGTCATCATGTGCCATGTTACACGGCTTTTACATTCTATTCAATTCCGAAACGTATTAAGAACAAATCATCTTGATAGTTCTATTTTCCTGGATATTCTGGTAATTTGACAAATCAAAATCGTGCCATTACCATTCCTTTTTAGAGCATTAGCTATGTTCATTCCGAATTTTATACCTACGAATTCCGAACTATTGATTGTTTGACTCAAGGACGAGAAGAAGAAACGAAGGGACAAAGTCCCAAAATAGAAATTGGGGTATAGATCACATCAAATAGGAGAGAGTATTAACTATGGATGACAATGATTATGGAAAACAGAAGAAGGAGCATCGAAATATAAGGAAAGATATCAAACCCGATAACCACCCAGAAACTACAAACCGTGTATATCAATACGTATGGCGACGTAAAGACACGGGAGAATTAAAAACATTATAATTCCAAGAAAATCATAAAAGTGAATAATTCTTCTATCGGTAGCTGAAAGAGAAGAATGAAATATATGAAAGTTAGAAGTATAACAAAAATCAGAACGGGATGAAGCATTTTAAAGGATACCTTAAGGTATGAATTAAAGGAAGAAGAGTAGGAGATGTGAGGTATGGAAGTAAGAAAGGGAAGGAGGTGGATTTATAGTGAAATATCCGACAAAGAAATCGAAACAGATTATCGCATTAAATCAAAGGAGATCCTGTTTTCTAAATCGTCGAAGAACCAAATCTTATTACATAAGATTTTCTTTAAATCCCTTAAATTCTGGAAATCAATCCTAATCTCGTCATCGGTTAAAACAATTCCATATTCACTCATTTCATTCTTTTGTGATAGCTTCACTCGTGCGCTTCACATGATCGAATCGTTTTATCTATATCTTCCAATAATGATAAAACTCTATTAATACCTCATATTCGTCATGAAAACATTCCTATTGTTATTTATGACAACCTCTACCAAATTTCGGGGACGAAATTTCTTTAACGGGTGGGTACTGTAACGACCCGAAAATTTCCGACCAAATTTAAACCTTAAACTCTATATGTTTCCGACACGATAAGCAAAATTTGTAATGTTGAGTCTAGAAAGTCTAAAATCTACATTCGGATAATCAGTTACCCTTTGACCAAGTCTGACGATTCACGAACAATTAATTGTAAATAAATATGTATATACAAATGTGAATTTATATATGTAAATATACATTGCTTACAACGTATAATTAATATTATATGAGCATTGTATTATACATAAACATTCAAATATGTTATTATATAAAATAAGTATTACATAAAGTAAGTCAATATATTTTATGTAATTACAGGTTAAAGTATAAGTGTTATACTAATAATATGATCATTACTTTCATTATAAACATAAACATTAACATTAATATAAGTATTATTAATACCATCATATACAATACATATAGATATGAAACTTGATATATTTAATGTGTTGTAATTATTACTAATATTATTATTATCATTATTATTTTAATTTGTATAAAATTACAATTTCAGTTATTATTGTGATTATCATTATTATTAAAAGTTATTTTATTAATATTATCATTATCTTTATCCTTATTATTATTATTATCTTTATCAATTTTATTATTATTACTAATATTACTAGGAACATTATTATTAATAAATATTATTATCAGTATTATTATTATTATTTATTATTATTAATAGAATTTTTATTATAAGGTATATATATATAAATATGTAAAAAAAAAAAATAAATAATTAAATAAATAAATATTTACGATCCTAATTGATATGGTATCTTAACTTTTGTTCCTATCACTTTCCATCTGTAGTTAATTGATACAATTCGTACCAATCACGATCTCAAATCTCTTAATACCAACAAGATTTCGTTCTCAATCACTTTCGTTTTTTTAATTTTTTTTTTATTTATTTCTGTCCTGGCCAAATTTCAATCAGTCGACCTCTTTAAACTCTTCAAATTCGTTTAACTCATTCATAATAAACCATACAACCTTTCCACAGTGATATTACATTATGATTACAAAAACTAATGTCAAATTCGATCAAAATCAATCAGAAAAACTGAAGAACAAATCGTTTCTGTTCTGTTTTCACTTCATATTTAAAACAGAAAGATTTCGTAATAGATTTTAAAATGTAAAATTACAGTTCTGTTAGGAATGTTTTAGATAATCTTTCTGCAAAATTTTGGATTCCATTTCATTGTACAGATGACGAATTTTCGAATCAAAGATTTTGAATAAAAAGTTAAACTTCGTGTTCATCATCAAATTCGCTTTTGTTTTAATATTTTTGTTAAAATTTATGATTCAGAAACTTTCTATGAATGATTTAGAACCAAAGTCATGTAGGAATCGCGAGCTGAATCGGTCTAAATTTTAAAATCTGGATTTGAGTTCATCGTGAGCTGTAACAGACGGGTTTCTTTTATTTTTTTTAATCTTTTAATTGTCTGATTGAACAAAGGTAACCATTCTAGATCGACTATACATCATTTGAAAATATTAAAAACCAAATCTATGAAGTATTGTAGATTAATTGGTACTGACTGAATGTAATGGGTGTTGGAGAAGATGAACAATAAGGGAAACTGTTAGAACGATTTATATAAATTGGTTTCTATTATAAATCAGAAAACGGGCATTAGCCCAGATGGTTAAGTGCTAGTGTCGGGAAGCAAGGAGTCTAGGGTTCGATTCTCAGATTGGACATTCTTTTTTTTAGAAGTTTCCTTTAAGGTAGTCTTATGATCTTTATTGTTATTATTATTATTATTATTATTATTATTATTATTATTATTATTATTATTATTATTATTATTATTATTATTATTATTATTATTTTTATAACCTTAGTAACAAATATGATTATTATTATTTTTATTGTTATTACAAATATTATTATCAATATAAGTATTATTATTAAGTAG